>NW_022631064.1:2097911-2490059 GCF_010015895.1 Lontra canadensis
AGGAGGAGGAGGAGGAGGAGGAGGAGGAGGAGGAGGAGAAGGAGGAGAAGGAGGAGGAGGAGGAGGAGGAGGAGGAGGAGGAGGAGGAGGAGGAAGAGGAGGAGGAGGAGGGGGAGGAGGAGGAGGAGGAGGAGGAGGAGGAGGAGGAGGAGGAGAAGAAGAAGAAGAAAGGGGCAGAAGGTATATTGGAGCAAATTATAGCACATAATTTCCTTTATTTGGCGAAGGGAACAAGCATCAAAATCCAGGAGGCACAGAGAAACCCCCTCAAAATCAATAAAAATAGGTCCACACCCCATCATCTAATAGTAAAACTTACAAGTTTCAGTGACAAAGAGAAAATTCTGAAAGCAGCTCAGGAAAACAGGTCTGTAACATCCAGTGGTAGAAATATTAGATTGGCAGCAGACCAATCTATAGAGACCTGGCAAGGCCAGAAAGGACTGGCATGATATATTCAGAGCACTGAATGAGAAAAATATGCAGCCAAGAATACTATATCCAGTTAGGCTGTCATTGAAAATAGAAGGAGAGATAAAAAGCTTCTATGACAAACAAAAACTAAAAGAATCTGCAAACAACAAACCAGCCCTACAGGAAATATTGAAAGGGGTCCTCTAAGCAAAGAGAAAGCCTAAAAGTAACAGACCAGAAAGAAACAGAGACAATATATAGTAACAGTCAACTTACAGACAATACAATGGCACTAAATTCATATCTTTTGATAGTTACACTAAATGTAAATGGGCTAAATGCCCCAATCAAAAGATACAGGTTATCAGAATGGATTAAAAAACAAGACCCATAGATATGCTGTCTACAAGAAACTCATTTTAGACCCAAGGACACCTCCAGATTTAAAGTGAGGTGGTGGAAATCAATTTACCATGCTAATGGACATCAAAAGAAAGCTAGGGAGGCAATCCTTATATCAGATAAATTAGATTTTAAGCCAAAAACTATAATAAGAGAGGAGGATGGACACTATATCAGACTTAAATGGTCTGTCCAACAAGATGATCTAACAATTTTATTTTATTCTATTTTTTATTTTTTTAAAGATTTTATTTATTTATTTGACAGAGATCACAAGTAGGCAGAGAGGCAGGCAGAGAGAGAGGAGGAATCAGGCTCCCCGCCGAGCAGAGAGCCCGATGTGGGACTCGATCCCAGGACCCTGGGACCATGACCTGAGCCAAAGGCAGAGGCTTTAACCCACTGAGCCACCCAAGCGCCCCTAACAATTTTAAATGTCTATGCCCCTAACATGGGAGCAGCCAACTATATAAACCAATTAATAAAATTAAAGAAACACATAAACAATAATGATAATAGTAGGGGACTTTGACACCCCCCCTCACTGAAATGCACAGATCATCCAAGCAAAAGATCAACAAGGAAATAAAGGCCTTAAATGACACACTGGACCAGATGGACATCACAGATATATTCGGAACATTCCATCCCAAAGCAACAGAATACACATTTGCATACGCATGGAACCTTCTTCAGAATAGATCACATCCTGGGTCACAAATCAGGTCTCAACCAGTACCAAAAAACTGGGATAATTTCCTGCATATATTCAGACCACAATGCTTTGAAACTAAAACTCAACCACAAGAGGAAAGTTGAAAAGAACTAAAATACACGGAGGCTAAAGAGCGTCCTACTAAAGAATGAATGGGTCAACCAGGAAATTAAAGAAGAATTTAAAAAAATTCATGGAAACAAATGAAAATGAAAGCACAACTGTTCAAAATCTTTGGGACACAGCAAAGGCAGTCCTGAGAGGATAGTATATAGCAATACAAGTCTCCCCTCAAGAAACAAGAAAGGTCTCAAGTACAACCTAACCCTACTCCTGAAGGAGCTGGAGAAACAACAGCAAAGAAAGCCTAAACCCAGCAGGAGAAGAAAAATCATAAAGATCAGAGCAGAAATTGATGAAATAGAAACAAAAAGAACAGTGGAACAAATCAACGAAACTAGGAATTGGTTCTTTGGAAGAATTAATAAGACTGATAAACCCCTGGCCAGCCTTATCAAAAAGAAAAGAGAAAGGACCCAAATTAATAAAATCATGAATGCAAGAGGAGAGGTAACAACCAACACCAAGGAAATACAAATTATTATAAGAACAAATTATGAGCAACCATACACCAGCAAATTTGACTATCTGGAAGAAATGGATGCATTGCTAGAGACGTATAAACTACTAAAACTGAACCAAGAAGAAATAGAAAACCTGAACAGATCCATAATGAGTAAGGAGATTGAAGCAGTCATCCAAAATCTCCCAAAAAACAAGAGCTCAGGGCCAGATGGCTTCCCAGGGGAATTCTACTAAACACTGAAAGAAGAATTAATACCTAGTCTCCTGAAACTCTTCCAAAAAATAGAAATGGAAGGAAAACTTCCAAACTCATTTTATGAGGCCAACATTACCTTGATCCCAAAACCAGATAAAGACCTCACCCAAAAGGAGAATTACAGGCCAATATTCTTGATGACCACAGAGGCAAAAATTCTCCCCAAAATACTAACCAATAGGATCCAACAGTACATTAAAAGGATGATTCACCATGACCATGTGGGATTTATTCTGGGGCTGCAAGTTTGGTTCAATATCTGAAAATCAATTAATGTGATACAACACATTAATGAAAGGACAAGAACCATAGGATACCCTCAATAGATGCTGAAAAAAACAACTGACAAAGTACAGCATCATTTCTTGGTCAAAACTCTTCAAAGTGGGGGGTGCCTGGGTGGCTCAGTTGTTAAGCATCTGCCTTTGGCTCAGGTCATGAGCCCAGGGTCCTGAGTCCAGGGTCCTGGGATCGAGCCCCACATCGGGCTCTCTGCTCAGTGGGGAGCCTGCTTCCTCCTCTCTCTCTCTCTGCCTGCCTCTCTGCCTACTTGTGATCTCTGTCAAATAAAATAAATAAAATCTTTAAAAAAAACCCCACAAAACTCTTCAAAGTGTAGGGATAGAGGGTACATACCTCAATATCATCAAAGCCATCTATGAAAAACCCACAGTGAATATCATTCTCAATGGGGAAGAACTGAAACCTTTTCCCTGAAGGTCAGAAACACAGCAGGGCTCTCCACCATCACCACTGCTATTCAGCATAGTACTAGAAGTCCTAGCCTCAGCAATCAGACAACAAAAGGAAATAAAAGGCATCTGAATTGACAAAGAAGAAGTCAAACTTTCACTCTTTGTAGATGATATGATACCTTATGTGGAAAATCCAAAAGGCTCCACTCCAAAACTGTTAGACCTCATACAGGAATTCAGTAAAGTGTCAGAATATAAAATCAATGTACAGAAATCAGTTGCATTTCTACACACCAACACCAAGACAGAAGAGAAATGAAGGAGTTGATCCCATTTATAATTGCACCCCAAACCATAAGATACCTAGGAATAAACCTAACCAAAGAGGCAAAGAATCTGTACTCAGAAAACTATCAAGTACTCATGAAAGAAATTGAGGAAGACACAAAGAAATGGAAAAACATTCCATGCTCATGGATTGGAAGAACAAATATTGTGAAAATGTCTATGCTACCTAGAGCAATCTATACGTTTAATGCAATCCCCATCAAAATACCACCAACTTTTTTCAAAGAAATAATCCCAAAATTTATATGGAATGAAAAATACCCTGAATAGCCAGAGGAATGTTGAAAAAGAAAGCCAAAGTTGGTGGCATCACAATTCCAGACTTCAAGCTGTAATCATCAAGACAGTATGGTCCTGGCACAAAAACAGACACATATATCAATGAAACAAAAGGGAGAGCACAGAAATAGACCCTCAAATCTATAGTCAACTAATCTTCAACAAAGCAGGAAAGAATGTCCAATGGAAAAAAGTCTCTTCAACAAATGGTGTTGGAAAAATTGGACAGCCACATGCAGAAGAATGAAACTGGACCATTTCCTTATACCACACACAAAAATAGACTCAAAATGGATGAAAGATGTCAATGTGAGACAGGAATCCATCCAAATCCTTGAGGAGAACACAGGCAGCAACTTCTTTGACCTCAGCCGCAGCAACTTCTTCCTAGAAACATTGCCAAAGGCAAAGGAAGCAAGGGAAAAAATGAACTCTTGGGACTTCCTCAAGATCAAATGCTTTTGTGCAATAAAAGAAACAGTCAACAAAACCAAAAGACAACCAACAGAACGGAGAAGATAATTCGCAAATATCAGATAAAGGACTAGTATCCAAAATCTATAAAGAACTTATCAAACTCAACACTCAAAGAACAAATAATCCAATCAAGAAATGAGAAGACATGAACAGACATTTCCACAAAGGAGACATCGAAATGGCCAACAGACACATGAAGAAGTGCTCACCATCACTTGGCATCAGGGAAATACAAATCAAAACCACAGTGAGATACCACCTCACACCAGTCAGAATGGCTAAAATTAATAAGTCAGGAAATGACAGATGCTGGCAAGGATGTGGAGAAAGGGGAACCCTCCTAACACTGTTGGTGGGAATGCAAGCTGGTGCAGCCACTTTGGAAAACAGTATGGGGGTTCCCCAAAAAGTTGAAAATAGAGCTATCCTATGATGACCTAGCAATTGCACTACTGGGTATTCACCCTGAAGATACAAATGTAATAATCTGAAGGGGCACATGCACCCCAATGTATATAGCAGCAATGTCCACATTAGCCAAACTGTGGAAAGAACCTAGATGTCCCTCAACAGATGAATGGATAAAGAAGATGTGGTATATACACATAATGGAATACTATGCAGCCATCAAATAAAATGAAATCTTCCCATTTGCAATGACATGGATGGAACTAGATGGCATCATGCTAAGCGAAATAAATCAATCAGAGAAAGACAATTATCAATGATCTCTTTGATATGAGGAATTTGAGAGGCAGGGTGGAGAGTTGCTGGGGGGAAGGGAGGGAGAAAAGGAAACAAGATGGGACTGGGGAGGGAGACAAACCAGAAGAGACTCTTAATCTCACGAAACAAACTGAGGGTTGCTGGAGGGTGAAGGGGGAGAAATAGGTGCCTGGGTTATGGACATTGGGGAGGGTATATGCTATGGTGAGTGCTGTGAAAGGTGTAAGCCTGATGATTCACAGACCTGTACCCCTGGACAAATAATACATTATCTGTTAATTAAAAAAAAAAAAGAAAGAAAAACAGTATGGACAATGGGTGCCTGGGTGGCTCAATCAGTTCAGCTTCCAGCTCTTGGTTTTAGCTCAGGTCATGCTCTCAGGGACATGACATCGAGCCCTGCATTGGACTCCACATTGGGCCTGGAGTCTGCTTATGTTTCTCTGTGTCTCTGCCCCCACTTGTGTGTGCATTCTCTGTCTCTGTCTCTCTCTTTCTCTCAGAATGAACAAATAAAGAATGTAAACAAGTGCCTGACGTGGTCAGAGCTATGGAAGCACAGGTTGTTGCTGCTGTGATTGACATGACCGTCACCATAATCATTCACTCTTCATGTCTGAGCATATGTGTTCTGGATTTTGTGATGAATTCTTCTGACAAGGGTAAAGGACTGAGAAATGTGGAGCTTTCAAGGAATAAAACATCAGTCAGGCACATGAGGGAGGGACAAGGGGTTTTCTGTGTAAGTGAGCAAGGAATGAGTCCTAGGGCCTTGACCTTGGGGGTAGCACTGGGGATGGAAAAGAGGAACAGAGACTGAGGCCGCATGGCACAAGGGTTGGCAAGCAGCTCAGTTCTACTCTTGACTCAGAAATTTATAAGTACAGCTACACATTTTCATAATTGCTTTAACACTATGAACCAGATACTGAAATCTTAGAACCCTTAAAAAAAAAAGTTAGGATCCTGCAATGCCAAAAAAAAAAAAAAAAACAAAAAAACATATAAATAGAGAATAAATGAATGAAATTTGGAAAAAAGCTTACAAGCAAGTAAGTGAAGTGAGAGGCAGCTGTGCAAAGAACATCAGCTCCAAATTCCTAGGAGGAGATGCTGAGGACTTTTACTTACCGCGAAATGCAAACTTTTTTTGTTTCTCCTACCTAGGAATTTTTTAGATTAGGATCATCAAATCTACCACAAAGGGACAGTGGGGGCCATTAATTAGCCAAGCATATAAGCTTTCCATAATTTTATTCTCACTGTCATGTGATTAGATTGATATTTTTATCCCTTTTGAGAGAGGAAGCAAAAGCTCAGAGAAGTAACTTGCTCAGCTAGTGCCTGGTGGAATCAGGAATGGGGAATGACCTTTGACCTTTAAAAAACTGACCATATGCAGGCATCCGCTGGGGCCTAATAGCAAGGCCTGTGGTTTGGCTTCATTTTTGGTGGGCGGTAATTTGTGCCAAGGTTTGTAGTCACTCAGGGAAACGGACAATCACTAACAAGAATATTCTGGATTTTAAATAGCTTGAAGGCATGTGGTTTGGCCTCATTTTTGGTGGGGGGTAATTTATGCCAAAGTTTGTATTTACTCAGGGAAATGGATAATCACTAACAAGAATATTCTAGATTTTAAATAGCTTGAAGCTGGAGGAGAAAAAAAAGAATGCTGTGAGAAGACCTCCACTGTGAGCAAGGATTTTTTTTTTTTTTTCTGAAACCAAAAATTACAGTAGCCCAGAGACTTGCAAGGGAGAGTTTTGTTTTGCACAGATATTTTGGGGAACAGATCTGAAGTTCAAGAAGAGTTTCATGTCACCATTTGGCTAGGGCAACTTTTTATAACCTTGGCTGTTTTTAATGTAATTGCCAACCAAAAGTTATTTGATGCTGGAAGCTTCACGATTGCTCCAGGTGGAAGTATAGAAAATATTCTTGGAATGGGAGAGGCCACCTGACCACACATTCTTAACCCTGTCCTAATACTTTCTGCCAAACTCTTCAACTTCTGTCTCTTCAGCAACTCATGAAACCTTGAATTTGCTAATACATGTAGTTTTATTTGCTAGCTGGGTAATTCATTTTGAACTATCAACCTCTGCATGAAATGATTCTGACTCGATTTCCAATTTACCTGGAAGGGGGCTCAAACTTTGGTCAGCTGGTCCTGCTTTTGTCACTAGAGTTTTATTAGAGCACCACCATGCCCTGTAAGTGCTTTCTGTGACCGCCTTTAGGCCATCATGGCAGAAATGATGGTAGAGATGGTCTGCAAATACCTAAAATGTTTATTATTTGGCCCTTGACAAAAAAAGTTTGCTGACCTGGACCTAGAACATGGAAGAATTTTCACTTCTGGTTTGTTTCAGTTCCTCATTTATATAACTGTTAACTTTATATAACTATTAACTGTGTAACTTTTTTCAGAACTCTGCCTTTTTCTAGGACCACTTTTCTAGGAATAAGTGAACGATGAAGGGGATCTTCCAAGAACCCCTAACCTTTCAAGGAATAGTCAGTGCCTCACTTGTGCCAATATTATGCTCTCAGATGCTCTTGTGACCTTTATATTGACCTTCAATACTTTTTTTCCCCCCTCGAGGCCTAGGTATTTACAGAGATGGCCCCTTTTCCTCCAACTTTCTTCCAATTTTCAACTGGGAAAAACATTTGTCATTCCCACTGCCATTACTTCTATGAAGGAAATAAGCCAAACCAAACTGAAACTGGTCTCTTCTCTCCCTATCTGTCCTGCTTCCAGTTTTTATAGTCTCTGCAAACTTGGAGCCTGCATTTCATGTGCTTATGACTTTTACATATAGCGTTATTCACAGCTGTGGTTCTGATCTTGACCCTGGAGGCATTTCCCATTTGATTCTCTCTTCCATTCTGAGAAGTTTCCATCTGTAAATACTCTGTGTTGCCCATGCCAAAGCCTTCCAAATATTCCTTAATTCATCTCCTATTCAACACCACTTTGGAAAGTTGTCCAATACTGTCTGGGAAGTATAAGCATGGAGAGTATACAGATTTCTCTTTTCTATCACACCAGAAACAATAGCAAAAAAGAAAATGTCAGAAGCATGTAAGAACCCTCTCCTGTTGCGTGGATTTAGGCTAATTCTCCATCACACTGTTTTCCTACCTGCTCTTCTAGCTCAACTCTTTGAACAACTGCATAGGTAGTTCCTAGGTTCTGCAAAATGAAAATAGAGCTCCTTCCTTGGTATGTCCTGGAAGGTGTTGTGGTATAATGACCTCCTATCTACACACTAATAATTATAGATACTGATGTACGAGTATCCATCGTGTGCCAGCCACGTTACAGATATTATCTGTTTTTCACATTCTTGCTCTTCTGCAGAGCAGGTGTAATTGTTTGTAACTTAACTAATGAGCAAACCAAGGTTCAGAGGGTTTAAAGCGGGCTCACTTCAAAGGAAATGACAGAACTGGAATTCCAGCCTAAGTTGCTCTGATTGTAGCCCTAGTGTTCTTCTACAACTGTGGGCTGCCCTCAATGTTAACTGATGTGCCATTGGACTGCTCTTCCTAACCAAGGGGGTCATCAGATATGACCAGCACAAATCAGGCAGACCTAGAATAGAAAGAAAATAGGGACAGGCTTAAGGGTTAAAAGGCAGAAACTCCTTGGCATTAGCTCTTTCCCTAGGATTCCTTGTTGACTGACTATTACCTGGGATCCACTTTTCACCCCTAAGAAAGAATCAGCATTTTCCGATACATATTCGAAGTATCCAGTTTCATATGATTCTTCATGTTCACCTTCATTCCTTTGAAAAATCCTACAATCTTTAGGAAAGTCTTGTTTAAATGCTTTAAGCCTTTTATGAGCTGAGCTACGCATATTATGTCCACTGGCAGCTCAGTCTTGGGCCGAAGTGTTGAACAGTGAGCAGGACTTCTCTGCCAGTGTGGGACTATGAGCAGGATTTAGGTTTTCTCAGAGAAAGGATCCCTCTTCAGCCAGCTTTTCTTTCCAATTTGGTAATCTGATTTCCGGTGCCAATTTTAGAGAATCTGGATTTTCTTTTCTACAAGGAAGTCAGTGGTGTCCTTACAGGTATTGCTTCTGGATTTGGGTTTGGACGTAGGAATATGGAGTGTACATCTGTCCATATTATGCAAGCCTCCTGATATAAGGTGTGGGGAAAAGTTACTTGTGAGACTTGGGGGCTAGTGTTACACCCGATCTAAAGGCAAACTGGAGTTAGTGTCTGCCTGAATCGCAGTTCAGTGTGGTGAAGTACAGGAGGGTCCAATAAGTGTTCCGAGTTTATGCAGAGTAACTGAAAAGCAAGGAACCGTTTAGCATTGGCCTGCTTGTGGTCTAGGTCTCCAGATGCACACGTGCACAAGCCATCAATGCTGTAAACACACCCAGAGATGCAAATGCATATGCCACAATTACAGTGTTTCTTGAGTAGCTGTTGTGTGCCTAGTACCAGGCATGTTTATAGCTGGAGTTGTCCATGTAAAGGTAGAAGGAAAGGAAATAGAAGAAAGGCTTTCCCTAACACACATGTGCCAAATAAAAAAACGAAAGCCCCACAGATTGCAAGCCAGCTGGCTAAAAGATGGAATGTTAATTTATGCTAGATCTAGCTGACCCCAGTGGCTTCTTTTTAAAATAATGGCCAAGTCCTTGGATTAAACTAAGGTTAAAATCAACACAAAGAAATAGCCCCCGGGGCCAGACTTCCTTGGGTTCAAATCCCAGCTTCACTACATAGTAAGTGTGGGACTTGGGGCAAGTTAATCTAACATCTCTGTGCTTCAATTTCAACATCTGGAAATTTGGGATAGTAACCTCAAAATGTTATTGTAAGAATAAACGAACACCTGTAAAACACTGAGAACGGCACCTAGCTCAAAGTGATTGGTCACTGAATGTTAACCATAACAATGATGAGGATTTCCTCATTGGCCTGGATGTGATAGGAGGTAGGATGCTACAGGGTGTTTATTCTTGGTACTTATTCATTCTCCAGCAGGGCTTTTCGAACTGTAGTTGCATGCCACAGGACCTTAGGGTTTCCTGATACTTCTGTAACGGAGAACATGTGGGCAGGGCAGAAATGGTTAGTTGGGAGTGGGTACCACTCTGGAACTCTGCCATATTTGCATATTAATACTGTTCAGATTATGCAAAACCATACAGACTACAGTCTGGTAATTAGGAAATCTCCCTGCTAATCACTAGTGTTCATTCCTTTATTTGTTCATCCATTAGTTTATCTTCTTTTGGGTGTCTATTGTATTCTTGGAATTGTGGAGAAATCGACATACCTTCTTAAATATTTGCCCTTGAGGAAGAGTAACATAATTTAGAAGGTAATATAGAAAAACAAACAGCGAATTCTAACATGCAGTGGTAGGGTGGGCTGAGATAGAGTATAACGTATAGCGTACTATATGGGTCACAGAGGGGGTCATCTTGAGTTCAAATTCCAGCTCTACTATGCCAGCACAGCTGAGCCTTGGGGATATGCTTCTGGTAAGGAAGGGTAGGATGAGGCAAATCTGAGACCCCAAGCAAATTCATAAACAGCAAGTAATTGTGTATTGCTGAAAGGCATCACTCACAGGGGTGAGGTGGGGTACGGTATGGTAAGAGATCAAACGAGTGAGAGAGATTAAAGGTGTTGCAAATCATGCGAAGACACTTGGAACTTATCCTCAAGTGAGGGCAAGCCATTAAAAGAATTTTAAGCATGGGAGCAGCATGGACAGGTTTGCCAGAAAGATACTCTGGCAGTAGCATGTCAAATGATCTAGAGCAGGAGTCAGTAAATTTTTTCTCTAATGGGACAGATAGTAACTATTGTAGTCTTTAGAGGGCCACCTATAGTATCTGTTGTACATTCTATTTCTTGTTTGTTTTCAATAACCCTTTAAAAAAATGTAAAAGCCACTCTTTTAATAACCCTTCAAATAACTTGGGTTCAAATCCCAGCTCTACCCCTTACCGAGTGTGAGAACTTCAGCAAGCAGACTCGACGGCTCTGGGCATAATTTCAACAGCTCTCTCAATAACCCTTTTAAAGTAGTTTTTAATAACACTTTAAAAAATGTAAAAGCTACTGGGTGTAATTCGCCAACCCCTGGTCTAGTGAAGGCAAATGAAGAGTTGGGGGCAGTTGAAATCATCTAGAGTGGACAAGGGTAAACCAAAGTAGAGGCAGTGAGAACAGAGAAGGGAGGAATGAAAGAGCCATAGTAGAGCAAGAACAGCCTAGAAATATTTAGGCTTTGGCAGTTGGGTAGGTAGAAGTACTCCCTCCTGAGATAGAGATTCAGGAGCTTAGTTTTCATTCTACAAAGCTGATCTCTTTGTGAGGCATCTGGTAGGGACATCCAGCAGGCAACTGCATAAGAGTCGGAAGAGAGACTCGGGCTGGTGTTGGACACATGACAATCGTGGGCATCCAGGGGAAGTCTGGAACCTTGGGGTCATTTATAGATTTACAGTAAGACTCCCAAGAAGTAGACAAGAGGCAGGTAGGGGAAGAGAAAGGCACAAAGACTGAGAAAGAAAAACCAGACACGTAGGAAGCAAAGCAAGTGCGTGTGGTTTCTGATGAAGCCAGCATGTGTTTTTAGCAAGACGAGCTTAGCCTGTATGGAATCTTGCTCAGAGCTCAGATTAGCTAAGAGATGTTTTCAGAGACCACTTTCTTCTTTCTGAACAAACAAAAACTTTTTTGCGGGGAGGGTGGGGGGAGCGAAGCTCTTTCCGAGAAGTGTATGTTGCATGCAGCCTGATAATATGAGGTAGACAGGAAACCATCAAAATCCTAGAGAACAGAGGCAGGAACCTCTTTGACATGGGCTGTAGCAACTTCTTACTGGATATGTATCCTGAGGCAGGGGCAGCAAAAGCAAAAAGAAACTATTGGGACTTCATCAAAACAAAAAGCTTTTGCAACGGTGAAGGAAACAATCAATAGAACCAAAATGCAACCTATGGAATGGGAGAAGATATTTGCAAATGACATAGGAGATAAAGGATTAATATTCAAAATATATAAAGAACTTATAAAACTCAACACCCAATGGCTCAGTCAGGTAAGCATCTGACCTTAGCTCAGGTCATGATCTCAGGGTTTTGGGATCAAGCACCAAGTGAGGCTCCGTGCTCAGGGCAGGGTCTGCTTGTCCCTCTGCCCCTTCCCCAGTTCATGCTCCCTGTCTCTCTCAAATAAATAAAATTAAAAAAAAAAAAAACACAACACCCTGAAACCAAATAATCCAGTTAAAAAATGGGCAGAAGACATACATAGACATTTTTCAAAGAGGATATACAGATGGCTAATAGACACATGAAGAGATACTCAACAGCATTCCTCTCAGGGAAATACAAATCAAAACCATAATGAAGTGTCACCTCATACAGTTAGAACAGCTAAAATGAACAACATGGGAAACAACGGGTGTTGGCAAGGATGCAGGGAAAGGTGAGACTTCTTACATTGTTGCTGATGGGAATGCAGACTGGTGCAGCCACTCTGGAAAACAGCATGGAGGTTCCTCAAGAAGTTAAAAATGGAACTACCCTAAGATCCAGCAACTATTGTACCCCAAAGGATACAAAAATACTGATTCGAAGGGATACATGCACCCTGATATTTATAGCAGGATTACCAATAATAGCCCAATTATGGAAGGAGCCTAAATATCCATTGACTGATGAATGGATAAAGATGTGGTGTGTACACAATGCATGTGCGCACGCGTGCGCGCATACACACACACAAAATGGAATATCACTCAGCCATAAAAAAGAATGGAATCTTGCCATTGTGGATGGAGCTAGAGAATATTTTGCTAATGGAATGAGTCGGAGAAAGACAATTATCATATGATGTTGCTCATATGTGGAATTTAAGAAACGAAGCAAATGAACATGGGGGAAAAAGAGGGGCAAGCAAAAAACAGACTCTCAACTATAGAGAAGAAACTGATGGTTATTTTAAGGCAGGTGGTTAAGATGATGATGGGGCTTAAGGACGGCACTTGTGATGAGTGCTGGGGGATGTATGCAAATGATGAATCAATCACTCATTTTACACCTGAAACTAATATTACACTATATGTTAACTGCATTTTATTTTATTTTATTTTTTTAAAGATTTTATTTGTCAGAGAGAGAGGGAGAGAGAGCGAGCACAGGCAGACAGAATGGCAGGCAGAGTCAGAGGGAGAAGCAGGCTCTCTGCCGAGCAAGGAGTCCGATGTGGGACTCGATCCCAGGACGCTGGGATCATGACCTGAGCCGAAGGCAGCTGCTTAACCAACTGAGCCACCCAGGCGTCCCTGTTAACTGCATTTTAAATAAAAATTTGGAGGAAAAAAATAAGGGAGTCACCCTATATTTAACTCTTTGAACTGCAAAAAGAAAGAAAAAGAATATGAAGTAGATAAAGAGATGCCAACTCAATAATAAACTGAGGGAATACTAAGTGGAACTTAAAAAATTCATAATTACTAACCCTGGAGGAGCACCTAAAGTAGCCTCCCACAGGCGAAATACTTCTGGGTATAGGCTGGCTACTGTAGGGCTATCATATTAATGTTTTCAAACCATTCCGGTACTCTAGTGCCCGAGACCCAGGAGATGAGACTCTAATTAACTTCCTTCCTGATGGACCTGGCCAGGCAGCACTATGGTGAAACCAGTCAGTTGCAGGCCCACAGAGCTTAGGGGTCAGCAATGAAAGCAGAGAGAGAAGGAGGCAGAGTCCTCTTGTTTTCTAAGTGGCACTGCAGCCTGTGAAAATCTGTTTCTACGCACCCTCCATGCTATGATGGCAAGTCCGGTCCTTCTTTGTTCTCGGGCTGAACCAGGTGGCCACACTTGGTTATTTTCACCTCCAGCCAGTCCAGAATGTTCCTTGGACACTGGCAAATTTGAGTCTGTTAACTTCCACTGTGTCTGCTCCCTCCACACACAGGCACTCCCTCAACTCCAAGGCCTGGTGTGAACTCCCAACTCACCAAGGTGCAAATGTGTGGGCTGGTGGGAGTCTGCGAGGGAAGGTGGGGCAGGAAGGGGTGGGGGGAAAGGGAAGGTGTCCAGAATCCCTAAGTGTCACTTCAGTGCAAATTCTGTCTCCTGCCACCAGATCTTTTACCAGAACTAATAGCACGGGCTTCATTCTACTCTGAGCTTCTGCTTGCTCCCCCGTTCTCTCTCAAGGTGTTTCTTAATGGTGGTCCTGGAACCTTTGTGCTCAGAGTCATTTGTGGTGCTTGCAAAGGGTGCATTACGGGGCTCTGCTCTACAGAGGGTTTCTGGGGTAGGGGAGGATGTGGGAATCTGCATTTCTAACGAGCTTCTGGTAATCACTGTGCACACTGAACTTGGGAACTCCTCCTTGACTTTTAAACGTTTAGAAGTTCTAAGGGAAGTATTCTTTCCACTGGAGTTGAAAAAAAACCTCCAGGGTGTGGTGCATAAACAATGAATCTTGGAACACTGAAAAAATAAAATAAACAAAAACAAACAAACGAACAACAAAACCTCAGAGCCCAAGTTATTTTTCTCCATGCCAGCCCTTCAGTGTTTCCTAGCTTCTGGAGAGCAGTGACTTTTATTTCTTTTAGGTCTGGTGCCCACCACTGTATCTAACACCAACCACATGTTTGTGAAGTTGAAGGAATGATTGCGAAGGACACCTTAGTAGACTACCCTGCTTCCATTCCTGTTCCTCTATGATCCACTGGCCACAAAGTAGCCAGTGTGTCTATGAAAATGGAAATTAGATCATTTTGCTTCCCTCATATCTTCCCAAGTCTCCCTGGGATACTCAGACTAAAAGCTAGATTCCTTCTGTTGGTCTCAGCTTAACCTCATGGCTTCATGCCACATCCCCTCTCACTCCTGCCTACCACGGTCCAGCCAAATGAACTTCCTTCGCGGTTCCTTCAACACTCATTTCACTTTGGGGGTTTTATGCTGCTCTTCCCTTGTCCAGGGGTGCTCTTCCTCCTGATGTCATATGGCTAGACACTCATCATTCATGTCTTGGCTTACAGGTAACCTCTGCAGGATATGCATCTAAGGTAGTCACCAAATCACTCCTTATCAACCCTGTTTAAGTGTTCTGCCCAACACTTATCACCCCCAATACCTGTGTACTTTTCTGTATTTATTGTCTTCCTTCTTTCCTCCCTTCCTTCTTTCCTTCCTTCCTCCCTCTCTTCCTTTCCTTCTTTCCTCCCTCCCTTCCTCCTTCCCTCCCTCCATCCCTTTCTTCCATCTGTTTGGTGCCAGGCACTATTCTCAGCACTGGGGATACAGCAGTAAATACAGTCTCTACCCTTATGGACAGGCAATCAACAAATACATATCAAACGGTGGCAAAATTCTGTGAATAAAACAGAGTTAAAGGGATAATGAGAACTGCTCTTTTAGATCAAGGAAAGCCTTTCTGGTGGCAGAAATTTGAGCAGAAATCTAAATGGATCTAAACTGCAGGGGAATACAGACTTTTCATTTACAATATTCCCAGTGACTAGAGGTGTGTGTGTATGTGATATAATACATAGGTCGATAAATTCTTATGGGTTGAATAAATATCCTTACTCATCTTTTAGTACTTATACACTGCATTTACTTCTCTGGCTTGCAAACGAGACTCAGTTTCACTGACAGGGAATGACCCTTCTTTTCTTCCATTCCCAGTATCTAATATAGGGTCTGGCTCTGAGGATGCATGGGAATGTTTGTGAAATAAAGGAGAAGCAGCGATTATGATGAACTAGTTTGTTCTAATACATTCAGAAACATCCAGTAAACTATTGCTTGAGAAGTTGGCATAGGCTTCTAAGAATCATGTGAATTCATTTCAACTAGTAAATTATATATATATGATGAGATACAGTAGTAACCGACTTGATAACGATTCTTTCATAGAAGCAATTTCTTGCAGATAAAACTTTGGCATATTTCAAAGCCAAAGGAGGAGTAGACTTCTCCTCTGTTACTGTCTTCCTCTCTCAACCTATCTTGCTGGCTCAAGAGTACACTTGAATATGCTGCAAAGTCCCACACACCAATAGCCAGCTGAATCTTGCAGATTCTTTCAGAAAGATGGATTTGGTACTAAAGCAAAAACAGACTAACTGAACTAGAACACCAGGCATTTCAGCACGTCTCTGTGTGAAAATAAATGAGCATTTCTGAACTGCTACCGGACACAGGGATGATGACAAGCAATGAAACCCAACACAGAAGGGTCACCAACAGCCCATAGCAAAGTGGTCCCAATGGCAGCTCTGTTCCTCTTACGTGCTCTGTGGAGATATATTCACTTTCTTTTCTCAAACAGGACTTGGAAAACCCTATTGAAAATGAAATGCCAGTCCTATTTCTTTTTGGACAGCTAAGTTAAATGGAGAAATTATGAGTTGGAGATCAGTATCCAAAAGCTCTTATTTTTCCTTACAGTGTGCCATTGACTTGCACCGGAAAGCTGTGTCAAGGCGAGATCGAGAAAAATCTCGAGAGTGGCCAAAACTGTAAAACTGTTTGCCCGTGCCCCTCACGTGCTCTCCCTCTTAATGCTACTCCTCACCCATGCTCCCTCTAACATCCTGGTGACTGAAGAGCCAGGATTAGTCTTCTGCTGTCCTAGTCTAGCACCTTCAGTATCTTTAAAAGCACCTGGCTGCCATGAGTCTTTTTTCTAGCAAGATTCCATGGAACCCTCTTCATCTTAAATACAATAGGGCTAGACCCTCAGCACCCAGGGAGGTGAAACCTAAAAGGTGAAAGTAATATTTCCTAAGTGGTATTTCAAGAACTCTTGGTATCTCTGAAATAGTGAGAGTGAAAAATTGTTCATTGATTAAAGAACTGCTTGGAAAATAATGCATCCTATATTGTTCACTCAGAAAGTCACAACACATGTTGGAATGCTTAAAGGAGTTTTAAAAAAATGGAAAAACCCAAATAATTTTCAATTGGGGGATAGTTAAATGCATTCAGAAACAGTAATCAGCCATTAAAAATGGTGAAGCAGATCTCTACATGCTATAATGCAATGTCTCCTAGACCTATTGTTGAGTGGAATCCACATGAAATTTCTAAACACGAGTTATATCCCATTACAAAACTGAATCATATGTGTGTATATGTGTTTTATATATAATACAATAAAATATATAAAAATTCCAGAAAGATGTATACCAAATTATTAAGAGAGGCAGACTCTGGGGAATAGATGTGGGAGGATGAAGGAAATTTGCATTTGTCCTTTATAGATTTAGGTATTATTTGAATTGTTTTATGGTCTCTTTATTGCTTTTATAATAAAAAAGAGAAAAAATATCAAGCACTATATTAAAAAAAATACAAGTGAAATTCAGCAGTAAATACATCTGTTCAGCTTTAAGTGAACACGTCCCTAACTCATGCGATCAGTGAACCCCCGTTTTGTGCAGCACCAAGAAAGAGCTTGTGCAACAGTTTGAAGTTATTGGCCTCAAGGCTCTCCCCACTCCCCAGCAGCATATGGTTTTTTTTCCTTCTCTGGGCTTTTGTAAAGGACTGAAGGAGGTAGAAGGGACCTTAGAGGCGAATTGGTACAACCCCCAACCACCTGCTTTTTAAGATGAAGGGACTAAGGCCATACAAAGTAAAGGGTTTCGGCAAGATCAGCTTGAAGCCCTCAGTCCTCATCTGACTCCGTCTGCATCCTATCTTTAGTCACCAGGGGACCCAGATGGGCTGGGACCCTTGGACTTCATACAAAGTATCTCCAGCACTCAAGGAAATGGTCAGGACCTCTGAGTAAGCCACGGACTCAAATGTTCTCCCTGAAGTTCCAGGTATAGCAGAGTCCTGGTGACCCCTACTCCCCTTCCCAACAGCCTGCCTTGTCCACAGCTTTTAGGAGGAAGGAAGTGACCCTGGAAATAGCTGGTAAACACTAGCAACTTGGCATCCCTAGTGAAGTACAGATGTATGGAAGTATGAACTCACCCATTCACTCAAAACAGCATGGGCTTGAGGTGGGCAGAACTGGGTTCCAATCTGCCCTGTTGATTCTGCCTGTTGCCAGCTAGCTAACATCGTCAAGCTCCCAAACTACTTTGGGCCACGGTTTTCTATCTCTGAAATAGAGATAAGAGCTCCTGCGTTGCCCTCTGTGGTGGTCGTTAACCAAGATGGTGGCTATGAAAAAGTTGCTAGCGCGGAGCACTAGGTCTGTTGCTAGTCAAGAAATGCTAATTTCCATCTTCTCCTGTGCACAACCAACTGTTTCTCCCTCAACCCCAGGAGTGCAATCCTGGGCACAAGGCCAAGGAAATATGAATAAATGGTTCCTACACTTGAGAAGCTGACTGGCTGATGGAGATGACAACATGATTTGGTCAGAGTAGGTATGACAGGTGCATTAACAGAGGTCCAGTGGGCCACCCACTCAAGCACAAGGGCACCACTCTTAGCCTGCTTCCAACATCCTCTGGCGCTACCTCTCATTGATTCAGTGACCTAAGGGGATTTACTCTAACCTCAGCTTGACCCCAAAATGTGTTGTAAAGATTTTTAGAAAGACCTGTGGGAATCCTAGCAATTAAGCTGATCAAGGAAAGTACAAGCTGGGGAGGACGAAGGAGCCCACAGGAGGAGAAGATCTCAAGGTGTGCGTTCAAACCACCTGGCACACGAATCCTGCATTCAGACCTTATCTCCAGAGCTTCTGTGGGTCCCACATCTGTGCCTCAACTTCCTCATAGTAAATACCACAGTATTTACTCCATATGGTTATTTTTGAAGATTAAATAAGATAATGCCCTTAAAGCACTGATCACAGTGTCTGACACAAAGTAAGAGGACACAGGAAAAATACTTAGTATTGTCGGTATTAAAGTTATTTGGTCTGTAAGTATTAAGGCTGAAAGGCAACATTACTGACATTTCAAAAGGCACCAAAGATGTGGGCGGGCTTGACAAAATCACATTTGTTCACTGGGTCTCAGAAGAGTACACAGAAATGTGTACTCTTTGGACTCAAGCTTGATATTGAATCCTTGGTCTGACTCTTGCTAAAGTATGATCTTCTTGCGTGAGCTGCTAAACCTTGCTTTTCTGTGTGACCCTGGAGGACAAGGTCAATCTTGGAGACTGACTGTTAGAATAACAAGTGCACTTACATAGAAAAAACCTGGCAAACTGCCTGGCACAATACATCCGGGCATCTTTCTTTCCTTACCCAAAACCAGCAAACTAGGAATGAGGACGGCTGAATAACAGTATTTAGGATTACGTTTAATGAAAAGAGCATTCTCCATGGATTCCAAGCAGATAACAACTTAAAATGAGGACCCTGGACCAGAGGATCTTAAGGAGCCCTCTCTCACTCAAAGTATAGGATTCTTCTACTGACTGCCCATCGTATTTGTGTCACCTGCCTTGGCTCTGCCAGCTAACAAATAAGATCTTCAGCAAGTTCCCAGGCTTTGTTTACTCTTCTGTGAAGTGCAGCTAAAGCCTGTACCCGCTTCTTGGGGCCACTGTTAGAATTTGGTGAAATAAACACAGAAAGACCATATTTGCCTGGTGGACAGTCATGACTCAATTAATGCTATCACTGTTGTCAGGGCCACTATAAAGACTAAAAGAGAATGGATGCAGGAATTATGGCACAGTTCCTGGCACACAGTGTTCAAAAATATTATCATTATAACTTCTACCACCGCCATTGATTTTATATTACGAATGGCTGTGGCCCAAGGAAACCAGTAAGGAATACGTGCTGTCATCCTGGTAATGACACACCCGCACAGAGACACCATGAGATATTAGGATAATTAATCACAGGTCTGACTGGGAATAAAAGCTTTCTGGAACAAACAGCTTTGTCCGGCCCAGACAGAGGATGGGCTCACCCACGGAGAGCAGCAGGTGCCGGCTGTCCTCTCTCCCTAGCCCTGGGGGACCACACACATGGAGATAGTATTCTGATGTATAAACTTTTCAGTGGTCCAGCTCACAGAGTGGTAACGTAATAGTGCTTTGGCCTGGAGTGATAGCTTTCTGCCAAAAGTTCAAAGCTATCTGGAAAGTATCTCATTAATCTCTGGGACTCTATGGGGATGGGGGTGGACAGGCATTGTTGCTATTACCTTATAAAGAGGACAGCATAGTGTTTAGAGAAATTAAATACCTTCTGCTCCAGCAGTCCTATTGGTACTAAAAGAGGACTTGAAACCCAGGATGCCATTCCTGAGGCCCAGGGCCCTCAGCCCTACCCTTGGAACCACTTTGGAGGAAGAGTGAATCAAGTACCTTAGAGGAGATGCAGCTCCTTACCAACAGCCCCCCCCCCCCCCCACACACACCGGGTTGCTGCAAGGCTCACCTGTCACTGAATTGCACCTCTTCTCCGTTCCTGGCCCAGCTGATGGTAGGCCTCGGGTTGCCTATGGCCTCACAGTGCAAAAGCACGCTCAGGGTCCCGCTGGCCAGGGCCACAGTCTGCCCGAGGTGGGTGACCACCTCGGAGGCCGAAAGCTGCTGGGCAGCTGAGATCTTCCGCAAGATGGTGGGCTTGCGGTGGGGCCGGCGAGAGCCACCCGCGGCCTCCCCGGCGGCCGAGGTCCGGAGCGAGCTGCTGAAGCCAGACACGTGCTTATGAGGGGAGATGGCCACGGGGGGCATCCGCCGCTCCGACGGCTTGAGCAGCACGTCCTGGTGCTCCATGTGGCTGCGGAAGATCTCCTGGGCCAGCTGGGCCACCAGGTGCTTGCTGTAGACGTCTCGAAGCTCCTCGGGCTGCTGTGAGAGGTTCCTGAGGATGTCGTCCAGGCGCCTCTGCTCGGCCACCATGGTGAAGGGCAGGTGCCAGAGGGCCTGCTCTGCGTTCTGGTCCTCCTCGGAGGACGTGTTCCTTTCCGTGGAGTCCTGCACCTCCCACGAGGTGAGGAGCTCCCCAGGCCAGCCCCCCTGCTCCAGCAGCCGGGAGACAAGGTCGTCGTAGCGGCTCCCCGGGTCGCCGGCGGGGCCCCGCTTCTCGGCCTTGCTGCCGTTAGAGAAGATGCCGTTCTGGTGTTTGTGGGTCTGCAGGGCCTCCTTCGGGCCGGCCTTCCTCAGCACGAGGGCCTCCTCCTCGCCCCGCAAGCTCAGCGGCCGGGCCACCAGCTTCCGGTTGCCTCCGAGGAGCTTAATGACAAACTGCTCGCGGGCGGGTCCCGCCGAGCAGGTGTAGATGCCCGCGTCCGAGGGCTTGAGGCGGTGGATCTTCAGGTAGCCGAAGGGGGCCACGGTGACATGCGCCGAGCTGATGAGGTGTTGGCCGTCCTTCTCCCATGTGATCAGGGGCTTGCGGAAGCGCCGCGTGGGGCAGCGCAGCACCACCGCCGTCTTGGGGAGCAGGTAGGCGAACCCCCCCACGACAAAGTGCAGCTTCCTCTGTCGCCGGGTCTGGATATAGATCTTCCTGGCGGCCGCGATGTGAGGGCTGTGCTTGGTGGATGGCCGCCCGGGCCCTGCAACGAAGGGGATGGAAGGGAAGCCAGACAGCCGGAGAAAGAGAAGGGACGGCAGAGGACAACGAGGGTGAACACAGGGACAAGAGAGAGGGAATGGAGAGGGCGAAGACAGAGAGAGAGGAAGCAGCAGCTTGAGTTTATTCCGGTGGGGGCTTTCATTTACTGCCTTATGGCTTTCCCGGGAGGAAGTGGCCACCAGCTGAGGCCCATTAAGGCTCAGCAAAGCAATACTCCAACTAATACAGTGCAGTGGGGTAGCCTGCCATGGCCCTGCTGGGGCTTTCTACCCCTAGAAGCTGAGATGCAGGTTCTAGATGGGCTGGGGAGGATGTCAGGGGAAAGGCAGTTCCTCCCATTACAAGGATTGAAAAAAAAAAAAAAAAAAAAAGAAAAAGAAAAAGCAAGCAAGCAAGCATCATAAAAAGAGGCAGAGGACAAAGGGAAGGAGAATCTCTCCCTTTCCACCTTTCCCCTTTGGGTTCTGCAGAGCACCAGGGCCCTAGTGTACTGGGGGAGGGGAGCCCAGAGGTGTTACAACTCTAGGGATTAATATTAAACAGAACAAATCTGTTTAGGGCATTTTAAAAACCCCAGAGTGGACAACACTAGGCTTCATTAGTAATATGCTGACTCCAGCTTCCAGATCTCTCGATGCCTGCAAGTGAACTTTGCTCTACCCCCTGCAAACTGTTTTTCCAGCGGAGAAGAGAATTTGGCCTGGCCACGTGTAATTAAGATTCCTTTTCCATCTCCAGCTGAGCTCACCAGCATGCTGCCCTCCTTGGGCTCTCCTGCCTGATGATCTCCCACCAGTCTCGGGTTTAGGGAAGGCTACTGCGTGGCCACAATTGCTTCTGGGTGGGTCTGGTCTCCCTCCATCCCCAGAGCTCTGACATACTCACGTGCACAGGTGGCCAGCATGCAGGGCCTGATGGCTGAAGAGAAGGGCAGGGGAGGGCACAGGGAGGAATTGACGATAGCCGAAAGCCCAGTTTTCAGCACCTTCCGGCAAATGGCGCTTCGAGTCTGCGTGCCTTCGCCACAGCTCGTGGAACACTGGGGAGGAAAGAAGGACCACCTGCATGTAAATGTGGGCAACTGGAGGATACTGGGTTCTGGTATGGACTCCCAAACTCACCAGAATGTGAGAAAAGTTGCCTGGAAAAGCAACAGTCACTATTAATTATGTAGCATGGTGGGAAGACCCAAATGTCCATATTGTAAACACATTTTAAGATTTTTCTACTCAAAAGTTTCCTGTAGAAACTCTGTTTTTTATTTATGTGGCCTGGGCTTTAGAGTTACAGAGTCATAGAGTCTGTTGCAATCCCAGCTTAGTAATTTATCAGTTGGCAACTCAGAGTTTGTTTCCACTTCTTACACTTAGCTTGCAAGGCTGGGAATTAAATGAGATAATATATTTGAAACTTCACCCACAGCAGTGGCACTCGCGAATTTTTTCCTCCTTCCTTCACAAATGTAATACTTTAATGTCAAGCATCAGATAACTGTTCTACATTTACTTTGGCTGAGGTAGGTGCTAATACTATGGAAAAAAATTGTGCAAGGTGGTTTGTAACCTCAAGGAGCTGTCATCTCATAATGAGTCGGGGGGAAATCCAAATGCATTGTTAAACTGAAATACCGCATGAGGGAGAGAGAAATCAAAACTACAACAAGATACCACTTCATATTCCCTGGAATGGCCATAATAAAAAGAGACAGACAGTAACAAATGTTATTATAAATGTAAATGTGAGAAATTAGAACCTTCCTATATTGCTGATGGCAACATAAAATAGTATAGCCCTCTATACTATTAGTTTCTTACAAACATAAGAAACTGATAGTTTCTCACAAACATAAACATAAATTTACCCCATGACCGAGCAATTTCACTTGTAGGGTATCTCCTGGAGAGAAGTGCAAACATCCATCCAAAGACTGTATGTGAATGTTCAGCAGAGACAAAAAAGTGGGAACCACTCAAATGTCTGCTGGTGAATGGATAAACAAAAATATGGTCTATCTATATATGGGAATGTTATTCTACCATAAAAGGAATGTTGTTCTTCTGGATATGTGGTAAACAGATAAACCTTGAAATCATCATGTGAAGTGGAGTTTAATAGTATGTTATTTATACCTCAATAAAGTGGTTCAAAAAATTAGATAGTAATACAAAAATTTAGTAGAAATATAAAAGTACAAGACGAGTATTACAAGATTCATTCTAACGATGGTTGAATGCTGACGGTGCTCTAGTGATTTCCTGACCTAGGTTTTGAAGATGGGTAGTCTGCATGTGTGGAGAAACTGGGGATAATCATGGGAGGCAGGGGAATATCCAGAATGAAGTTCGAAGGGTTCAGTGCAAAAATCCAAGACAAGCTTGCGGGGGCAGAGCTAAACCAGTTGGACTGAAGAGAGGGAAGAATTCGAGAGTGTCGAGAGCTCATGAAGTAGTTTGGGGCCAGACGTTGGAGACTTTTAATTTTCAGACAGGAGGCTTGGAATTGATCCACAAGGCAGTGAGGAGCCATTGGAGGCAGGAGTGAAATGATGAAAGAGGTGTTTTGAGAAGGTTAATCTGGCAACGGTGTCCGGGAGAGAAGGGAGTAGGAGATGTATGGCAGGCAGGGATGTCAGTTAAGGAGGCTGCCACGGTAGTCCAGGCTCGAGATGATAAAGACCTGAACTGGGGTCATGGCAGGGTGCCACGTTAACTTGAAAAATGACACTAAAACCGAAAAATATTACATTTTCAAGTTTTATATGCTAACCCACTGACATGAACTAAGCTCTGATACACAGCACCCTGAAAGATAATTTAGATGCAAAAAATGGAGGTAAGAAACCCATTGCTTTTGTTTCCTAATGATTGTGGATTCCAGATTCCACCCACCCCTTATTTGATTTTAAATGCCAGTACCAAATCCCAGGATCAGATGGGATGGAGGAAAAGAGCCTTGAAAATTGAAAAGCTCAGGGTATCTGGGTGGCTCAGTCATTAGGTGTCTGCCTTCGGCTCAGGTCATGATCCCAAGGTTCTGGGATGGAGTGCTGCTTTGGGCTCCCTGCTCAGCAGGTAGCCTGCTTCTCCATCTCCTACTCTCCCTGCTTGTGTTCCTTCTCCTGCTGTCTCTCTGTCAAATAATAAATAAAATCTTAAAAAAAAAAGCATGGTAAATTCAGTACTACCAACCAGAAAAATAGACCATGTGTCTCAAGATCAGTTTATGATTTTGGTCAAGTCTAGTTCTTTCTTGAGGCTTGATTTCCATATCTCTAAAATAAAACTAAGTAAGAGTAGGGATTTTTAAACCCTGTTCTGTGTTGAGGAAATGATTCAGGGGCTTTTCAGTTGATCTGGAGATAGAAACATTTCATTTGAAAAAAAGGGTCTGGTGGCTTTAATTTTTAAAAGAACAACCAGGCTATAGGATCTTCTAAGTTCCTTCTATCTCTAAAACTGACTACTCTGACGTTAATTTCTTTTATATTTTTTGGGAGAAATGACTTTCATAAAAGTATGATTTAAAAATATGTAATAGCCAACTATTTCAAAAGATGCAAGGAATTCTTTTAAAGAAGAACTTTAGTCTCAAAATAGAATCTGAAAGTAATTTTATTTGAAGTGTCTAAAATTTTGGCTTAATTCTGTCTCTGGGGGATTCTGTGCAGTAACTGTAAGATTGAGCCCAGATAGTTGAGGATGAAAAACACCCATAGATCATCCAGGTCTTCCTTTCTCCAAGGGGAGCCTTGGGGGTGGGGAATGTGGAATGTGTGTTTCATCTCAGTGAGAGGGCCAAGGCAAGGGCTGTTGGGATGACAGGGCCAATGGGAGACTCCATGAACACCCCCCAGAGCTCATTTGTATGGCACCAGCTTGAGTTAAATCCCAGTGAATTGGTGATTACTTCCTACTTCCTACCATTCCTAGCCCCTCCCCAATGTTTGGAATTTCCATTCATCAACCCAGATAACCCAGCACTTAAGAATATTCAGTGGAGAAGGGCTAAAGCTGTCCTACTTCCCGAAGTGTAATTTCCTCTTCCTAGGAAGAATGATAAAGCCTGCAGGAAGGCTGGGCCATGACCCTGGGTCCAGCTGGTCAAGGGAAGTACCGTCTTTTATTTCCTCTCCTCCTGACAATGAGCAGGGGTGGAAGAGAATCATAACAATAACAGGGCTCACTTTTACTAGGCACGGGGTAGTTTACATGCCTTGTTTAACTGAAGCCTCCCAAGAACGACATGAGCAGACATTATCATCTCCAGTATTCACATACACAAACTGAGGCCTAGAAAGGTTAAATAGTGAGCCTGAGGTTAGAGAGCCAGAAAGTGGCAGAGTCAGGATTGGAATCTAAATTTGCTTAACTCCTTTTGTAATCTTTTTCTGAGAGAGAGAGAGAGAGAGAGCAAGAGAGCGTGAGCGTGCACAAGCGATGGGGGAGGGGCAGAGGGAGAGGGAGGGAGAATCTTCAGCAGATTCCACGCCCACTGCAGAGCTCAATGTGGGGCTCCATCTCATGACCCTCGTGACCCTGAGCACAACCTGAGGTAAAGTCAAGAGTCGGATGCCTAACCGACTGAGCCACCCAGGCGCCCCTGTGAGTCTAACTCCTAAGCACACATGACACTGTTCTAAAGGTCTGTGATACTTAATGGGCCCCAGAGGACCTCAATTTGGCAGTCTCCTTTTCTTAGTGCCTAATCACAAGGGTCCCTGCTTCAAATCTACAGGACTAAAAGAATTTTAGGCCTGAATTCTCTGTGTCCCATGTGCTCAGAGGCCACAAACTCCAGGAACAGGGGAGGACAATTATAATACCCACAAGTCCCTTCCTCAGCAGCTCACTCCTGGCAAGCATCACCGAAAGACTTAGTGGAAGGACACGTTTTAAAAAATGGCCCTGGGAGGAAGTCTTCCTCCAGAGTCACTCACTTGGCAACTACACCAGTGCACTCTCCCGCACTGTGAGTTTTGTTAAGATTTTTCCCATATAGTACCCTACCCCAAATCAACATTCCACGGAAAAACTGAAACTAACATGTTCATGCACACATGTGCATGCGCACACAAACATGCTGATTTTACATGCTTTAATCCCTTATTGTGCTGAAAGAAAATTATTTCTAAAATTTAAGAAAAATAATCATACCTACTTCCGTTCTGAGACATTTGGGGTGAGACAGCACCAGAAGGCACTTTTACTGCCAAATTACAAAACCTGTGGTGATGTAGGTTAACTCACCCTTGCACTGCCCTTAGTAGACACCATCTGAGTGAACTCTGTATGAGTTGATAAGGGGCAAGAATTCTAAGAACCCAGGTTGGAAAAGGTGGCATTTTAATTTTCAGGGGCAGTTTGGTTTCGACCTACAGCAGCCCCATGCCATTGTATACATACAGCACACACGCACACACAACCATAGGAAGAAGGGAATGGGATCAGCAAGCCCAGTTCAAATGGTTCAGTGCAAGAGAGGGCAGGGTCTTGAATCTGTTTTTGACACAAAGATTTTTCACTTCAGGCCTGGTGATTCTGTCCTGGGTTAAATTGGCTTATGAGGCAATACTTTTGGGGGGTGCTTCCTTCTGGGAGACACACATGCCTATGAAGCTGGGGGAGCTGTAGGCAATTCCCAGCAGGAGTATAGGGGGTGAAAACAAGTTAAAGCTGGGTGTAAATGACTTAATTTATGCTAGTGTTCGAATAGGAATTATTTAGAAAAGTAGGTCAGTTGGGGGTATATCCCTAACTTACGAGGCAAGTCAGGAACAGTGGAAGCTGACGTAATCATCCCCCCAGACGCAAACAACAGGGGAAATGAAGTTCTCTTGCTGGGAAGTTGTTAACATCTTGCAGCCAAGAAATGGACAGTAAAGATGCAGAATTTCCCTGGCCTTCTTTTCTTAATAAATCATGTTCCTTATTGTCCAGTAACTTGGAAGGGAATAATCAGAGAGGCTTTGCCTTTTCTGAAAAGAGACTAAAAACATCTGGGGGGAGGAGGTGCCGGGAGGTCGGGAAGGTGGGTGTGCGGATAAAGGTAGAATAACGGGGTCTTCTGAAAAATATTCCGAGCCAAACAAGGCCTGGTTTTGTCCCACAAGGAGCCGGTTTACAGCTCCATGCTTCTGATTGTTATGTAAGGCCTGGCAACTTACCTCAGGTCCCTGCAGCCTAGTTAAAAGCAGGTTGTACACACTGTGGTATAACTGGTCACAAAAATACCTCTCCATCATGTTAGGTGGATTGTCTCATTCTGTTCTCATCTTCTGTTTGTGTAAGTTTGTGGTGCCTTCTTTTCTTCCTTTGGAGTCTTTCATCCTCTCCTTCTGAGGAGCATACCTACCTCTGTCCAGTCAGAGAGGAGCCACTCGCTGGGACAGTCGTCTTTCTTGCAGGCCTGCTGGGAGGCCAGTTTCGAGGTTGAACAGAAGGTCTCAGGAAGCTCCAGGAAGCTGCCATCAGCCATGCGCTGTTTGCAAAGAACCTCACGCTTCTGGATGCCCCCTCCACAGGTCCTGGAACACTGGGGAAGGAAGAGAAAATCAACTGAACCTAGGAGAGTGGTATGTGTGACGACAGCCAATCCTTACCTTAGCCTTGGCTGTGTAAAGAGTGGGACAAAACAACAGAAGAAGATAAACCAAGAACCGACCCCAAGGATTTGCTTCCTTTCCTTGAAATGAATTTTGCAGCAAGATCTACTCTTTCCAGTCTTGATTTCAAGTATTTCTCTAGAGCATCCAGGTATTTCCAGGGCCTTTGAATGATAAAAAGTTGTCCCTCAACTATGATTTGCAGCCCCCCAAAACAACTGGTCTAAAGGGTTAGTATAATAGAGTGTTAAACGTATTTACAACCCAGTGAAAGTAGTCTGTGCAGCTTCCAGAAGGAATAGGAGAGATCTCCTGCCATCGGTGTAAATCTGCAAGAATTAATCTGCACGGAAGGCAGGCCTTTCTCTCTAAGTGTAAACATCCATTCTACCCTGGTTTCCTGAAGGACCCCCCCGCCCCGGAACACTCTTCTTGCAGGACTGGTGATTTCTCAGGGCAATGGGAGGGAGCAAGAGCCATTGGAATTCAGGATACAGGAAAATAGTCTTATGTCAGTGGATTTCAGTGGGACCCCAGTCAAGTATGTTGTTTACATGTAACTTATAGTTACAGTCCCACCACATGAGGGGAAAGGGGGGCGCTCTCAGGCCCAGACTGTTGGCTCTTGTCCCAGTAGGCCACTCCCTTGCAGTAACAAAGGAGCTCCCAATTTCTAGCTGGGCACATGACTTCCCAGTATACAGACTATATTTGTCGATGTTCCGTGGAGGTGCACTCGGCCCTTCGGGGCTGGCCAATGAGATATTCATGGCAGGGTGGTGTGCACTTTCAGGGAGATGACCCTAAAATGAGGGTAACATTTCCCCCTTCCTATTCTCCTTCTTGTTGGCTAGAAGGTGAACATGAGGCCTAAAATTTAACCTCCTGTCTTGGACAATGATAGGCAAACAGATGGAAGCAGCCTAGCTTCCTGATTGTGACGTCACCACACGGACCCTGGATGGTCTGGGCTTATATGAGGGGGCAATACTTTTTTCCCTTATTTAAGCCATTGTGACTTTGGGTTTTCTGTCATTTTTAGTTGGATCTTTTTGTTATTTTTAGATCAGTAAGTGAGGACTGCTTTATGCTGGGGATGCTTTACTGGCAACATTCTAGGGAGTACTCTGCTTTCTTCCAGAATACTCCTTTGCTTCCACCTGCTGCCCTTGGGCTCACTGGGAGGTTGGCCTGGGAAAACAAATCTGAGGGGTTTTGCTGAAGAAGCAGCTCCTGCTGCAGCACTGGCCTCTCAGAACATGTGTGTGTGTGTGTGTGTGTGTGCGCGCGTGCGAGCACACTGTAGTGGGGTGTCTGTGTTCAGTAAACTGTACTTGGAAATGCAAGTGGGATTTGTGCTCACAGTCAAGGTTAGGCTGGTGATACACTGAATATAGTCAGAATGGTGCTGTGGTCCAGCTGTCACCCTCTCTTAGTGGTCCCAACCCTGCATGCACTTTAAAATCACTTGGGAGCTTTTCAAAAGTACTGAAGCCTAGAGGGATCCCATCTCAGAACCATTAAATCAGAAACTCTGGGAGGTGGGTCCCATGCACCGGATTTTTAAATTAAAAAATAACAAATCTCCCAAGTAATTCTGTACAACCAGGATTGAGAACCATCTCTCCAAATGAACCATCTCTCCACCCCTCCACCATTTCCAATGAGAATAAAATAAACATGGGGTCGCCGTACAACCCAGGAAAGCCTCTGTTAGAACTGGTAGTTATTTGGATGCTGCTCATGCAAACCTGCCCTCTGTCTGCCATTGTGACTGGCTTGAGGTCACAGAACTACTAGATGATGAATTTAAAAAAGCTGTCAACTTTGTCTACTTAGGGCTTTTAATCCTAGAGCCTTCCGACCTTCAAACCAGTGGTGAGCAGCCTTTATTTGGATTTAAAATGTAAAAAGTTTGTATCCAAATGGCCAACAGACACATGAAAAAGGGCTCCACATGACTCCGCATCAGGGAAATATAAATGAAAACCACAATGAGATACCACCTCACACCAGTCAGAATGGCTAAAATTAACTAGTCAGGAAATGACAGATGCTGGTAAGGATGTGGAGAAAGGGGAACCCTCCTACACCACTGATGGGAATGCAAGCTGGTGCAGCCACTCTGGAAAACAGCATGGAGGTTCCTCAAAAAGTTGAAAGTAGGGGCGCCTGGGTGGCTCAGTCGGTTAAGCGTCTGCCTTCAGCTCAGGTCATGATCCCAGGGTCCTGGGATCAAGCCCCAAGTCGGGCTTTCTGCTAGGCAGGAAGCCTGCTTCTCCTTCTTCCATTTCCCCTGCTTGTGTTCCCTCTCTTGGTGTGTCTCTCTCTGTCAAATAAATAAAATCTTAAAAAAAAAAAAGAAGTTGAAAGTAGACCCTATGACCCAGCAATTGCACTACTGGGTATTTACCCCAAAGATATAAATGTAGTGATCCGAAGGGGCACATGCACCCCGATGTTTATTATTAAGGACACATCTACAGCCTCAGAGCTAATGACTCAAGCCATGAGTAGGCCAGGCCTTTAGCCTCTCTGACTGATTTCAATGGTTCCCTGGCCTTTTCACTGATGGCAGAAGCAAACCTTAATTTTAGTTCTCGTTTAGTAGCAGTTTAACAAAATCTCAAAGCATTTTACTTCTGCAATGCATTTTGTACCCACACTGCCTAACACAGTGTTTTCTATGAATGTAAATCCTTAATAAATATTTGTGGAATTGAAGTTGGTGGTTGGGGGAAATTCAATTAGTGGGTAAGAGTTCCATTGACTTAAAATATGCCTTCTTGTTAGACAGCGAAGGGTTTACATTTGTTTTCGTAGTCTCCTGCATGACTTTTGAGGTTCAGCCTCCCCTTATTTTTATTGAATCTTCACTTCCAACCACCCAGTTATTCTATCATCATATTAATTTTGACCTTCAGCATTCAGCCCTTCTTTGGGACTCCTTTATAATTATACAACTAACCATGCTCTGCAATTCTTTCCATTCTATGAATTATTAAAATTTTTCCATGAACTTAATGTAATTTTGTTCAAATTGTAACAGTCTGGAAAAAACAAAGTTTATGCTGGCGAGTCAAAAATTTGAATCTCAAGCTCCAACTTCTCCCCTCCGCCTACTCAACATGTCCACTTAAATACAAACAGGCATCTTGACCCAAATATGTCCAAAATGGAACTTTTGAGCTTGCCCTTCCATCCTTGCCCCAGATCTGCTCTCCTCTCAGTCTTTCCCATCTACTGGATGGTGCCATAAGCAAGACAGAAATGTAGGAAATGTCTTGAGAGTTTCCTTTTTCTCACCACCGCTTCCCTGAAAGTCAATTCATGAGCAAATACTTTCAGATGTCCCTCAAAATCAATAAGATTTACCTCCACAACAAATAAGAAATTAAGATATCATCATCTCTTGCTTAGACTACTACAAAGCTTCCTAACCAATCTCTAGTTTTCTCAGTTAGGTCCTAGCGGGATATGGATGGTGTACTCAGTCTGAAGACAGCCTCTCTCCTGATAGCCTGCTGAAAATGCCATTGGTTGAACACAAGTAGAAGCCAGAAGGTAGAGTCTATACGGTCAGCCTCCTGAGACACAGGTGGGGAAGGTAGAGTGGATCTACAAGAGCAATGGAAAACATTCAGCATATCTATAGTCCATTCTCCATACAGTAGCAAGAATGATGTTTTCAAAGCATTTACCAGATCATCCAATTCCTATGTTTAACAGCCTTTGATGACTTTCCCTTGTGATTAGAATAAAATCCAAACTCCTGGAACCCTGACCAGCAAAGCACTTACATGTTCTAGTCTCTACCCTGAAGGAATTTTGAGACTCTTTTACTTAAATTTTAAATTCATTCATTCATTTGACAGAAATTTATTCAATACCAAGCATGGTTCTAGGTTCTCGGTTCTAGGAGTGAGCAAGCAGAACCTGACACACCTCTGCAATCTTATCTTATACACGTCTCCCCTTTCTCTGCATATTTCAGCCACACTGGTTGTGTGTGTGTGTTGTTTCTCCCACAGGGCCTTTGCACTTGCTCTTCTCACACCTGGCCCACCTTCCTCTTACATCTTCACATGGCTGAGTGTTTCTAATGATTCAGATTTAATTTCATTCTTACCTGCTTGGAGAACCCATCCTTAACCTCCTAGACTAGGGTAGCCAAAGTAGTCATTATTCTATTAGCTATTCTATTAGCCTCCGTTTGCTTATTTATTATTTTTTATTTTTAAATAGCTCTTTACATAGCTCTTATCCCTCTGGAAATTATCATCCATTATCCTGTTAACTCTATGAAGAAAGGCATTTGGGTTCTTTTGTTGCTTATATTAGTGTTTGAGAATTGCATTCAAAACTTCCCCCCAGTGTGAGAGTGTTACCTCTCAAGTAAGAGAGACCTTAAGATCAGATGTCTCCAGCTCTAGTTTTCTTCCACGCCTTCTCTAAATTTTTTTTTCTTTTAAAATTAACAATTTCTTTTTCCTAGTAAAAAACTGTTCAGGGTGTGAGCTAAACAGTAGCTCATTTTATAACTGATCCTGGAGGAAAATGACATTTAGGTGTGGTGGATATAAATACATCTACACTGCAGTGGAAATGCAGTATATTTTTCTTTGAGAGAAATCATAGCTGATTCATAAAATCATTATCCCCTAAGCCCCCAAATCGCATCAAACCACTTTTCTTCTAATCCTTTGATTATAACTCACAATCAAATCCCCCATGAGTCCCGTTGAGTCTGTGGAGGCATAGAGAACATGTTCTTAAAGTTTCTGTTACCTGGTGACTGAGATTTTCGGCACTTCACTAATATGTTGGGTTGGTAGGACTATAGATCTCTTCAATGCTTGATGGCTGAAGTTTTCTTTTTTCTAAATATCTAAGAAGACACATGGGGTTTCTTTCAATTTGAATAAATGCTTCCCAAACAAACAAGTAGCCTCATAAGAAGAGCTCTCTCATCTAAGCTACTCAGGTAGCGCTTCTTAGCGAATGTGGCAATAAGGAAAAATGCAGATTAATCTTCTCTTTCAAACGGAGGAAATGGATGAGGAAAATCACTGGTCTTATTTAAAGGGTGGTGCTGTAATATGATTGTGCCAAAGGTGGTGACCATTCATGAAACAGAACCTAGTCAGGTCATCCCTGGGTAGATAGGACCTGATTTAAGGGAAAGACCCTCAGGGGATTCCCCTCAGTGCCATGCACGAGTCTGTGACCATATGGTGACAAGGCAGCTACCAGAAAATGTAAGGAAAATCAGCTTATTGTTTGGGAATTTGAACTACACAGAAAACTTCTGGGAAATTCTTAGTACCCAGGGGGTAAGGTTCAGACTCCTTGAGAATGCCTGGGAGAATGCTCACGCTCGAGCCCAACCTGTGCTGAGCTGCCAAGCCACTGTTCCTTGCTGGCCTGCCATGGGGACAATGTGCCCTTCCCTGGCATACAGATCCCTTCTCTGCCTAGGCCTTTGATCACCTTGTTTACTCTGTGAGCAGTGTCCTTTGCCTCTTTGCTATCCAGAAACTTTTAAGACATCTTTGAAGGCCCCATTCAAAGGCTCAAAGAATGAGTCACCTCCCACCCTGCCTTAAACCAAAAGGGTACTGCGTTTCTCCTATAAGGGCCAGTTGTTTATGTGCCTGCAAACCAATCCCTGCCCTGCAGTGCCTCCCTGCACGCACACAGGATTATGCATCTTTTGATGAAAGGGAATGCACTCCTCTTTCTATTCCCCAGTGTCTAGTGTAGCATCTGGCAAAGAGCACGCACTTCATAAGTGCTTGTTGAATTGATGATTGGATGAACAAAAGATCCCCAAATCCAGATGTTTAAAAGATGTGACACAAACATCCAGCTGATGGGCTGAACATCCACCTTTTATTGAGCTGTCTTATCATTAACCAGAAGCTTCTTCTAAGTAAGTTGGCAGTGGGTTTTAGCCAGATGCCACGTGGGTGCTGCTGGGTGCTCTGACCCTCCAGGTATGGTAGACAGCTCTCTAGATAAGTTAATATTATCAGGGAGTTTGCTCTTAAACATTTGTCTCATCTTTGCTCAAAAAAGTTTCCTTGGAGAAAGGGGAACCCTTCTACACTATTGGTGGGAATGCAAGCTGGTGCAGCCACTTTGGAAAACAGTACAGAGGTTCCTCAAAAAGTTGAATATAGAGCTACCCTATGACCCAGCAACTGCACTACTGGGTATTTGCCCCAAAGATACAAATGTAGTGATCCGAAGGGGCACCTGCGCCTCCCTGTTTATAGCAACAATGTCCACAATAGCCAAACTATGGAAAGAGCCCAGATGTCCATTAACAGATGAATGGATGAAGAAGATGTGGTATATATACACAGTGGAATACTATCCAGCCATCAAAACCCACAAAATCTTGCCATTTGCAATGACGTGGATGGAACTAGAGGGGATTATGCTAAGTGAAATAAGTCAATCAGAGAAAGACAATTATCATATGATCTCACAGATAAGAGGAATTTGAGAAAGAAGATGGAGGATCATAGGGGAAAAGAGGGAAAAATGAAACAAGATGAAACCAGAGAGGGAGACAAACCATAAGAGACTTAATCTCAGAAAACAAACTGAGGGTTGCTGGAGGGGATGGGGTGGGAAGGATGGAGTGGCAGGGGGATGGACATTGGGGAGGGTATGTGCTATGATGAGTGCTGTGAATTGTATAAGACTGAGGAATCACAGACCGGTATCCGTGAAACAAATAATACACTATATGTTAATAAAAAAAAAGTTTTCTCGGTGGGTTTACATTGTTGAAATGGCATTGTTAGAAATTCTTAAAAACCATAGATAAAATTTCAAATAATAAAGTTTCCAAAGTCTCTGACAACTTTGTGAACAGGTTGAGATTGCCTGACAAGGCTGATAGTTCTGAAGTGAGAAGCAGAAGGCAAAGAAGAAAATTTTAAAGAGAACAGCAAGAGAAATTTAATAAAACTAAATGAAAAATGTTTGCCTTTATGAATCATTTAAAATGAAATTGTGGTATAAGAGGTAGAGCTCTAGTAAGGGGTATTATAGGGGTATTATTTTTTAAATATGTGCCATAAATTGAATAAATAACAAAAAACAGTATTTTGTTGCTTATCTTTGCCATCATACGTGTTTTATGATAATAAGGTCATAGATTCATTACTTTTATAAGAAAGTAAAAAATTTACAATAAGGGGAGCACTTAAAAGTTTCATTTCTTGGGCTCCTGGGTGGCTCAGTGGGTTAAGCTTCTGCCTTCGGCTCAGGTCATGATCTCAGGGTCCTGAGATCGAGCCCCGCATTGGGCTCTCTGCTCCTCAGGGAGCCTGCTTCCCCATCTCTCTCTCTGCCTGCCTCTCTGCTTACTTGTGATCTCTGTCAAATAAATAAATAAAATCTTAAAAACAAAAAGGAATGTAACTTTTTAAAAATCATTCATTTATCTTGAGAGGGGAGGAGCAGAGGGAGAGGGAGTCCCAAGCAGACTCCTTGCTGAGTGTGGAGCCCCACATGGGGCTTGATCTTATGACCCTGAGATCTGACCTGAGCAAACCAAGACTTGATTGCTTAACCAACCAAGTCACCCAGGTGCCCCTAAAAGTTATGTTTCTATACGCAATTAGAGCGGCCTAAGTGCCTTGTATTTTTAAAAGACTTTCCCATGATCAACACACTAAAAAATTCTGCCTGTCTTGAGACCTTTGGTTTCATCTTGGTGGCTTCATTTACTGAATGCTGAGTTCATTTCCTTGGTCGCTCAAGTCATATTATTGAGCCCAACACAAAGTGACATTTATGTTCTTCCTAAGGTCAGCTTTCTAGTTTCAACATAACATGTTCAGTTTGTAGTTTCTAACTCATTGCATTCCTTTCTTCATTTACTCATTCATTGTTTCATCAAACACTTATTGAGTACTTGCTGAGTGCCAGGTACCCTATTATGTGCTGGGAGTTTAAGATGACTAAAAATTGTTTACTAAGCCTCAGATAGTTGCAGTCTAGTGAGGGGGAAAATTACCAAATGTGATCAGTTTTACAAAAGAGGTAATACAGAGGAGAGGCAACTAAGTCTTTATGGAAAATCAGTGAAGGCTCTACAGAGGTAGGGGTATCCCATGCCATGAGGGGCGAATTGAAGGGTCTTGGGCATATCCAGACAAAATCTTAAGACCATAGGATGTCATTAAGGATTTTAAAGTGGGGGTAACATGATCCAGTTTGTAGAAAATAATTCAGGTAACGAAGGCTGATGGGTTCTAGAGAGTACTGCCCTGTGAGATATTAACAGGTGTACCACGGAGAAAAGCCTCCCAGTCCACTGAGTCTAAATAACAGTCCATACCATCTATTTGGAGGCTCTCAGCACACGTTAATATTTTAAAGGCTCAACAGAGGGCGTGTAGTAAAGAACCGTTGATACCAACTTGGGGCACAATGGATGAGAAATAAAACAATGCGGGGGACACAAGTAAAAGGCTGTTTGTAATGGTTTGGTTCATTGTGAGGACTGGAACCACAAGAATGGGCTAGAGAACATTCTAGAAGGTGATATGACCCAGGAAGGAAGACTGGGTCTCCTGCAAAGGTGGTGGGTAGCTTGGTGTTAGACCTTTAGAATTTGAGGTAACTTTGTGATATGCAAGACTGAGAGGTTCGAGAGACAGTGCTTGGTATACAACCGAGGTCAAACTGAGACACAGTGATTAGGGCTCAGAGAAATAAAGAAAATGAGGACTGGAATCTCACTCAAAATGATTAAACAAGGACAAAATTTCTACCCCAACCATTCTGTAGATTAGAATTGCCTAGAAATACAGTTTATCTTCTGGGTTTAATATTCTGTTACTATATGAAACATGGGACAGCACACCCACTAAAATCCAGGGCAATTATTACAAAGAATGTTCTGCTAATAAATAAAAATGAAAACACTGCACATATGAAATTTTACTTCTAATCTTTGTTTTGCTTACATTTATTGTTGGTTCTAAAGGATCAAGGGTCCATTGTCTTATAAAACAACTACCAAAAATGATACAAACATCTTAATAGGGTTTTTTTCCTCCTGGATACAACATGTTAAATAAGCATGGTTTCTAAATTATGAGGATTTATATTTTAGTCACTGGAATGTAACAAAACTGATGACTCAATTGATTTTTTCTGCCAGGCTTCAGCCCTCAAATCCAGACCAAAATCATTCTTTTCTGTGTGTGTGTTTTAATCTAAAAATGAAAAAAAATGAATTCTCCAGCATTTGTAGTTGTCATTAAAATTCCTCTTTTTTCTTCATTTTACCAGCAGGGACTCTTCTCACATATATCTTTTTATATAGCTACACTATAGGCATTTTGTATTGTAACCCTGATTTAAAAAAAAAAAACAAAATTTATAGGGAAATGACCGCATAATCACAGTTTTAAGCAAGGGAGAAAACAGGGGCCGTGGTGATTGTTTCAGTCTCTACACAGATGTGTGCAATATGTGTGCACAGTTGGGTGGACACAATCGTGATCATAAAACATGTGTAATATAGAGAAATATAAATTATGCTTCAGAGCGGACTCCCTAATTCATTTCAATTAACCCTTCGAGCATCTATCTCTTTTCTTCTCATTTCTCTTTTCAATTTTTTTTAGAATAAAAATTAATAAAGAAAGACTCACAGAGAGTGGTGAGCAGAGTGATAGTTGAAGGCAGATTTTAATTTCAAGGATCTTGTGCCAATAGAAGTTAATGCTTGGTCAGCCCATAATCTAAGTATAGACCATAGTAGGCTGAGCAATGATATCTGTGTCCTCATCTCTGGAACCTGTGAAAATGTTATTTTACATCATAAAAGCAACTTAGCAGATGTGATTAAGGCTTTTGAAGATGGAGAGATTGCCTGAATTATCCAGGTGGGCTCAGTGTCATCATAATGGTCCTTATAAGACGGAAGAAGGAGGGCAGAATCAGAGAGAAAGGACAGAATCAGAGGTTGGAGTGAAGAGCTTTGAAGTTGGAAGAAGGGGCATGAGCCAAGGAAGCAAGCAGCCTCTAGAAGCTGGAAGAGACAAGGTAATGGATTCTCCCCTAGAGCCTCTGGAAGGAACATGGGCCTGCCAACCCCTTGATTTTAGCCAAGTGAAACTGAGTTCAGACTTCTGACTTCCAAAGCTGTAAGATAGTGAATTTACATTGTAGTAAGCCACTAAATGTGTGATAATTTGTTATAGCAGCAACAAGAAACTCGCACAGATTAACTACCCTGGATAAGGCAACAAATAGTGACTTTTAATATAAACTGCTGGCTTTTAGGCTGGTGTCAGATTCTGCCACAATTTAATACTTTGGAGAAAATGGTAAAGAGGTCTCAGGACAGTTGAATTACACAATGGAGAAGAGAAGGGGTTTTGAAGCCTACAAGACCCCTTTGCTTTTTTTTGGCTATGTGACCCAGGACAAGGACAGCCTCTCTGAGCCTTGTTTCCTTGTAGGGTTGCTTTAGGGATTAGAAAAGAAAATGTGAGAACAGTAGAAAGAGTTCTACCATATACACTATATAAAGTTGGAATTCGTGCTAACTTCACAGGTCTCTACACCCCCTCATCCGTGGAATGGGCAGGACAGTAGTAATGGTCACAAAGGATAATGAAGATTCAATGAGTTAAATTTGTAAAGTGCCTAGAACTGTGCTTGAAACACAGTAAGTGCTGCTCTTATTAAAAAGAGAAGGTCCTAGGGCCCCTGCATGGCTCAGTGGGTTAAGCCTCTGCCTTTTGCTCAGGTCATGATCTCAGGGTTCTGGGATCGAGCCCTGAATCAGGCTCTCTGCTCAGCAGGGAGCCTGCTTCCCCCATCCCCGCCTGCCTCTCTACCTACTTGTGATCTCTTTGTCAAATAAATAAATAAAATCTTTAAAAAAAGAGAGAGAAGGTCCTGAAATGGGTAAGTGCTCAACAAATAGACTGCAGTCTTGCCATGGAACTTTCCAGCGCTAAGCTCTATGCTGACACTTGGTCTCTGTCCCATCAACCTTATGGTCTAACTCAGAAGTCACAGGAAAGTGCCCATTCAGGTAAGGTAGTATGTGACTGGTCAATGAGCAGCACTGACCATGAACATCATGTCACTTCCATGCAGGAGAAGGGCGGAGGAGCCCTGGTAGAGGAGGTGGGACTCCCATCCAGTTGGACAAGCAGAGGGGAGGGGAACTGCCTGTGGGCAGGGGAAGCATGGGCAAACAGAAATGTACAAGCAGGGGTGGGAGAAGCATGGTGGGAGATGGGCAGGAGCAGATGCGCTGAGGGATGAAGGTCTTGACTAAGGCATCTGGCTTTACTATATGGCAATGGAATGTAACTGAAAAATTCCCTAGCAGAATACCGTCATGATCAAAGTGACTCAGATGGACTTATGGTGTGCATCACAGTGGTTCTCAATCATGGTGCTGTAACACACCAGCAGGATATGATCCCTTGTGTGGTGTATATAAAGCAACACATAGCCAACACCAAAGACGACGACGATGATGATGATGATGATGATGATGATGGGTGTATTTAATAAGTTAGAGAAGATTCAGGACACCTATGCACTAAATATGTGTTTCAAAACTAAACACAGACCAACAGGGTATTAAAGCGAAATTGATAAAGATAAATGAGTCGTTTACACAAAGCCAGAGGGAAAAAAAAAAAAAACAAGGGATGCAGTATTAAGTTGCTGAACTGAAATAAAGAAGGCCCCTAAGCCAGAGCTAGAATTAGATTTTTGTTTCCCTTCTACTTGTTTCTTAAAATAAAATTTTAACATATGTACCTGGACTGCATGCTAGTCCTCTCCAGACCTGCAGAATGGGTGACTATTGGCCACTTGCCAGTTGTCAGGCAAATGCTCCACAAAAGACAAAGGACATTGCACTTTTTTCCCGGAAGATGACAATTCATGGAATTTGTGCTTTTTTTTACCCCAGGAAGAAAAGTATACACATGAAGTCAATGGTAGCTCAGTGTTCAAAGAGCAAGGAGAAGTAGTTTCTCTCCTCAAAAGCTAATGTTCATCATGTTATTATGTCATCCTTTGAATGAAAGTTGACACTACATCTGTTTTTCTTTCATATGAAGAAAGACTTAAGGCTGGTGTGGAAGGATTAGAGACCTCAGCACTATCCTCTAGTAAATCCAAATAGAAAAGAGCATATGAATGCACAACAGGTTCCCTTGTTCTAAGAAGGACTACCAAGGAACCAGAGGGCTAGTCAGGCAAATGGAAGGTCAACACCTGGTGTCTTTTACTTAAGGGGGGGTCCTAAGACAACAGCCAATCACCTTGGAGCCCCCCAGGTTACTCCTGACTTATTTCACCATATGGCATAAACAAGGACTTCCTTTCCTTTACCAAGTGGTCAATGTTAGCTGATTTTATGTAACAAAGCTTAACTAAAGAAGTAGTATTCTAGGAATTCATGTAAGAATAGTCTGTTGTTTCTTCTAGGTTTAGAAAGATTCCTAAAAATGACCAAGGACTCTTAAAAACAGATCCTATACACTACATGCCTACAGGGGATTTCTCTAGAGGACAGAATCACTGGTGACTTTCACTTTCTATGTTCCTTATTTCTTGTTATGTTAGAATATATTTCACAATTACTATGTATTACGTGTAAAGAAGATACTTTTGAAAGATTTTAATAAAGTGTAGTTAGTAGCTCACTGGATGGACGTCAAAGGGCTGTTTTCTATTAGTTTCCTGATCTGAAAAATGGACTTAAATCTGACTCAACCCCAAAGGGCCTCTCTCTAATAGAAGGAAGTAGAAAAAGTTTTCAAAAAAATTTGTGTCTTAACAGGCCTAAGAAGCGGAAAATGGAAGAATAATGGACTTTTTGGAAATCCACTGTATTACATGCGGATACTGGGCATGGTGGTAGTGGTGGTGGCAATAGGACCCAAAGAAATCATGTATAGGGATGTGTTCTAAAAAGCGAAGGAAAAAAAAGTCATAGGTCACTGCCATTATTCAGCAACACATATGGCTATTAAAAAGAGGTTGTGGGGGGGCACCCTGGGTGGCTCAATTGGTTAAGCATCCCACTCTTGGTTTTGGCTCAGGTCACGATCTCGTGATTGTGATGTTGAGCCCTGCATCATCAGGCTCTGTGCTCAGTGGAGAGTCTGCTTCAGATCCTCTCTCTCTCTCCTCCTGTGCTCCTCTCCCTGCTCTTGCATGTTCTCTCTCTCTCTTTCTCTCTCTCTCATGAATGAGTGAATGAGTGAATGAAATCCTAAAAAATAAAAGAGGTTGGTGTTTCATTAAGATTCACTGCTAGGTCAATATTAGAACCCAAAACCATAAGACATATTATAGAACATATAAAGTCAGAATTTTCAGGGCTTGTGGGCCAGTATTCTTTATCTAGTCATTCATTTTGTCATTCAATAAACATTTTATCCAGAACTTACTATGGACCTAATAGAGACTTAATACAACAGTGGAGATTGATTCCGGTCTTGTCTTAGCATTGGCAGTAGTTAGTGGTGCAGTTTGAGGTCAGGGATTCATTCTAGTTAAAGCTAACAGTATAAAAATACTAGAACCAGGAGACCTGGGGTCTCAACCAGGCTTTGTGATCTTGGCAAGGCCATATCGAGGCTGCAGTTACATCATGTGTAGAACAAGGGGACTCATACATAATCCCTGATGGCTCTTTCAGCCATAGTAGTCTCCAACAATGAGGTATAGGGGAAAGGATTGCATAAAACTGGGTTGATGGCCAACCCTGAATTTGCTACCTGTATGAGCCTCAGTTCCCTTAAACCTAAAATGAAGACAATAAAACCTACTTTCACTGGTCGTTGAGAGGATTAACTTTAGTTAGGTATGTAATAATATTTCTAAATGGAACACTGGTACATAGGCATTCAAAATATATAACATCCTCTTGATTTCCACAAACCATCACATAGTAACATGGTATTTATGAGTTTAGCTCCATATCTATTTAAGCTCTAAAAGGAAATAGTCAATATCTCTTTCCAGATGCTTTATATTTTAGAGTTTTGCTCACTGATTACTCTTTGATTCATTGAGCACTTTACTAAATCATCGTCCCAAGATGGGCAGAGAGACGGAAGGGTCTCTGCCAAGTGATAGTGGAAAAGCATCCTCTGATGCATGGCTGTCTAGAAATGGCAGCCCCCTCTCAGCACTAAGGCAAGGGTGTGTAAGCTGCTATGCTCTCTCCTCAGTTGGATAACCATGTAATTTATCATTTTAGTTGAGATGCTTAAAAATTTTTTAAAGATTTATATACTTTTAGAGAAAGAGAGGACAAGAGTGAGTGGGGGCAAGGGCAGAGGGAGAGAATATTTGAGCAGACTCTTTGCTGAGCGTGGAGCTTCAGGGCTAGATAGGGGGGCTTGATCCCATGACCCATGACATCATGACCTAAGCTGAAACCAAGAGTCGGGTGCCTAACCAACTGAGCCACCCAGGAACCCCAATTGGGATAATTTCAAAAGTGAAAAACCGTTTTAGTAAAACTGGGATAAACTGGGATGCATGCCCCCCTCACCTTCCAGGCTTACTTTTTGTGACCATTATTACCACTGTATGGGTACCTCTCACATCCTCATAAAGAACAAACGCAAAATAAGGTTCTAGCCAAATAATCTAAAACTTCTGTGTTTTAAAGGCATGCAAAAAAATTACTTAACTGAAGCTTGACAAACACACATTGATTTTTAGATAGAGTGTTATGGTAAAATAGTTGTGTTTGTATTATTACTATGTATGCTTTTGGGGGTGGGTCAGCAAAGTTTTTCTGTGAAAGGACAGAGTAAATATCTTAGGTATTGTAGACTAAATGGTCTCTGTCACAACCATGTTGTTCTGCCTCTCCAGTGCCAAAGCAGCCACGGACAATACATAAAAGAATGGGCATGGCTTGGTTCAAATAAAAATTCATTTACAGTAACTTCTTGTGAGATGGATCTGGTTTTGGGCTGAAGTTTGTTAACTCCTGCTTTAAATACTCTCTAGACTTTTGGAATTCATAGGACCAGGAAAATTTTAAAAATTCTAGAATTGATTTGACTTCTAATCTGTTATTTTGATAAATAATTCTATTTAAAAGAAAAAAAAAGAAAAGTCATTGCCTAATACCCTGGCCTCTTGGAATTTTAAAACAGTAAAAAACTAGAGAGGACACAAATTCAGAACCAATTCAGCTTTGTGGAAAACCAACCACACTGTCCTTATTTTTTAAAAAATGTTTTCTTAGTTTGGTAAAAACTTTGTTGTGAATATACTCAGTTTAACAGATGGGTCTTGAATTGCTTTTGGTTCCACTGGTGTGAAACCATAGACAGAGCACAGTATTTATAGTGAAAATATCTGGATTTGAATAAGGTTGAGAGAGTACTAAGAAGGGAGGGAGGAACAGACTTTGAACATTCCTTTAATGGGACAGAGCTCCTTGAAGACAGTGTCCCTTGCCCTGAATCAGAGTTGTATACACAAACTCCACTATCAGGTAACTCCAGAACTCACCGGCTGCCACTGTGTAGGGTACCAGGCAGGGGGGCAGTTGAAGCGGTTACAAGCTTGTACTGTGCTGGGCTTGGGCTGACGACACAGTTCATCAGCCAGGATTACGGTTTCATTCATCTCTCTGGAAAGCAGGTGGGAGCAGAAGACATCTCTGGTCTGCAGGCCAACCCCACAGGTGAGACTGCATGGACTCCACTTGCCAATTTCCCACCTGGGAAGAAACCACAGAGGACGAGGACATCCTTAGGACCCGTGCAGAGAATATCGTGACATCAAGTGTTGCCAATTGAGTAAAAATACATACCTGGGAAGGTGGGAAATTCCAGCACAAGATTGGTGAGGAATTCTATCCCAAGCCTAGAACACATCCACCCCTACAGGCTCTAGAATCCATTTTGAATAAACAAAGAGGGTGATAAAATGGGACATCCATTTCTACCCACGAAATCACCAAGAATGGTTGCAACCATGTCTATTTGGGTGAAATATACAAACTTCATCAAAATAAAGTGGTATGCTAGAAATAACACAGGTTTGAGTGCAGAAAGGCTTTGGGCACTGTGTATGGAACAGCCTTTCTGCTAATCTGTCTGGTCCCCATTCTTAACAAGACGGAAGAATTTGTGCTTGTTTTTCTTTGGCTTCAAAGTGAAAGGTCATTGGCTCCCACTTCCTTCAAACTTCCAACATAGCATAGAAATGTCTCTGTCTTATGTATAAATATCATCACTGCCCGGGACTGGAGAATGTAACAAAAGTAAAGGTTGCTAAAGAGATCAGTCTTCTTGAGGGGAAATAAGTGGAGAGAATGGCTCATTATCTGGAAGGAGAAGTCAAATACACACAAAGGAGCTGAGTGCATAATTGGCCCTTCCAAACAGCCAAGTCTTGAGAAGCACATTTACAGTGAGCTGAAGGCCTATAAAAACAATCCCACTCCATTTCCCTGTTGATGCAGCCTCCAAAATGGGAATGATAAGGAAAAAGCCCAGTTTTTTGGGTTTGGAGTAGGAAGTGTTCTTTAATGATCCGATTTGGAAAGTTCTATTTACAATATGAGGCACAAAATTTCTACGAACAGAAGTCAGCCAAGAAAAGCATGGCGAGTAGATACTTCAGTAGCTAGGCCCTCTTGGCTTTTGTAGCTAGCCTTGAAAATTGGCTTAAAAATCTTGGGCCTTAATGTTTTTCATCAGACTTTGAAACTGAGTACATACTCTCTCAATCTCTTTCTGCCACTCTGATATGTAACTACCTTACTAACCCCTATTTCCACTATCTCCTTTCATCTATCCTGTGTTTGAGTCCTAGGTGTAGCAAACAATCTCATTATTCTCAACTCATGCCCCCTGGTTCTCCAGCTCTGTTTTTCCTTAAGCTGTTACCCTGAATTTGGAATACTTTTTGTCCTTTTCTTGACCAGCCTTCAAAATGTAATCCATTTTGAATCCCAATTTGATCCATGTTCAAAGGAAGCGTACCTGCTTAGGGGATATGTACCTGCCCCAGACACTGATTATTTTCTCAATTATGTTATAGTTATTCTGTCAAGGGCCCCACTGGAGTACACACCTCTTGCAGGCAAGCTCTGTGTCTGCATCTGCTTTATATCGCTCACAGTATTTAGTATAGCCCCTTCTACATAGTTAATACACGTGGTTAATAATTTCCTGATAAATGAGCAAATGGAAGGGACCTACCTGCACAGTAAGTACTTTATACCCATTATCCCATTTAATTACCTCTAGAATAACATGAGATAGGCTTTATTGATTTCCCTCGTTTTATAATTGAGGAAACCTGAAAATCTAAGAGGTTAACTTGCCCCAAACCTGTAACTAGTAACTAGTGAATCTGGGATTCGGACTTGGTTGAATTTGGCTCCAAAGCCTTTGTCTTTTCTATTGTGCTACGCGGTCTCCAAGAAAACTGTCCTATAAACATTCACAGAATTTTCAATGAACAGAAGAGAAGAGGCTGGATTGAATATATATTTCTTTGAGATCCTTGTGGGAATTCCTATAAACTTATTTTTAGATCCCTAGTTTGGGTTAATGCCTAGCTTTAAAATGCTGTGTTTTAAAATATATCCACACATTCTCTGCCACCTGCCCCTTCTAAAGATGAGGCCTGGAGTCTGGGCTGAACTTGGTGTCTCACTTGTAATGAATAAGATGAGGAAGAAGCAAGGCTCTGTGACCTCTAACGCTAAATCATAAAAAGGATATCGTTTCTACTTGGCTCTCTCTTTGCTCACTCTGGGGGAAACTACCTGTCAGGTCATGGGCATACACAGTCAGTCTTCAGGAAAGTCCACATGCAAAGGAACTAAGGCTGCCCACCGACAGTGGGCACCAACTCGCCAGTCTCATGAGTGAGCTACCTTGCAAGCCAATCCGCTGGACCCAGTCTAGCCTTCAGATGATTGTGCCCTCATGAGAGACCTTGAGTCAGAAATGCCTTTCCAAGGTGTTACCAGATTCTTCACTCATTAAATGGTGAGAAGTAAAAAAAAACAAAACACATTTATTTCTGTTGTGAGCTACCAGGATTTGCAGAAATTTGTTGTGCAAAAATAGACAACGAAGACAGCACACCTCCCTTCCAAACGCATATGTTCACCAAAAGACATATATAAGAATATTCTAAGCAGTGCTACTGAGAATAGCCCAGGTGTAGAACAACCCAAATATCCATCAATAGTTGAGTGAATACGAAATTATGATATTGTCATATAAGAACACTGGACAGTGTGAAGAAACTGTAATGACAAGCAACACAGATGAGTTTCACAAGCATACAATTGAGGCAAGAAAGCTACAAAAGCAAAAATTCATACCATGCTCTCATTTATGTAAAGTTCCAAACCCAAAACTAATCTATGATGCTAGAAATCAGGTTGGGGGTCACCCTTGTGGGGCAGTAACTAGAAGAGGGGGGCTGGAATGGAGGGACTCTGGGAGGTTTCTTTGACCTGGGTGCTAGATCTGGATCCACCTGGTGAAAAATCACCAAGCCACACATGCAGGATTGGTACACTTTTCTCTGCGTTTGCTAAGCTTCAAGAAAGGGTGCTTTTCCCCACTTATAAGTGAAATGCTAAAACGTGGTGGCTGTGAAACAAAATCCAACAACCAGGCTCAAGGCTGGTGACTGCAATGGATGTCTCATAAAGGAGCCGCCTACCCAGTGAACGCTGTCCAAGGTTAAAGCCTGTCTTCGCGCAGGCCTTGCACGCCCGCTGCCCCCACTGCTGCCTCCACCTCTGGCAGAAATTCGGTCACTGGGACCTTGGAGCAGAGGCGTTTGGCAGCCATGAAGGCACTTCAACACCGTTTGTCAAATTCACAAAATAGACCTATCTGCTTACCCATGATAAAACGACATTGCATACCCAAGGGAGGAGGTCAGCAGAAGCGATCTGTGCATTAAGTACTTTACTATTGAAAGTATTAGAATCAACGTAGGCCAAAAGAAAAAAAAAAAAAAAAGGGAAAGCAGACTCTCCCCACCCCCCACATTCTGCAGAGGGGCTACGTTTGTGAGCCTTGGGTCTGGCTGGCTGCTGATAGAACCTTCCAGCAATCTATGCCTTTGGCTGTTTCTTGATGGAGTATGACAGGCCAGGAGGGAGGAGCAAGCCTGGGGGTAGGGCTGGCTGTAGCTCATAGTCTGTGAGGTACTTAGAAGCCGTCCCTGGGATTCTGGGGCCTGGCTTTCTCACAGGCCCGGTGATGAGAGGGAACAGGAGATTGGAGGATGAGGGCATTAGTGGTTTCCCCCCTACTATGCCTGGCTCACTTTTTTTTTTTTTTAAGATTTTTATTTATTTATTTGACAGAGAGAGAGCGAGATCACAAGTAGGCAAAGAGAGAGGGGAAGCAGGCTCCCTGCCGAGCAGAGAGCCCGATGGGGGACTCGATCCCAGAACCCTGAGATCATGACCTGAGCTGAGGGCAGAGGCTTAACCCACTGAGCCACCCAGGGGCCCCTCACTTGTGCTCATCTTTATGTCTTCATTGACAATGGTACTTCCTCAGGGATGAAGCCCTCAGCTGGCAAAATTCACCTCCTATATAGTCTCACGAACACTGTCCCCTTTGGAAATTCTCAACACTTAAAAAAACTAGTGTGTTAAGAACACAACAGAAGAGACCCTCTTAAGAAAATTTTAAGTGGACAACATAATATTGTTGAGTATAGGTACAATGCTGAACAGCAGAGCTGTGGAACTCCTCTTGCTGAACTGGAGCTTCGTGCTTGCTGACAAGTAACTCCTCATTTTCCCCTCCCTGCAGCCCCTGGCAATCATCATCCATTCTTCGATTCTGTGAGTATGACTGTTTTAGATACCACATGTAAGTGGAATCATGCCATTACTCGTTCTCCTGATACTGGCTTATTTCTCTTAGTACAATGCTTTCAAGGTTCATCCATTGCAGACTTCTTTTTTAAGGCTGGATAGTATTTCGCTGTGTGTACGCACCACATTTTCTTTATCCATTCACCTGCTGAAGGATATCTAAATTGTTTCCCCATGTTGGCTGTTGTGAACAGTGCTGCAGTGAACGTGGGAGTACTAGTATCTCTTTGACATCCTCATAGGGCAGCTCTCTTTTTAATTCCTTGAGGAACCGCCATGCTGTTTTCCACAGTGGCCGCACCAGCTTGCATTCCCACTGACAGTGCACAAGGGGTCCAACTTCTCCGCATCCTTGCCAACGCCGTGGTCCTTTGTTTTATTGATGATAGCCACCCAGACAGGGGTGAGGGGATGATCTCATTGCAGTTTTGATTTGCATTTTATTATTTTAAAAAATTATTTATTTATTTATTTAGAGAGAGAAAGAGAGAGAGAGAACAGGTGGGGAAGGGCAGAGGGGGAGAATCTCAAGCAGGCTCTACCCAGTGTGGAATCTGATGTGGGGCTCAATCTCATGACCCTGAGGTCATGAGCTGAGCCAACCTCAAGAGGCAGATGCTCAACCAATGAAGCCACCCAGATACCCCTGATTTGCATTTTGATGATTAGTGATGTGGAGAATATTCTATATACAGTTGGCTCCTGGTAATCTTTTTTGGAGAAATGGCTTTCAAGTGTTTAGCTCATTTTTAAATTGGGTTATTAGATTTTGTTGTTGTTGTTGTTAGTGAGTTGTAGGAGTTCCTGCTATGTTAGAGATAAGCTCTTTATCAAATACATGGTTTGTAATTCTTTTATCCCTGTTTTCCCTGTTGAGTGTTTTCTTTGCTGTGCTCAATGCTGAAATCTGACTACCCTACCCTACTGTTACCTTGAGGAGAGCATGGGGCAATGTTTATTTTGGTTTAGCACTTGTTATGGGTTCAACTGTATCCACCCCACCCCTGACCCCGCCACTGCTAAAAGGTACATTGGAGTCCTATCCCCCAATAACTCAGAATGTAACTTCATTTGGAATAGGGTTATTACAGACATAATCACATAAGGTGAAATCATACTAGAGTAGGGTGGGCTTTTAACTAATACTACTTAAATAGCCATTAATTAACTTAAAATTAAAATTTATTTTTAAAGTTTAAATTAATTTATTTAAGTTATGTATTTTTATTTAAAAATTTTTAATTTTTTAAAATTTAAAAATTTAAACATTTTAAAATTTATTTAAATTATATATTGTGAATTATGAATGGTGTTCTCATTAAGAAAGGAGAGAGAGATACTCACGGAGACTAATGACAGAGACAGAGACTGTAGAGCTACATCTCCAAGCCAAGGGGTGTCAAAGATGGCCGGCAGACACTGGAAGCTAGAAGAGGCAAGGAAGGATTCGCCCTCACAGATTCAGAAGGAGCATGGCCCTGCTGACATCTTCATGCCAGAACTGTGAGAGACTGCATTTCTATTGTTTTAGGTCACCCTGTTCGTGGTGCTGGGTTATGGCAGCCCTGGGAAACCAGTACATAGCTGTGACCTCCACTCCTAGAATGGGGCCTAAAACACAGCTGCTTGGGAAGTATGAGGTGATGCACGGGGAGTCGAACCCCAGCGAACTGGGTGTGCGCCTTTGCTTTCGACGCTTGTCTGGTCAACCATTGCAGCTGTGATCGCTGAGTGACTGCCAGCAGCAATTCCAAAGTCCCCAAAGCCTTGACCACCACGAAGTTTTCTTTCGTGTGCTGCAAGGTATTTGGTGACAGCACTGAACCCGAAATGACATGATGCTTTCATAGGTTGCATCCCACTTGGTGTAAATATTTACACATTTTACCGCAGCCATGTTAGACTGCTGGATTATGGCATTTTCCCTTAGAACTTATTAGGGGTAATACAAAATTTATGTTACAGTAATCCTAACATATTTCTAAAGTACAAAAAATCCTGAATTCCAAAACACATCTGCCCTGATGGTTTTGGCGAAAAGATTGTGGCTCTGTATGAGGAGGATGGTAAACAGGATCACTGTGTTTTCTTTCAGCTTCTAGGCTTCAGGTGTTTAGCTTCACGGTTAGTCCCTTGGCCAGAATGTTATGGGTCCTCCAGCATTCCCTTACTATATTGTTGACCTTCTTCTCCACATTCCTGTCCTTTTTATCAAAACCTGCTTGCAGGGAAGGCTCTGGGAGCTGACAGATCACAGCTGAAGCCCTGTGGCGTCAGGCTGGACCCTGTCCAACTCCCGAGCAACTGATTCCTGACCAAAGGTAGACTGGAGACAGAGGGTTACCTCCTGCCCCTGAAGGCTGGGATTAGTCTTCCTGCCCTCTGTCCAGCATCAGATGTACTTGGGTAGGCCTGTGTTTATAATTGGATTTTAAATTTTAGCCTTGGTTTCCGAATTCCCATTTTGTTTCCCTGATGGTGCTGGAGTTCTGCCCAATGTCTAGCTTCCTGCACACTAAGCCTGTCACTCTGCTTGCATCTGGCCAGCCCCTTGCCTTGGCCTGGGTAGAGACCCTCAGCCACAAGCCAGAAGCCATGATATGACAGCAGTAGAGCTGACATAACACATTACCGCTGATAACAATAGTAATTCTAACATTTATGCAGAGCATACCACAAGTCAGGTACTGCGCTAGTTGTTTTAAATGCGCTCTCTTTTATAATCCTATCCACAGCCCTGTGAGGGAAGTACTATTATTTTCTGCATTTTCAGAACAAGAAGCTGAGGACTGGAGAAGTTAAATGGTTAATTAGTCATGGCCCAGAATACCTACACAGATGTCAAGGCTGCGTGCATCACATCCAAGTCTACCATGGATAGACCTGGACGCATGGGTGCTGAGAATGGGGGTGCTCCCTCCCACAGAGGCCAGCACATGTATTAACAAACCCCAGCTCTGCATTGTCCCAGGTCCTCTTGCAGAGGTCCTAGCTGGACTCAGGGATAAGCTCACGCAAGATGTGGGATGCATATATGAACTCATTCTTACTTATATCAACCCTATGAATAAGGTACCATAAGATCCCCCATTTTACAGGGTGTTATAACAGAGGCTTTGAAAGGTCAAGTAATTCATCCAAAGTCACACAGCAAGTAAACAAGAAAACCAGGATTCAAACCCAGGGAGCCTGGCTCCCGCGAGCCTAAATATTATACTGCCTTTCTGGAGAAAGATGATGAGTAGAGCTGTACAGAGTAGATCTGAGATGCAAATTCTAGGATCCTTGGTGCTTATAACTTTAGAAATGACAAATGGCAAGATGACAGATCTATTCTTCAATACTAGAAGCCAACACACTGATGGCAGCCAAGGTTAAAAATATACTCGGGACTTGTTATTTCGGGAAAGTGACAGTGATCCTTGGCAGCAAATGGGCAAAGGCTGAGTGTGGTCCCCTGAAGGATATGTTTATTTTTTTGTAAACGTGGCCATCAGAGATAATGTGGGCAATCAAGGACCCATAGTGGTTGGCACCTCTTAGCAGCTTGTGTTTGTATTAGCTATATAAAAGAAGGAATTGGGGCCTTCTTTTGGACAAGGGCTCATTATGTGAGTTGCCAAGGTTTTTCTCCCCTACCCTTTCAGAGAAGGTACTGGCCATTGCCTCCAGCAACTCATTGTTGGTTGCTGGTATAAATGCACATAATATCTAATGGTAGACTCTCCCCACCCCAACCTAGGCCCTAAGAACCTTCTCCTACCCCGGTTTTTACAGGAAAGTGGGGCTTGTTTCTTTATTCAAAATTTAAAGATGCAGTTACTGAGAGGCGAAACACCATGTAAATTTCAATTATTTGTTAGCAACATTCTTTAAACTTGTGCATAACCCTTCAACTTGACACGTCTACCTAACATTACTATCCCGTGATTTTTTTAAGGTCCCCCAAAGATATGTGTTTCCTTTAGGATGTCTCTGAGGTCCGGAGGTAGAAAGCAATCAAGCAACAATAAATCAGACACCATGGAGCATGGCCAGCTTTCAAAAGGCTCAGGTAGGATGAAGAAAACTCTTTCCAACTGTGACATTGTTTAGGACCAGGTGCCCCTTTAAGGTTTTGTACTATTACTGGTGGCTCCTAATTTATCACTATATCCTACAGTTTCCGGCTTATCCACAGCCCAGTGCTTCCAAAACGTGACTCTGGTCACTTGCTTCCTCTGATTAAAAACCTCACGGAAGTCTGAGCTGAGGTTTCAGTGGGGCGGAGACCAGTATGTTCTGGGCTCAGCTGTGGTCCAGTGCAGTCACCGGGGTGAGGGGTCACTATGGTGGCTGGACCTGAACTTTCTAACAGGCTCCTCACCCCAACTTCTTTTTTTTCTTCCTCTTTGTAGGAACTGAATTTTAGCCTGAGGCTTAGTGTGGAGCTGTTCACTGGCATGTGACAGAGTTTAGCACCGGGCTAGTGTACCTGGAGATCAAACATACAAGGAATACAGAACAAATACATAAATACATGAAGGGGAATGGGAAGCCCATTTCTTACTGTCAGAGAAGGGAGTTGCAAATGTGGGAAGGGGGAAGAATAAACCTTGTGGAATTGGATTGCTATTGCAAACAGTATGAACTCATGGTTTTTTAACAAACGGACAGGTACCCAGATAGACATTGTCATATCAACAGATACAAATGAATGTATGTAAATACACATAGAATATTTCTTAGATCTCTCTGCTGAGAGGCCTAAAAGCAATGGCATTTCAGTAAAATCAAGTATATCAAGTGCCCAGATTTTGGATTGTAAAGCATTCTCTACTAAAGAATTAGTTCCTGTAGAAATGGCTCCAGGGCAGGGGAATTGGAAATAAAAAAGTGAGCCTAGAATATCTTGTGTCAGAAAACTGGGAAGTGTTCAAAGAATGATGGAGTTTATGTCAAAAGGACATGGAAGCCAGTCTGAAGAGGCTCCCACTGGCCATGTCCAGGACAATTTGATAGTAATGGATTTTAATCTTTTGAGTAAAATAGAAGTTTATAAATAAACAAAATAAGAAAGCTGTATCTTAAAGAATGCCTATTAGTAATCTAGAAGATCATTAATAATAAAATTAGATTAATAATCTAGAAGATAGAATTTAGAAAGTTGCTGTTTATCAACCATAATAATAACTGATTCAGGCAAGAGCCATTAATGAATACTAATGCTGGTCAGGAAAAGGTTGATGAGGAATAGAGTATTAACTTAGTTTCAGATTATCTCTCTGTAAAGATACCTATTTGTCACTTACTAATAATAAGTGCAATGTCCTTATTATTTTTACAGTGAAAACCTGGCTGAGATCATCTTAACCAAATAATGAGTTAACATCATCAGAAATGAATGGGACGTAACATCATTCTTTGTCTCTTGATACCATGCACTAAGAAGGATGCAGCACACTTCCATCAAAAATTTAAAAAATCATGAAGAAACATCAAGCAAACTCAAAATGAGTGACATTTTACAAAGTCATTGCCATATAGTTTTCAAAAATATCTAGAATATGAAAGATGAGGAAAGACTGTCCCAGATATAAAGAGTCCAAAAAGAAATGCCAACCAAACGTAACATGGAACCCTGGATTGGATCTTGGACCTGTAAAGGACATTGCTGGCACAGCTGGTGGATGGTGATGCTGAATTAAGGCCATTTCTTAGTTTTGATGGTTATACTCTGGTTATTTAGGAGAGCATCCTTGTACTTACATAGTAACACTTAAGTGTTGAAATGCAATGGTATATCACCTGAAACTCTTCTCCAAAATAATACTGTTATTTTGTTAATGACTATGGAACCAAGGGAATTGGTAAAAGAGAGCTCTACGATTTTTGTAACATGTTCTAAACCTAAAATGATTTCAAAATAAGTTATAAAAAACATCCATTGGCTCCTGGTTATCCACAAGCCTGGGTTCAATTCCTTGACTGCCTGTGGTGTGCTTCCCAAAGGAGTTTGAATAGACCTTTCTGATTTAATCTTGGGTCCCCCCTGCACTCAGCCTTGCTGAGTACCAGCAGATGAATACCCATCTTCTCTGGGTGGCAAACTCTTCTGACTCCCAGGTTAGATTCTAAACACTACCCTCCTCCTAGTCCTTTTTGGATCTCCTTCCCATGAGGCAGAGCTAGACCTTTCCCTCTGCAGCATGCTACTGTCTTTTTCCTCCTGAAGGCATTCTTTTCTGCCCTTAGACTCACCTTCATTACATTGTAGGTATTTGTCTATGTGTCCATCTCTCTTACTAGCCTGCACTCCACAAAGGCAGCAATGGCTGCGACCTAGTCATCTTAATATCTTCAGCACCTACTGCCGTGCCCCACTCACTGTAGAGGCTCAAGGTGGCATTGCAGCATGATGTAGAAGATTGTGGGTTCTGGAACTGGATTATCCGTAAATGAACTATACTGTGCCGCTCCCTAATTGCACAGCCTTGGGTAAGTTACTTGACGATGTACTTATATTTAAAATGAAAATAGGGGTGCCTGGGTGGCTCAGTGGGTTAAGCCTCTGCCTTCAGTTCAGGTCATGATCCCAGGCTCCTGGGGATAGAGCCCTGCGTCGGGCTCTCTGCTCAGCAGGGAGCCTGCTTCCTCCTCTCTCTCTGCCTGTCTCTCTGCCTACTTGTGATCTCTGTCAAATAAATAAGTAAAATCTTAAAATAAAATAAAATAAAATAAAATGAGAATAATAGCAATACCCACTTCAAAGAGTTGTTATGAAGCTTAAATGAGAACATATATGAAAAGAGCATCAGGACAGTGGCACAGATTAAGGGCTCTCTAAACATTAGCTAATATGAACTGTTATTACTCAGTAATAATAAATAATAATAATAATAAGTAATAAACGCATGGGTGATTATTGTGAGGATAGAGATTAAATGAGTAGAGAGAGAACTCTTCCTGGAGTGAATCAGATAGAGTAGCCATATGTTATGGAAACTGAGGGAAAGGACGTTTGTGACCTGCCTGCATTAACTTATCATTTAAGCTTTCACTGCTCAGCAGTGTGACAGATCCGGATGTGGGAAACATGCTCATGACCTTCAACATGCTTTCAGCAAAGATAGAACTGACAAACTCCCAGGAGACATAGCAAACAATGTTGGGTGATAGCAATGCAACAAGCTAATTGCTAAGCCATTTGGCTGAACCACGAGTACTACAGAATTTCAGAAGACAGGCAGCACGGAGCTCATAACCAATTTTACGTTTATATTGCTAATTGCAATCCACAAGGTCTGTTCATCTATGTGATCTTGCTTGATCCTTCTACCTCAGGAATACTCAAAACAAGCATTACTATATCCATTTCATAGATAAGCAAGCTGAGGCTCAAAGAGAAAAGTGATTTCCCCAAAGCTGGGAAGGGAACACAGCTTACTCTTACCCTGATAAGGACAAGAGGAGGGAATCATTAAGGTCACAGGCAGGAAGATAAAAAAGATTAGGAAAACAGCTACATGCCGTAGCAGATGGATTTGCTAGCTTCACACACAAACTCTGTATTTTAGAAAACTCCTTCAAATGGCCTAGGAAAAGATAAATGAAAAGATCAAAGGAAGCATTAGATAAGAGAGAGTAAAAATATGCTTAAAGACCAAAAATTAACCAAAAGAATATATGATAAACAGCACCATGAGAATCAGGGCTCTTTGTAAAAGAGTAGCTTGCAGAGCTCAGGAAATAGGAGATACAGCCAGGCTTCTCCTGGAAGTCAGCTGGTTTGGCACAAGGCTTTGGCTCCATAAAAATATTTATAGTCAGGATTACCAAACACCTGAGATGGCAAAGCCCTCATTTCCACTGGAAAACAGTGTGGTCAAAGTGACTCTTTTAACCAGGACAGTTTGCTTTACCTTCCAAATCAGTTCTTTAAAAAAAAAAAAAAATATATATATATATATATATATTATCAACATTGCAAATAACTCTTTGTCAAGTCTTCTTTTTCTTAAAAATTAGTTCCTTAAAAAGTGGTTGCAGCAACATACAGATTTACTATCTCATTACTACCATGCCATTTGCTTTAAACATACCTCCTTTATGGAGCATATCGAATGGCAAATGGATCTAAAGCTAGGCCCAAATGTACAGAGTATCTTCAGCCTCTCCTCCTATACCCCTAAGACCTCTATGAGCTGCCACTGTCCAAGAAATGCCCATGTACCTATTTACCTGAAGGCATCTTGATTTAGTTAATATCTAAATTCTGCTTCCCATTTTTTAAAAAAAGACTATTTATTTGAAAGAGAAATTGAGAGAATGAGTGAGAGGAGGGACAGAGAGAGAAGCAGACTCCCTGTGGAGCAGGGAGCCCCATGCAGGACCTGATCCCATGACCTGAGCTAAAGGCAGACCCTTAACTGACAGAGCCACCCAGGTGCCCTACTTCCCATTTTCTGATCACCCCGTGTTCTAGGTGACTGCACATTACAATGAGATAGAATTTCTGCTGGCTGTTATGACTCAGATAGGAGTTGCCTGGGAAACAGGTTGGAAGGTTAGATGTTCCACATAATCACTCTTGCCCTTGGAAGTTTGAGATTTTTGCTTTGCTTAGAATTCTAGGTGGAAATTTCCTACTAAAAATAATTGCAAGCTTGTTCTCCTTGTGGTCAGATCAGAGGAAGATTTACTTAGATCATAAATACAAATGTTTTCTTTTTTGTCCTCTAACCATCTTTTGGTTTTTATTCCTACTTCTCTCTACTTTATCTTAATTGATGAACATCCTTAATGAATTAACATCCAACCTGAAGGTCTTCCACTAAATGAACTCCTTTCCTTTGCAAATTACTTCCTTCAAATAAAGTAAGCTTCTGCCAAGCTTAACCATGTGTTGGCTTCCCAACACACCATTTTCCCTCTTTCTACCTGTGAGTTTGCTTCCAGCTTCTGCCTAAAAAGCTGTCCATGTACCTGTCTCAAGGTCTGATTCAAGCCCTTCTTCTTCAGGGAAAGTTTCTGATTCTAACCCATATTGACTGTACCCTCTTTGCAACTCTATTGAATTTACCCTCATTTGGCCCTTGTTTATATTTTACAACACTGACTACATCGTGATGTAAGAACACGAAAGAGATGGAGCATCTTATCTGATGGAATTCTATTGGCTTACATGTTTTTCTCTAGTTATCATCCCAAGTAGAATAGAAGGCTTTTAAGAGTTGGGATCAAGTATTTTGGAGTTAAGGGAATTGTTTGGCCTCCATCTATTTGTTGATTCTCAGGTGACATTCTTCACTAAAAGTCCTCACTTATGGATTTTACCCCTATTTTGGGTCAATAATGTCCTCCCAAAAAAGGTAAGTTTAAAATCCTTGCTCCTAGGACCTCAGAATGTGACTTTATTTTGAAGTAGGGTATTTACAGAGGTAATCAAGCTAAAATGAGGTCATTAAGGCAGGTCCTCAACCAACATGACTGACTGGGGTCTTTATAAAAAGGGGAAATCTGGAAGGCAGCTATGCTCCCCACTATACCACCAATGCTAAAGGGGAAATCTGATCACAGAGACAGACAAGGAAAATGATTAGAGCTGCATCTACCAGCCAATGATCTCCAAAGGCTGCTGACAAAGCACCCAAAGCTGGAAAGAGGCAAGGAAGGATCCCTCTCCTCCAGGTTCAGAGACAGAGAGAGGGAGCTTGGCCCTGCCAAAACCTTGATTTCAGATGTCTAGCCTCCACAACTGTGAGAGAGTCCATTTCTGCTCTTCTAAGACACCCAGCTACTGGTGCTTTGTTACAGTAGTCCAGCAAACGAATCCACTTCCTGGAGTCCGTTCTCTTGAGCAGTTGTAATCCATTTGTTTATACCGTCAACAGAAACCTTTCTGGACATTTATACTCATGGATACTCATGGGGTTTCTCTGCAGGGAAATGCCTGGGAAGGTCAGTCCTTTATATCAGGATGTGCAAACCCGATTCTGTTATCTCCAGCAAGAGTCTGCCTCTTCTTTCCTTTCATCATACTTGTTTTGTCGGTTTTGTAGACTGAAGTTTTTCTTCTGCCCATGTATTCAGCCATTCACCCATGTACGTGTGCCTACAGCCATGCGTTTATTTGTTGAAAATGTACCATGTACTAAACACTATGCCGAATGATGGGGACACAGAGTCAAAAAAAATTCTTGACCTTAAGGGCTTTTGGAGACAACTACAAGACATGATAATATGTGCTATTCATGTACTTATTCATTCAACTAGTGATTCTTAAGCATTTTTTGTGGCCAGGTTCAATGTGAAGAAATGAGACAGACACAGACCGTATTTCTGTGGGGTCTATGGGAAAGAAACAGATAAACAGGAAAATTAGGGAAGTATAATAATATAGACTGGGGGCCAAGAGGGAAGACATGGAGTCATGGAAGCTTCCTGAAGGTGGTGATATCTGAGCTGAGGCTTGAATAGTAAGAGGTGGCCAGGCCAAAGTAGAAGTAAAAACAGGGTGTTCCAGGAAGAATTGGGTGTGGAAAAGCACGATGCTCTTGGGGCATGCTAATTTATCTACTTCCATACTTGGGGCTGGAAAGAATATAGAGTAGAAAGTCTAGGAAGTCCTTGGAAAGCTCTCGCTCTTACTCTTATTTTCCTTGATGTAAGTATGGGGTGGGTAACAGAGCCTCGAAACAGAGGCACTGTGGGCAGCCTGTGCCCCAGTGACAAAGATGACTTAAGTTGACCACAGTTCAAACTCACAGTTCAAAGGATGCTGCTGAACGGGTGCCCAGCCTGCTCCCATCCCATCCATCTTAAGGGTTGTCAGGCTTTGGTGAGAATTCCAATAGGCCAGTGGCACAGGGGAACACAAGCAGTGCTTCAAGGAGGCTCTCCACTCTATTTAATCAGATCATAAATTCCATTCAAACCTAGCTTGACAGAGGAAAACAAAAGATAGAGCCATCTCCCCTGGAGAGATCTCCCTGTCTCAGTCTCCAGAGTTTGATTTGTGAGGAATCAGGAAGAGGAAGCAGCTAGTTGCTTGCTTCATCAGACCCTTGACGAAGGGTGTGATTCATTCCATCAGTGCTGGGATGGGGAGAAAGACACACACACACACACACACACACACACACACACACACACAAACAGATGTTCCACTCCCCATAGGACATAGAGAACAGTAACTCCTGCACTTCCGAGCCCTGAAGGCTGTTTACTTGAGGAGCAAAAATGAGGTCTTTCACAAATGTTTTCATAAAAGACCACACAAAAACGACCTAAAATTATTTTTCAACTTAGGTTCAAAGATCTCTTCAAGTAGAATGCACATTTCACTCTTTGATGTTTTGTTATCTCAGGGTGAGTTAAGGGATTATTATCAGGCTAAAGTCTGAATAAATTTAAATCTACACATTAGGATTTATATTGGCTTATTAAACCCCTCATTTGTTTTTGATTATCCACAATGCTCATTTATTGCTAGCACTTTCATCCCTGGAACACTATTTTTAAACACACTTGGATCCAAATACTAGTGACGAATTGCCCTAAATCCCTGAGTTATGTTCATCGAGTAGGAGGCCCTCGAGCGTGATGCCAAGGAATCAGACTGATCCAGACTGTGGATTCCAGCAGACTAGGGGTGGAACATATTTCTACCTGTGTTTTATAACCTTTTGCAAGTTAGCAATTTTGAATGCCAACATCTCTGTCTGTAAAATGGGACAACAGTGACAAAAACAGCTTCCAATAGTTTTGGGATGTTTGTTATGTACTAGGTATTATTTTAAGAACTTCACATGCTCTAATTCATTTAATCCTCATGGCAACTAAGACATAAGTACTTTTTTTTATATATATACATATACATATATATACATACACACACACACACACACACAAATACATACACACACACACACACACACACGCCATGGTTCAATTCTAAGAGTTCTGCCTCTAGAATTCTTAACTGTATTCTTACCTGTTAGCCTGTAGTTTGTACAGGTGATCAGAGCAAAATACCACCTAGCAGCTGGCATCAATATTATTGTAGTCATTGTTATTACAGTATTATTTCTCATACCCAACAGAGGCCAACAGAAAGAAATGGGCTTTGTGGTTCCTTGGAATTACTGCTATTGCTATATCCAAATTAGAGGAACTGTTTTGCCATTTGGTTGTACTTGCTTTATCCCACACTTAGAATAATTAAGGGTTTAGCTTCATGTAGCCCAGGCCCAACATTTCCCAGGCCACAGAGAACTTTCTAGCTGTCCTCAGATCCTCAGAGCCTGCCACCCATTTTCCCAGCTGGGAAAAGAGAAATAGTGGGGCAACCCAGTAAGTAAATTCTGAGTAGGAACACTGGAATCCATGAGCTCCAAAAGATTGTGCCACATGGAGGTCAACTGAATTCCTAATTCTTGGTTATTATTTATTCATACTAAATTACTGGAAAAATCCTTGTGCTCTATGAATGCAGTGGACTTTTTCCCCCCTTCTCCATTTATATCCCTCCTAAGCCCTTATCCTTTGCTCTTCACTCTTAAAGAGGAAGGAATGTTCTTCTTATTGACTGATACCAGTATCTTCAGAAAGGATAAAAGATTTTTACCTGAGGTAACTAGTATCTCCTTAGCTATATATAAAATACAGTGCTAATGAGATAAAGAGAAAAAGAATTCTTTCTTAGTCTAGTTTAGAGTATATTATGTCCATCTGGGTCCTCTATTCTGTCACCTGATTCCATCTCATAGTGTATCTTTGGCACTGGAAAACTCTTACACAGATGAATCTATTCTTCAATAATGAGGCACTCACATAAGTGCCTAACATATATTAACCCATAAAAGCTGCACAAAACCCCTGAGGTTGGTATTATTTTATCCTCATCTTATAGATAAGGAAATGAGGATTGGGGGGAGGGTAAAGTGACTTGCTCAAGAACACAGTTGTTAAGTAGCAAAGCCAGGATTTGAACTCAGGAAGTCTGGCTCTAGATCTAAATTCTGATTCACAATATCAATTTCTGGATTCTACCTGTTTATGGTAAACACTGAGTTCTAAGTTGAGAAACATTATCATTCAGGCTTTTAGTTTGAGCTCCGCTAGGCATAGCTACTGGGTCAAGTCACTTAGTACCTTTGGCTTCACTTTCTTCACAGGTAAAATAACGGGAATTGGGCCAACTTACATTCTGGGATTCTGTAACCCCAGTAACCAAGGGAGACTAACTTATCAAATTTTTAGATTCTAGACAAGTCTGTCAGCCCAACTCCTTTTCACTCTGTGGCTTTTTAGAGTGTAAAGAATAAAGCCCTATGGTCTCTTGGTACTAAAAGTTCTAATAGGACAGACCAGAAAGTGATGAGAATTTGATGTCCACCAAGTTCCTCAAGTGACTGTGATCTTTCAGTCACCGAAAGTGAGAGAACCCAGCTTCCAATAACTGGTTGGCAAAACTGGTCACAACAAACATGGATTCACAATGCTATGGACTAATGCTGAAGTCTCTTGACCTCTTAGCATTATCTGCCATGGGCATGGTGATTTGGAGTAGAAACCCAACCCACGCTTCATCTTTTCAATTGATTCTTCAGGCACAGAGAGTTCTTCGTGAACAAATGGATACATTTGATGCTCAGAAGACCCACCCAATTCAGACACCAGTTTGTCTGTTTGGAGGGTCTTCAAATGTGATAGATGTCAAACAATTAAACAACTATGGAACTGGCTGGTGGGATAGGTTTACATTTAGTGTTCACTTATGCTCAGAGAGATGATGGAAAGGAATTTTACACACTTGAGTATGAAAAGATGCGGCAAGATACCATATATCATAACCAGGTACATAAGATTTCAACACACCACCTTTCTATATGTCAGGAGAAAGGGATACAATCCCTGGGCCTACTTTTTAGACCTAGGTAGATACACAGCTGCAGCAAGACCATGTGTGGTGAAAAGTAGTCTACCTCTTGCCAATGTTGTTCTGCAGAGCTTCCCTCCTGGAGGAGTAAAGTATGCAAGGGTGAGCTGGAAAACAGCACTTCTCTTTTCTAGATCAAGGGAGGGTCAATCTAGCCCACATGTGGTTTTACTTCACTCCACCATGGGTCGGTTATATTGTCAATCTCCATTAAATTAAGGATAAAGTACATGACGGTGCCCATTTTCACGAAGCTGTTTCTAGGTGTGCCTGGGCTGTGCCTTCAGAAGGCCCATGGAAGTGTCTAACAGGTTACCTAGGATAGAGAGGAGAGAAATGGAAGCTTTTCTGGCCCCCCAACTGTCATCTTACTGTCTCCCCCCTGTTGCAAACAAATCGCCCACCATTAGTGCAAAAAAATACCACAAAATTGAGCTTGACCATGGGGTGCATCTTGTGAGGAAGATCTGGCTCCACTATCAGCCTCTCCCCCACATTATAATTCTGGCATCATTTTCCTCACAAAAAGAGCATTGATAAATGGTATCTGTCTAGTTGTGGTGAATTTTACATCAATAAATACCTGACTTATAACAGTTTCCTTCTGTGATTTTCCATGGCTTAAAAGAGCTTAAAATTGTACACGCCATGGGCATTGCAATCTTTGATTTGCTGGGTTGCTAGTCTGGGGAAGGAGGTGAGGCAGGAAAAGTATGGTGGGGTGAGGGGTGGGATGGGCAACAGACAACCCACAGAGATTTTTTTAATTCCAGGAAATTTTCCTTGTAAATCCATCAGTGACATGCAAGGTTCGTTTTCTAGCACCAGGAACTGTAATTCAGCTTCTCCAAGAGCACCTTGGGCATATTCAGCAATGATCTACAGAATCCTCCCACATACACTTTTGACTCTAATAAAGGAGAAACCCATGTTTGGCATGTAGGCTTTTACCACGTCCAGAATATAAATTTCCCTTGTCTTTACTCCTTAAATCGCAAAAACAATTTGAGGGCCAGTTCCCAAACTGAGGTTTCTCCATAATGCTGCTGTGTGCTAAGCAAATCTTCTGATGGCACCTGCAGCATACGCAAGTGTTTGGAGGACCAACTGGACAGTGGGGCCCTGAAAACCAACCTTCTGGAATATCTCACATGGCAAGAGATGAAGCGGTGGCTTAAAAGAAGAAATAACAGAGAGTAATAGCTCAGTATCTTGTATTTACCCAATGCCAAGTTGCACAGAACTCAGAGAACTTTGTAAAACTATCTAACCCAGGAGTTCTTCGTCTTGAGTGTACAACGGAGGGAAATGGCAGAGACTGTATGAGAGAAAGTGAGTGGTCCTTCTGTTGTCCATAGTTCTCCACCACTGCCTGAAGATCCAACACAAATACAATGCCTTATGTCCTAGGTCCTCTCGAAAATCCTGAGGCATCAGGGTCTGCCTGAGGGCAGCACGATACCTTGGAGAGGACATGCAACTTACAGGAAAATAAACAGACTTCATGTTCCAGTATTACCCTTGGGACAAAGATTCAATAAAGCTGGCAGGAAATTAATCTGGCCTATTTTTTAAACAGTTGGCATCATTGCTATTCTGTTACGTGGTTCTGGGACATAAATGTATCAGCTCCCTGGTAACTAATTGAGAACCACCAGATACACTCTTATAATATGGAGGAATCAAGCATTTTAGGCTTATCTGGAAGACTGAAAGGGGACAGAAAGGCAGGACACAAAACTGCCCAAAAGCTTTTGAAATGCCTGCATTGGGACCTTAGAAGGAATATCCAAGTAGTATATCAATTACATATTTAATTAGAGTTTCAGAAAAAATACTTAAACATCTGTAAGAACAAGAGACTCAGCTCAGTGGTCATCTTTCCTGAGTCCCTTTCCCTGATCTGAATTCAGTCACTCCTATTGCGGTTCCCAGACAACAGCCATTCAATCTCTATCATGGCCATTATGACTGCATTGTAATGATCTGTTTGTGTGCTCGCCACCAACAAATGTTAGTGCCTAGCCCCAGGATCAAGTCTTAGATGTGTTTGTTCCCTCAGACCTGACAATAGGGCAAGAATTTAACATATATTTGCTGAACTGAGTTGGCTTTTCCCCTAACCAGCAGAAAGTACCCACTCCCTAGGGGCTGGAGCTTTTAGAATAACATACAGTCAGGTCTTTGTGGCTCACACTAGGCAGCTTGTCTCTGCTTCCTTTAGGGGGAAAAAAAAAAAGGGATAATCCACCTGTCAGAAAAAAACACACCTAACACCTGTTACTAATTACTGAGTACTTAATATGTGCCCAGTACTATGCTAAGCACTTAATATACATATCCTCACAACAATTACCTAAGAGTTAAAGATAAAGAAATGGAAGTTTTGAAAAGTTAAACCATCTGCCAAGGCCAAGGAGTGAGTAAATTGTATGAACTGATATTATCTCAGATTTTGTACTCCCAGGCCCATGCTTTTAAGGCTGGAATGAATGATTGGGAACAGCCCCTTACACTTTAGTGTGAATTAATTTAAGTAGTTTTGCTTTCCTAATTCTTAGTTGAGTTGAACCAAATAAATGGGAAGGGGGTGGGAGAAAAAGGGTTGAAAAAATTGCAGCCCTGCCCAAGTGGTAGAGAAGGGTCATCTGGGATTTTGGGTAGTCAGAAGGCAAGGTAATTAGAATTAAGTCTGGTATAGAAAAGAGGTGCTCAGAAAGAGTCAGAGGAGACAGTGCCATAGAAAGGAGTCAGGGACTCAGGGTAGCAGTGGAGAAAGAGACATGCATACGCATGTTCACAACATGAACAGGCCATCAACTAAGCATAAACTAAGCCAGTGATTGTTAGTGGCAGAACAAAGATGCAAGGCTCCAAAACAGCCAGTTGGCTTCCAGATTTGTAAGTCCAGGCTGCATCTCTCTGGATGATTTAGTATTCCCTTATAATTGTTTATTATTATTATTATTATATTTTTTTTTTTTTTTAAGGAACTGAGTGCTTTGTCTAGTGACACAGTCTGGATTTTAAGATATTCACTTTAGGTCTATTCAGTCTCTCTTTCAGCTTGTTTCATTTCCTATATATTGGCTTTGCCCCGAGAAGTGTGTGCTGTAATAAAGTTTTTGCTGTCCCTTAAGCACTAGCGAGTCTACTTCTATCCTTAGTAATTGAGAGTATGAGATGAAGGTTATCTGATGGAGATAAAGAAAGAAGAGCCTGTTAACTGGTTTGGATGATCTTCACTAGGTTATAACCTTCTATGGGAAAAGAGGACTGGTTCTTTTCACTGTGTAATTCCCATGTCTAGAATAGGGTAGAGGAAGGATGGATGGAGGGAGGGAGGTGTGGTTAAAGGGATGGACAGAGGGATGGAAGGACAGGATGGAGGATGTATAAACATCAAGAATAGAGGCAAGGACTGAACCACAAACTCTTTAGTAATGGCTCTGGAAATAAACATGGCTTGTTCCAAATCTGAACCTGCTACCAGCTAGTTAAATAATCCTTCTAAAGACTCAGTTTCCTCAGGTGTAAAGTTAGCTTAGGAATAGTAATCAAAACCATGCAGAAAATTAAACAAAGTAATGTATGTAAAGTGATGAACATAGTGTCTGGTATATTGTAAGCTCCCCCAAATGGAAGCTGTTCAGGAAAGCCTACATTGCTCAAAGATGGCCTGGGAAAGTTAGCAAGGATGTGGGCACAAGATGCCCTACACCTTATCTGTACCCTGGGTTGGATTTTACTTCTTTCCTTCACTTTTTTTTTTCTTTCTTCTTCTCTTTCTTCCCTCTCCCACAAGTATTTGAAGAGACAACTGGTTTGGAATAACATCATTTATACAAGCTTCCTGATTTCTTCCTGACTCATTAAAGGCTTTTCTGACCATAAGGACACAGCTGCTCATTTCCAGGACTCACACCTCCCTTGCCCATGGGCCTGACTTGTTTTCAATAACAATATCATACAGAACATTAACTTTTACGAATATTTAGCCTCTATCTTCCCTGTTCCCACTTCATCATACCGTTACCATTCTTAGAAAAAACATACCTTACTGGATTGGGTGTTCAAGTTAAATGAATGTCCCAACAGCTGCTGCCTTTAGAAGGCTTGGTGGAATCCATGAGAACCAGCTTCTCTGCTTCTTGTTCCAGAGCCACTGAAGAAACTCAGCTTGAAGCTAGGTTCCATCTATACCCTCCCCTTTACTCTGCTCCTAGGCTAGCTGGTTAAGAAAGTTTAGGAATAAACTATAACAACTATAAAATGAATACAAAGCCTTTCTTACATTGTACGGTTTCCTGCATAGAGATTTAAGAGGGATGGAAGACTCCTGTCTTTTTTTGAGTGTCTCTATTACATGACGTAGGAACTGGCTGAGTGTTTTACACATATGATCATCCTACAAGCCCTGTCTGTGGTTTGGACAATGATCTTTGTTTTACAGTTAAGGACAAACCAAGCTTAGAGAGGTTAAAGTAACCAGCCTAACACCACAAAGCAAATGAGGAGGCCAACATCTGTCTGATCTCAAAACCTATGATTTCTCCCTTATTCCAGGCAGTCTTCCTCTTCCTGGTGGGGAATATTGAGTTTTGGCATCACCAAGTTTCCTCTTGGTTCTTATCCGGAAGTCAAGTTCCCTGGGTACCAAGAGTCTTATTAGGAAAGATTAAAAAAAAATTGTGCTAAGATGATCATGAGCTACCTCTCCCAGAGGCATGTACACCATCAAAGCAAACCATGGCTTTGTTATTTCACACCATCACTGATAGCTGAATAAGTGTCAGATTCGAGGCAATCAGGGTAGGAGGCCATTTTCAGATCTTTGAATCACCTGAGGAGCTCTCTCTGGCCAGCTAGGAAGGCAGTTACATCCACCCACTGAGGATCCAGTGTACAGAGAACACACCACATCCAGCTGTTCTAGCATGCAGCTGACGGCCTGTGGATAGTCGTTCAGTAAGTGAAATAAAAAGCTCCATGAGAAACCAAGGAGCATCTGGTGGGCCTGGGAGCTTTGTTAATCCAAACGCGATCATTCTAAGTTTCATTGTGTCACTAACACAAATACAGAAATTCCTTGAAGCTTTAGTAAGGATAATTAGACAAAATGATGAAGAAAAAAAGGAATGGTAAAGACAGGTTTGAAAGAAGACAATGATTCACCACAGGAAAGTTGGCTGGGCTCTGCTCTGTAACAGACCATGGCAGATAACCTAACTGCCTGACCTTGGGCTGGTGCCATGACAACAACAAGGTTTTCAGGAGGATGAACTGTTTCTCAACTGTATCCCCCAGGTTACTGGGCACAAATCAGGGCATTCTCCTTCTCAGTCTTTCATTTTTATGTTACTTAAATATCTCTTTTTCTCTGTCTCTTTCTTTCTTTTTTTTTTTTTTTAGATTTTTATTTATTTACTTGACAGACAGATCACAAGTAGGCAGAGAGGCAGGCAGAGAGAGGAAGGGAAGCGGGCTCCCTGTCAAGCAGAGAGCTGGATGCGGGGCTCGATCCCAGGACCCTGAGATCATGGCCTGAGCCGAAGGCAGAGCAACCAGAGCAACCCACTGAGCCACCCAGGTGCCCCTTTCTATCTCTTTCTTAAGTCTTTTTCTTACTTCTTTTTTTCCAAGTTTAAGGAATATAATAACATAGCAGATTTCTAATGCTAAGGTCACAGAAAAGCCCTCCATCTCAAATTGCACATGAGGCCTTCATTCAAAGTTTCCAAAGAAGGCATCAGGTACACTTTAGGCAGCAATAATTCTCAATTCAAGTGTTGGCCAAATTATTGCTTGCCCTTAAATTATTACTTCAGACTTTAGAAACACTAGTTTATAAGTAAAAAAAAAAAAAAAGGTGAAAAAGATTTACTTTGGGAGTTTCCACTCTACAGCTGTTGATTGATTTGTAAGCTGGAAGGTTTGTGAACTGTGAAACTCCAGTGTTTCATCACCATATCTACAACAGGGAGCTATCAGGTGGAGATATTTCCATCCTCACGGTCTTACACGCAACGGGATTGATGACTGGTTCAGATACGTCAGCTCTTGGAGCAGTGAAGAACATGGGAGGATGGTTAGTTTAATAACCATCTTTAGAAGGAGCACTTGAAAGTAGCCATGATAAGAAGTACACAATGGGTGGCTCAGTGGGTTAAGCCTCTGCCTTCAGCTCAGGTCATGATCTCAGGGTCCTGGGATCGAGCCCAGCATCGGGCTCTCTGCTCAGCAGGGAGCCTGCTTCCCCATCTCTCTCTGTCTGCTTCTCTGCCCACATGTGATCTCTGTCAAATAAATAAATAAAATCTTAAAAAAAAAAAAAGAAGTACACAATGGGTTCTTCAGGACCATTCCCCTAACTCTACTTCAGGGAACAGAGTGGGTGTTTTCATCACTGTATCCTCAACACAACGCCCAGCACAAAATAGGTATTCAATAGATTTGTTTAATGGAGGTTGAATGAAGTGAAATTCTAATTATCTTAAAGGGTACTTTAAAATTCTAAACTGAGGGAGGCAGAATACTTTCAGTTCTTTTACACATGGACAAACACAGTTAAAATATTTTTAAAATGTTCATCAATTCAGTGTTCAGCCATCTTTGTTGCCTGGTTGCACTTGCCTACATTTTTCTTGTGGAAATCTAAGTCTTCTTCCCTATAGACTAATCATGGCTCCTTAATTTATAGTTAAGGCCAATTCCTTTTTTTTTTTGACTAACAAAGAGGCTTTATCTTCAAATTTAAATTTGACTCAAATTCACTTTTTTGTTCCTGGAAAGCTTCAGTTCTCTGGATAATTATGATTACCTTCGAAGGATCACACAATGTTAGATCTCGAAGGACCTAGGGATCATCCAGCTGCTCCTCTCATTTCCTCCTTCATGATACCCTTGCCCGGGGCTCTATCTTCCTGCCACGTGGACAGGCTGAGTCCACACCACACTGGCTTGATTTTGAGAGTGCAGGAAAATGCTCACATACCCCAGGCAAGAGGTCATGATTACTCTCAGGGTAAATGTGACAGTGTGGCTCACATAGAGCATACTCTTTGTGACTCTACAGGAGAAAAAGTGCAGGTGCTGATCATAAAATCCAAGATAGCCACCTTTAGCACTTCTGTTCTGTTGGATGAGCAGCCCAACAGAATTTTTCTCTAAGCACATCTGACTATTCTGCTCTCCCTGCATGACTCCCTTCAATGGCTCTCCATTACCTCTAGGACATAAAGTCTGAACAACTTAAACTATCCTATCAGGCTATCCTGGATCCGGCCCCTGCCTACCCTCTAATACCAGCTTCCACTCTTGCCTTTCCTTCTGCCTGCAATGTCTCTCTTCTCTCTTCTTTGCCTTAGGCAACTCCTACTTATACCTTACGATTCAGCACAGGTGCCGCCTCCTCCAGGGAGTCTTCCCTCAGCCTCATGCTCCCACAGAACCCTGTGCTTGCCTCCTTCACAGCAGCTACTGTTTTGAAATCTTTCTCCTCCACGAACCAGTGACAGATTTTGTCTTCTAGTCATTTCTGAGAGCCAAATACAAGCAGACTGTAGGACCTGAAGAAGCCTAGTGCATGTTCATTTTACTAAATTGAGATCTAAAACATTTTCTGACATGTGTGTGTGTGTGTGTGTGTGTATGCAGATGGCTAACCTTAATCAATGGCCTGTATAAGGACTTTCCCAGAGCCCAGCAGAACCATGAGGTCTGAAGGGCTGTCCAATTAGAGAGATGTTAAGAAACCAGGAAAGCTTCCCTTTTAGGACTTAATTGAAAGGATTTTCCTAGAGCTGATGTTTCTATCTTTTTAGAATGAGTCATTTGTGCTTTCAGGTGACATGATGGGAACGTAGATTTGATCCCTCGATTTTTAGCCCAGATTCATGCAGTGACTAAATCTCTGCACGCAAAACAGTTTCTAATACCATCAAAGCTCATCTCGTGGAGGTTGGAGGTTGGAGGTTGATATAACCGGTGATGTGTAACCATTGAAAGGGCTCTCTTCATAAACGGAGACTCAAGCCCCAAGGCAAGCATACATGTGACGTTTTTCCTTGATATCAAAATGCTGCTGGGAAGGATTCTGATCACGGGGCCAACGCATTCCTGGGGAGAGAAGTAATCGAGGCTACCATTGGGCCAGTCAGGTCCAATAGTAAAGAAACAGGTCTTGGCAGGTTCCTCTGTTGTAACTTGTCCATCAGTGGAAGAAAAGAGAGAGACGGTGTAATTATGCATCTGGAGTTACCAATGAGGATGACGATAGTAATAGCACTAACTCCAGAGGCGCCTGAATATGGCCTCCAAATCTGGACTCAATTTCTGGGGACGCCAGTGAGCTTTGGTGAGCTTTTGCTTTAAGTGCTTACAAGTTGGTATGGACAGAGCCAAAAGGCAGCATATGGAAACTTTGGGAACACAGCAGAAGATAAACCGATATTTGGAGAGCATGTTGAAACAGTAACCCTTGTAACAAGTTGTCAAAGGGGAAGGTGCCTGCAAAACTTTGAAAGCTCCATCAAATAAATTAAAACACAGTCGTGTAAAAAAGGCAACACCTTCTGCTCTAGCCATTTTCGTCCAATATAAAAGAAAATTAGAAATTGGAAATCATTTGCTGCTAGTACGCATGGGTTTTGTTAGTGTATAATAAAACAGGCATTCTGAAGTTTGCTTTTAAAGAGGAGACTCTGTGACCTTTAGGACGTTTTTCTTAACTCTCTCGTCTCAGATAGGGATTCTCAAACTTCTTTTATAGTTCTTGCTGGTTCGAGGAACAACCCCAGGTCTGAGAAAAGAGACTGGGGTTGGGGCGAGGGGCAGAAACCAAGTCCTGTTCCTGGAATTATGGGCTTTTTTTCTCCCTTCACTGTTTATCTATTCTGCACCACTCAGCTGTTCTCTGTTGCACAGAAATAAAAGTTTAGTTTAAAAAGTATGTTAGAACAAAGCTGCAGAAATTGCCTGGAATTTCCTTCATTTTCAGCCATCTGGCTTTCATTGCTTACTTCTTTCCCCTCCTCCACATACGTTTACCAAATCTTTTCAACACACACTGGCCAAGCTATCAAATGCTTATAATTAATAACAGTCATGCTCTCTCTCTCTCTCTCTCTTTTTTTTTTTAAAGGTGGTGCTTTCTGGCTTTCCTTGGGCTGTTCATGTCATTGCTAGTATACACCAGGAAGATGGTCAGTAAAACTTAGTTATTAAGACTTAGTTGAATAAGAGAGAAAACTAATCAAATTTAAGTCCTGAAATTAAAAAAAAAACGATGTTTTATTTCAAACTAAAAGTATATCTCGCCAAGAAATGAAAGAGAAGAAAAAGAGAATTTTTCTGAATTCTTACTATGGTCTTATCTTAGAGATAAAGAATCTGAGGATCCAAAACGTATAGAAGCTCTTAAAGGTCATGTAGCTAAACATAATGGAGCATGTCTGAATACAGGTCAAAATCCATCTGCTAGTTTTTATTTTAGTGGTCTCATGGATGGGACAGATTTTTAGGACATATTATTAAGTGAAAAATCAAGTTGCCAAGAAATATATATAATACGATCCAAAGGGAAGAAAACCGTATGTATCTGTTCATGTTCATATATGTATATATATTCATAGAAAAGGGTCTGGAAAGATATGTACCAAATCACTAACTGGTTATCTCTGGGGAGAAGAAGGTTCTGGAACTGAAGCGCATGGTGGTGAAAAGGAGACATACGTCTTTCTTCCTTGATTACTTCTGCTACGCTTGACTTTTAAAGAATGAGAATATTCAGGTAAAGTGACTTGCATAATTATAATATTCAGGAAGCTTTCTTATTGGGAAAAGGAGGTCAACCTCTTTCCTAATGATGGATTTTAGTTCCTTTTTTGACATTTCTCCTGTAAACTGGTCAAACCCACCCATGAAGGTGAACAGGATGGAGGGGCTTCTAGACACAAATTACTCAGATGGTGGAAAAGGTAACCAAAATAATTTGTCTTCCTTGTAATTGTAGCCTCTTTGCTATCAATGTTGATGCAATATTCTTTTCAGATCATGAGTAAAAATGGTCCTATTTTCTTCTTGCCAATTTTAGGCAAGGTTGTTAAGGGAGATATACTACTTTCCATCTCTCCCAACAAACTGCTCCCTGGGTAATGCTAACAATTCATTCAACCTCCATTATATCCATTCTCTCCTCCATTAGACTTTGCCCACTTACTCTTATTTTGGAAAGACTTTGCTATCCATGGCTTCTAACATAAAGGATTACTTTTCCTAAGTCTATTTATATTTTCAATTGGTATTTAAAGCCTTAAAGTTATAGAAGGGACTCTAATAATGGCACTTTCAGCATCATCTGGTGGGTGGAAGAGAGGGGTAGGTCAATGGACAGGAGAGAGAACGCTGTGTCTTCCCAGCTATCTTAGTACTTGGATCTAAATATTACTCCTTATACACTTGGTCCAGTCTGTTATGCTCATGTATTCAATAAACACTTAATAAGTACCTGCCATGTGTCAAACATTATGTCAGCTCCTAGTTTCACAGAGAGGAGGATTTGGACTTGGAACTGATAGGGATGACTTTAAAATATAGTCCTCTTCAATAGGTAACTATGATTTTTTAAAGCGCCCTAGAAATGGAGGCAGTCCATGTGCATGCACAAGCAGATGCATGCCCACGCGCGCACACGCACACACACTCACACACACATTGGAACAATCAGAATACCTCCAGCTTGAAAATACCCTAGTTGCTGTGGAGAACTGGGTGGGAGACTGTATCCGTCTAAACCTGGAGAGAGTTGGACACACACTTCTGATACCAGCCCAGCCATCCACACAGAGTTAAAAAGTCAGGAGAAGGTACATTTAATCTTAGAAAGATAGCCCAGATGGCACATGCCCTCTGGGCCTATGGCATTTTTCATGTGATTGGAGAACTCTGACCACACATGAGAGGAAAAGTGGCTCCCTGACGACTGCCTGGGAAAGCCTCAGCTCTTAACCAGCAGCCGCCTCTCAGAGACATACGTAGTGACCAAGACTAGAAACATCATTTCTGTTTGTCCTGGAGAAAATGCTAAGGTGTTCTGAACACATGGATATCAATACAGACCAAGAGCCCACCAGAGGACACCCTAAAATGTGCAGGGTACACTCATCCATACACAATAAGAATTGTGAATTAAAGATTTAAATTACTAACCACGGAACCTTCTAGAAGGTGCTTAGGAAAATGATGCACTCTTATGTCCCTACCAAACCCATTTTTCCCTTCTGTGTACATCTCATACCTACTTTCTGAACGAGAGATGGCTTTGCCCCAGCATCATACCAAAATATCTCATAGGAGATGCACCTCCATTCATGTCTCACTTTTAAGATGAAAATCTGATTTTGGCTCTTTAACACGAGATGAAGAGAGTGAGTCATCTCAGGCCACTGTCCATTGGCCTCTCTCTGTTGTTTTAATTAGCATCAGTCTACACACACTCAGCTGTGGATGGTTCGCCCAAGAAACGCCTGACTGTGCCCTGTAGGAGAGGTCTTGCCTGTCAGTCTGACAATTGGCTGGTGGGAGATCAAAGCACTGAGTTTATCTGCAGCAAATGCAATAAAGTTTAGCCTAACAAGAGTTCTTGTCTTGGAGTCAGTATAAAGGTCGTAAATTAAGCTCATCTAATTTAACTGTGGTCAGTACTTTGAGGATGGGAAGTAACACCTTGTGTCCTATCCCTTCTGCTGCCCAGGAAGGACTGGGTTTAGTGGCTGCAAATCCCACAAGATCTTCAGCTGGTCCTGGGTGCTGACTGCTCAGCCCATCACCGCATGTGAATGTCATTACAACCCCGGAATGTGGTTAGACACTTAGGCTTGTTTTTGAAGTGACAGTAAAAAAGCGGAACAGAAATGACATCAATTATCAGCCCATGGCAGTAGCTGTCCGCTGGGTCTGCCTATAGACTAACAAAGAGTCATGGGATATTTGAGCAGGATGTAGTGACCTCAGACACAGCCTATTCGTTTTGCACATGTGGAAACAGAAAGGGCAGCCATCTTGCCCAATGCCACACAGCTGGTGGGTGATGAAGCTCAGAGGAAAACCTCTGGACCCCCTATCCAAGGCCCTTATAGGCTGCCCATGCCAAAACCACTCGGCTTTTTCTGATCTGGGGAGAATGGAGTGAAACAGAAGGGGTTAGTATCCCTTCCCCGGGCGGTTAGGTCCGCCCAACTGAAGAATGGTGAGGTTAGTTGGAATGTGGGACCAGGTGAAATGGATAGGAAAGAGGCTTCTCAGGATTCTAGGCACTGGATCTAGTTTTTTTCTGGATCTAGCCTGTGACTCTATTTTACTGGCTGATGGCTTTTCTGGATGTTATGGAGAAGATGGCCCCAGTGGCTCTCCTCCTTTCTGGGTCAGAATGGGACACCAGGCCTGCCATTCAGATCAATATATGGGACATCTTTGTGACCAGCAGAAGTACCCTGATCTGGCCTGCAGTCTGTATCCTTTAAGTGTCAGGCAACACATTACTTCTTCCGTGTTACTTTGCAGAAGTACAAGAAATATCATTCCGAAACAGCATTCCCTTTCATATCTAGGATGTGACCTTATCTTATAACAGTCTTCATCCCATCAGCAGACTTGAAAGTCTGGCTCTGGTTCTTGAAACCTCTCCCTTTGAAACCAGAATCATCGATAACATGGTTTAGCTTCCACAGAGATTTGTTCCAAAGAAGTATCTGCAGGCTAGTCTCTCGAGACAGCATAAAATTGTGTGGAATAAACCAGTGATTGGATTGATTAGCTAAGACTCAAGGTTGGGTAAAAAGGAGACCCAGGCAGGACCAACCAATGAAATGCTTTAATTGATTTTATGCATGCGGAATGACACATACACTGGAGAGCATGCTATAATGAATCTGCATGCTGTGTGCATACAGATTTCATGGTGGATCCATTATACCACCCAGTCATTCCAGTTTCTTGCGCCCGGCAACCCGTGAGCCAATCCATCACCATGGTGTTTCAGGCTTGCGAGCTAGCCTGAAAGTGGCAGAGACCCTGAAGCCTGCAGTTGCATCCTGTCCCCTTCGGGAGACATTGACAGTGCGGCACGTGCATGTTCTGGTCACGCCATGGGACTCATTTCAGTGCACAGAGCCTTCTGGACCCTGAGCCTGACCGTGGGGCTGGAGTTCCAAAGCCCTGCTTTCAATTACATTTAAGTGGATTTGACTAAAAGTTTGAACTGATGCTAATTGGTTTTCAAAACACTGGGTTTTGAACAATAAGCATTCTGGTCTTGCCCATGGACAGCGCCTCACTTGGAACGTGCTGCTGGGTGGCAGGGCAGGCATGGCGCCCCCTTACCTGGCCGGGCAGGGCTCCAGACCGCAGGACTTGAGGAGTCGCGGGGGACGGCGGCTGGTCACACACAGGTTCTCATCAGCAGGCTCCCGTGTCTGCTTGTTCAGGCAGCTCACCACAGCCTCCTGGACACCTGCACATGAATCACACTGTCAGGCCAGAGTGGGCGTGAGTGGGGTTGTGAAGGCAGCTGGTGGGAGGCCTCTGTGACGGGTACTCTGGCTGCATGTCAGAGATTGCAGCGTGAACCCCGGGGCTGCCCATCTCATCAGGCGTTGCTCCATCAGGGAGAAAGTACTCGTGAGCTATGGCATCTGTAAACATGCCCCTTGAGGAGGGCTACATCTCTCACGGGAGAGCTTGCGCCAGGACTCGTGAAATGCTTTAGGAAAATGCCACCAACTTATATGGCTGCCAAAGCTGAGAAGTGATAATTTAATGCAGAAGGAGAGTAGGGTGAGGAAAAAAAATGGCCCGAGACCTTTACATGTTATATTTTAAATCAACTGGAGATGGTTGTATTTGGAAGGGAGGCTAAGAGCTGAGTTTTAATATCCAATATTCTGTAAATGGCTGTTCTCTTGGGGCCTCACACTGGGAGCTCTAATCTTTGTTGGATCTAGTTCATTTCTTTAGTGACAGGGGCAGCTTTGGAAGTTGGAACAAAAAAAGAGAACTAGGAGCACAATGACTATATGCATGAAACACAGTCTTTTCTACATCTGTGGGAAACGATGTTCTCACTGACACTTGCACGTCTCTGACACAGAGCTAGGAAAGCAGGAGTTTGAGCTGGGACTGGCATAGGGTTACTGGCGAGTCTTTCCAGGTGGTATGCAGGACCCCTTATGGAAATGTTCATGGAGCAAGGAAACATTTAGCTGGGTATAATAATGACCAGACATTTCATTCTGGGGCCCATAGTCATAAAAAGTGTTAAAGTCCATGGGTTGTACATTATGAGCCAGGTGCCAAATGCTGACAGCGTGACCCGCACCCTGCAATTCTCTCAACAACCCCATGAGGTAAGCACTATTTTTGTACCATTTGACAGATAAGGAAACTGAGGCTTAGAAAGGTGGAAAGACTTGCTAAGGTTATGAAGTTGATACATGGCAATGCAGTGGCTTAGTGCTGGAGCTTTAATGACAGCGCTCACATTTAAAAATCCTAAAAGGCTGCTTACATCTGCCGGAGATCTTTGGGAATAACCTAGACATCTGTCTGAGATCATTTCAGCAAAGTCAGTGTAAGGAAGAGGCAAGACGGCACAGTGTTGATAGTCTGCTTTCAGTCACACACAGCTGTGTATATAAAGATATGTGCATCTAAGTATATCTATCTGGAGCTAAATATTTTATGTGATTTTGGTAAAGTATGTGACAAGACACATAATTAGTTTTATATATAAATATACATTTTCTTCTTCTTATTTGTTTCACTTTATCAGTTAGTACCTAATAGAGTATGACTGCCATACACTTGTTAGCCCTGTTGCTTCTTTTCTCCCACCTACTCAATGTTTCTCCAAGGAGTTATTGCTCCAATCAATAGCCTAATACTTCAAGGTCACTCAGCAAGACTATAATTTAAAAAGTGACATTTTAAAGATTTTATTTATTTATTCAGGAGAGAGAGAGAGAGAGAGAGAGGCAGAAGCAGAGGGAGAAGTAGGCTGCCTGAGGAGCAGGGAGCCCAACCCAGGGCTCAAACCTAGGGCCCTGGGATCAAGACCTGAGCCGAAGGCAGACACTTAATGGACTGAGCCACCCAGGTGCCCTAAAAAGTGACATTTGAAAGCCAGAATCTGAATCACCTTTCTTTCTTCCCAGATGTTCGACAAATAAAATATTTAAAAAAATCAGTCACAGTATTTACCTTGAGGCCATAAATGTAAATTTTCTTCTTTCTAAGTTTTTTTTATGAGTGTCAAAGTTTAATTTAAATATATCATGGCCAGTTCAGGGTGGAGCATTTGCGATTTATACTAGACATTTAAGCTACCCCATCATATTCTGTAATGCTGGCAACAGGGTGTTGCTCTCTAGGTTGCAGCTGGGATGAACCATCTGAAATTTATGGTATGATGATATAGCAAAACATTTCACAAGAAATTGTTGAAATCATCACTGATACTTCCCTCTGGAATAGTCTGGCATTGTTAAGGTAATGACGACAAGGTGCTGGATGAAGGGAACTCTTCCATCCAGAATCTAAAGCTGTGGTTTTATCAGAAATTAAGTTTTTGGGGCACCTGGGTGGCTGAGTCATTAAGCGTCTGCCTTCGGCTCAGATCATGGTCTCAGGGTCCTGGGATCAAGCCCTGAGTCGGGCTCTCTGGTCAGCGGGGCATCTGTTTCTCCCTCTCCCACTCCCCCTGCTTGTGTTCCTTCTCTCTCTCTCAAATAAATACATAAAATCTTTAAAAAAAAAGAAATTATAAGTTTTCGATTCATCTGCCTGCTGGGTAATATTCAAGAGATTATAGACATTGCTCTAAAGTAGATTGTTTTTTTCTGCTACTGAACACTATGAAATAGAGTCAATGACATCAGCAGAAAGTGATCACAGGTCTTGTCATCTGCCCTATTGGAAAGTGCTTCAGGTGCGGGATGTGTGAGGGAGGTGCTCTGTTTCTACTTTGTGGATCCCTAGTTCATAGCACTGAGGTCCTTCTCAGACTGCACAGAACAAGTGTCGCAAGGGCTAAAGTTTCTAGAAGGACTTCAGTATAGTCCTCTTTTAGATATATGGAACACGAAGTTTTATTACTCCAAATGAGTAAATCCTAGCTCAAGAGAAAAATCACCTCCGAGGTGGTTGAGTGCCAAGATTAAGCGGCCTTCTAGAGTTACTAAATTCAAATCTAACATATTATAAAACAAAATACTAGGCCTCTGACACCGTGTTAAATGGCCATTGCCATAGCGGCCAGTTGCCTAGGCATTCTTAGGTAGGGCCTGGGGTGCTGAGGGAAGCTAAGGACAGAGTTCTGTCATAATTAAGGAGTATCTGGGACCAGCCCTGTGGTCAACACACAATACATTTTTGTGGCATGATGAACAAAATGCCTCAAGGGCAGGGCATTCTAAGCATAGGAGGCCTGGGGGAAGGTGCATGGAGGGAGGGAGCTGGGGAGTGTGGGTGTATGGGAAGTTGCAAGAGGGAGGGTGTGTGGAGACCTCACCTGTGAGGTCAAAGCATAGTTGGCCCAGTGGAGTGGGGCCAGGATGTGAGAAGTTAGCTCATCAAGTGCATATTCTTTCCAAACAGGCTAGGATTTGCACTTAGGAGGACATTTTAAACCAACACAGAACACACGTTTAAGTACTGTACTTCACAATTTTTGAGTTTTCCTTTCTTGACAGAATCAAAGGAGAGAGGACTCATAAGGAAGGGGAGCGGCAGGTAAAGACTTCACCTTTCACTCTTGCTGAAGTAGTTTCAAGTTTTCCCTCAGCTCATTTTAATGCTGATTTTACCATCGAGGAGTTCAATATAATAAAGCTGTTCAGGTTCAAAGCCACTGTCCTTGACCACAACTATGAGCTCACGTATGGGAAATTCAAATATAACAAGGAGATGATAGTGGGACGTGGGACACATATCCAAGCAGGTTAGGCTCAATCTTCCACAAAATGGGATTTGTGGTGTTTATATCTGCCAGAACAGCATGATTGTTCCATGATATTTGATGACAGCTTGGGGAAACACAGCCACCAACTGCAGCCTAAAGTACTAACTAGTTCCTTCTGGTTGCTACCTCTGCTAGGTGAAAGGTTACTTCTGTGTCTATCCAGTTTCTGCTCCGGAGATAGGGAAGACAATGAAATGAGCTCAACCAGCCTTACGACCAAAATTGATTTAATCCTGCATGCTTTTAGCTGGTTTCAGCAAGAATGATCAAAAATATATATAACCTTGTGGGTTAGATTTTGGTGAAAGATCAAAGTTGATAATACAATGTTACTGCCAAACACTGACTTCAAAATATACATGTCCCATGGAGCAAAATGATTTTTTAGTGCATATGGGCATCATATGGGCCATATAACCCAAACATATTTTCACCACTTTGGAATTTTCAACTCTAACATTTTAGGTGTAAATATATTACCTTGGCACAGTTACATAAGTGTAGGTAAGTGTGCAAAGTTGTTGACAGTTAAAGACATAAGACATTTCAGTAACTTTACCCTGCCTTGGATATAAAGGATGTACAATTTATGTTATACAAAGACACTCAGTTCCTACAGGCAGAGATCAACTGTGTATCAACCATCTAAATCTTATATCCAAATCAGTTATCTTCTGAAAACATTTGAAATTAAAAACATTCCACAGGCTCTCTACACTTTGAGTTTTATACCCCTGGTTGATCAGCAGAATGGTTAGAATCTTAAAAATAAAGGTATATATACATAATTTATATATATATATTTATATATAATTATATATAAATATATAATCTTTATCTTTAAGATAAATGTATATATATATATATATATACATATATACCCCCAACTTAACCTGGAACACACTGGCTCCACTTAAAGTTTCACTGGGGAAGATATATAGATATCTATCTATCTATCTATATAATATATATATAATTTATATATATATTTATAATTATATATAAAGATTATATATAATTATAAATATATATATAATTTATATATATTAAATATATATATCTTTATCTAAGATTCTAACCATCTAACCATATATGTATTATATATATAATATATATATTATATATATATAATATATAATATATAATAAATAATATTTATTATTCCATGACTGTGTCTAGTTTTTCCATTTGCTTGTAAAATTTCAGGCTTGACTTGTAACTGAGAACCATAACTGAGAGACCACAAGTCAAATATTTTTTCCAAAGCACATGCATTTTAGACTAGAGATAATGATCGTTCCATTTAGATGATGATGGAAATTGGGGATAAACGCACACCACCTGAACTCCTGAGTCACTCGTTATATTGGAAAGAAGCCATTGTGGGCATTCGACTATGGTCCTTCTACCTGACTTCTCGGTTCCTGCCCAGGCTCAGGGATTCTCGAAGCTTTATTGAACACTTCTCCCTTTGTGACCATGGAAGAAAAGATGTCCTCAGTGTGTGTGGAGAACCCCTTAAGAACAGAGATTAGCCAAGTTCCAGGAAACTCTTCCAGAATCAGATGGAAAATTTTAGGTTTTAAAAATAACAGGGCCCTCCATTAAAACACTTAAGAATTTCATGGTTTGAAATTGAAAGACGTAGAAACAAACAAGAACCTCAAGGTCAAAACTACTAAATGCTTGCTCAAAGATCTGATGGAGAAGATGGATTCTTTGCTAGTACGTACTTGTTCCACTATTCATTCCTTTTCAAGTGCATGTGAACATTTTGGGCCCAAGTACTTGTGCATTCTCAACAATGACAAAAGGCCTTTTTAAAAGAGTTTCCAAAATGTCACGGTTTACAAAACAGTTTTGGAAAATAATTTTGACTTTTTTTTTATACCGGTTGAGAAACTTTGCTGGCAATGCAGAATCTTAACATGCCAAAAGGGTTTTACTGATAGCCAGTGAGAGGGGTCTGGCAGGAAATTAGCCAGTATTTCCTCACCTATCCGAATCTCTCTTGGGAGTAGATGTGGGAGGCAGTGGCATTATGAAATGATGTATTTTCTAAAGTGTAAGAAGATCATAACCATGAAGAATTCATTGCTGACTTAAATGCCTTCCTCTCCCTCTCCAACCCCAAGTCTCATTATCACATCTGAAATAAAGAATCACTGAATCTATTACCATTGAGGAATATCCTTAAAGACCAGGTTGATGCACACTTAACATGAGTTAAATAATATTCATAAGGAGCAAGCTTCAGGAATTCTCTAAGTGCCTAAAGAAGTGTGCCGTGCTGATTCTAGACAAAGAGATCAATAGCAGGCCTAATCCCAGGGGTCACTCACTAGCTGTGTGGTTTCAAGTCACTCAGCTTCTTTGGATCTTTGTTTTTTCATCTGTAAAATGGCCGAGGGGTCAGCCTTTAAAGTCCTTTCTGGTCCCAGGTAACCAAGGTGTTAAGTGCGGTTTCTATACCCTTTTCCCTTTGTAAAGAGATACTGCTTCAGGAAATCAGCCGAATCCATCAGGGAACTCTACCCGTTCTGGGGAAGAGCAGAATGTTTTGTCCTCTTGGGCCTTGGTCCATACCACAGGCACATACACACAGATAAATAACACTGAGTGCTGAGAGCCTTGCCAGGTCAGCGTCAACCGAATCTCTCAGTCAGATACACTGGGATATATTGCAAAACATCAGAATGACAACTGAAAGCAAAAGCGTGAGCTGTGCTGGCCACTCGCAGCGGACAGTCTGAGCGCTGCTCAGGCCCGAAGGGAACTACATCTGTGTTTCATTCAGTGCGCCTTACATTTACAAGGGCTTCCTCCCCCTCCACCCCCACACCCCCTGATCCTTCCTGGACTAGAGGCGGTCACGTGACACAGTCTCCTGCAGGAGAGAGGAGAAAGGGAAAGGACAAGAAGATGGTGGGGCTCTGGGCCAGAGGCCCCCTCCTTACCTCCTCCGCATGACTCGGAGCACGTGGTGAAGCCTTCGTATTCCCAGTCGTACAGCTCGTCCAAATCCTGCAGGCCCCCAAAGAGGCCGTCCGTCTCTTCGGGGTTCAACTCGGGAGCGTCCCCCTGGCACGGTCCCGCGTAACAGGCGCGCTGGGATGCCGGCTTGGGCCCTTCACATTCGTCAGCAGGCAGGTCAGCCACCGACTGAGAGAAAGACAGCAGCACCTGGCACCTCACGGTTCGCACCTGGGTCCCCACACCGCAGGTGACCGTGCAGGCCGACCAGGCTTCGGGGATGAACCTGCAGCCAGCAAGCAAACAAGAGGACAGGATGAGAAGCCCCAGGTGGGGGAGCCAGGGGACTGCGGAGCCCAGCATCCCACCTGTCACCCGGGCCCAGCGCTGTCCTGGGATGGGCTCAGGGCTCTGCCGCCCTGTGTTGCGATGGGCGCTTTGGTTTAGTTCATGAGCTCATTTGCCACGGTTTCTGGATTGGTTTTTTGGTGTCAGATGAACTCCCAGCTGGAAGACATTCCAGCTACAGACCACCTGCTTTCTCCCTGCTTCGCACCCACAGTGATACTAGCTAGCTCTTCAGAGCAGGGACTCAGTGCTTCCTCCTCTCTCTCTCTCTCTCTCTCTCTCTAAATCCCAGCACTTGTGCCTTCTGCAAAATGCTGGCTATTCTTATAGCAGACTAATACTGATCCTAAAAAGTATCACAAAATAAGCCCTTGGAGATATTTAAGGAGGGTTTTCTTTTTTTTTTTTTTTTTCTGATCTGGATCTCATATTCTGTAACTTTCTTTTGCTTTTCAGCTCAATGTGCTTCCCAAGATTTATTTATATATAGAAAGGGGTTCTTTTTTGTAAGTTTCCAAGAATGGAGCAAAGTCTTGTTCCTCACACATTCTTTGAATTAGTGTGGACTACAATTCTTTTTATATCGTAGAGAAAAGCCATGCTACAAATTTAAATCCACAGACATGGCACAGTAAACGAGAGATTCTGCATTCGTACAAGTTTGGTCGACAGCACTCCTCTCCCCCAAGCCCTCAGAGAAGCCACACTAGTGAGAATTTGGTTTTTCTCTGAGTTCCTCTATAATGTGGGACAGTACCCAAGTTCCCAAAAAAGACTCCCTCTCATTAATCAACAATGGCCATGACTGCAAAGACCTTGAGAGGTATCTAGGGAAAAATGTCCAGAGGGAACTATAAACATTTTCAAGTTAGTATAATAATCTGGAAAAAAGTACTTTGGAATAAAAAGTTTTTATTTTTCCACGATCCTACTGCTTTCTCACAGAGTCGTGCTGTGGAGGCATGCAAACCTGGTCTCCTAACCTTGATTTTGGCAGAAAACGAAAGGACCGATAAGAAGATTATAGCATTAAATCCTAGCAAGTGCAAATGTTTCAGATCTAGTTTAGGGAAATAGAAGTTCTAGCAGGAAACTGATCCAAGTTTTCAAATTGGAAGGATCATAACAAAGATGTTTCCTGGGCCTGAGCCTTGGCTGTGCCTGGAGCTGGCCAAGAGAGCCAGACTCCCCCGACCCCCAAAAGCTCATGCTGTCTGAGGCATGCATGAAGAGCCATCCCCTCGGAGAGAATGAAGGTCACATACAACCTTGTCTGGAAGGTGGATGAGGGAGGAAGAGCCATCCAGAATTATTCCCATGAAATTCTCATCACAATGTCACCTCCCTCTCCTGTCTTTGAATGCTTGATCTATCTTCTGGCACCCAGAGAACTTGGGTGGGTGGGGGGGACAGTATCCTAAAAAATTAAAAAGTCTCCTTCTCTTTAAACAATGTTACCTGTAGGAGCTTTTTATAAATATAAAACCCAACTCTGCCATCAAACTAATTGTAACCTTCTCATTTACACATTCACATATATCTGTCTTGCTCCTGGAATAAGAATTATGACAAATACACAAGCACTGAATGTTACAACCCATGTGTAGACATAAAGAAAAATGCAAACTAAACAATTTTGTATGTAAGAAAAACCAAAAAAGCAAATGAAGAGTCTGCCAACCATGACAATAGTGTGTGAATAATGTTTCTTATTTAGTAATGTGGTGCTAAATTTTATTTTTAAATTAAAAAAATGATAAGATCTCAAAAAGCATTGCACCCTATTAGCTTTTCCTATGCTGGAAGAATTAATGTTCTGTCACCTCTAACAGCCATCTTCAGAGACCATTACAAGACAACAAGGATCATCCAGCATTTTCTGTAAAGGGCCAGATAGAAAATATTTTAGAGTCTGTGGGCCCTGTTTGTGGGTCTATGTTGTTGCAATGATTCAACTCTGCCAACAAGCTGTGAACACAGTCATAGACAATATGTAAGCAAATGGGTGTGGCTGTGTTCCAATAAAACTTTATTTATAAAAGCTGGAGGGAGGATGGTAGTAGAAAGGTCTGAATTTGGCCTGTCAGCTGTAGTTTCCCAACTCCTGCTATAGGAACTTTAGTGGAGATACCAAACACACCAAGATTCATAAATGATCTTCAAACTCATTTTAAGTCTTAGTTCCCATCTTTTCTGCATATACAAGTTTCTAAGAATGGCAACCAGTTAAATTGATACGTGTTTAATCTTCCAAAGTGAGTCCCAGATGAAATCTGGAATATAAATGGTCCACAAACCAAACGCTCTGCTCTCCTTGTCTATCATGTCCCCAACTTTGCGTTTGGTCTCATTTCAGGACCAGGAATATATACCAAAAGCACACAAAGTAGAAAGGGCACATTACTGGAGCCTTGGGAACTCATTGCAATGCTTGAACCTTGTTTATCTTGAAGCATCATTTCAATGAAAATAAATTGTGTGTGTGTGTGGGGGCATACACATGGGCATTTGTCTATTTTTTTATTACCTGGACCTTTAGGGTTAATAGCAAAAACAAAACAAAAAACATCTATTTTATGTCTCCCAAGCGAAAGTCTTATCAAATGTCAAATAGCCTTTCTGGCTTATCTCCCAACCCACTATCCTTAGGTCTTTGTCAAGTTCACACCAATTAAAAATGATTTGGCTTTTAAGCGGTGCTGTCTTCTGGCAGCCATCTTAATTTCTCCAGTGCATGCACTGTATGATATAATATATTCTCTCTTGTTGAAGGCAGGAGATCATATTTCAAAAGAAAAATATCTAATAGAGCAAATGGCCAAGTGAATAATAACTGTTTTTCATATGAAACTCTCCCCCACATCCCTAGATCTCCCAACTCTGTGTTTACTATCTGGAGCTTTCTGGCCACAAGTAGAAAGAAGAAAGGTCAGGTAGAGGGCAGGCAAATGAGCTTGGAGGTCTCCGTGTAAGGCTTAGGAAACTCGGTTTGCCTGGTACTTGCTGAGCAGAATCCTTAGAGTGGGACCTTTAAAATGGAGTCAGTAGGGTTTTGTGTTTTGTTTTTTTTTTAATCATTTTGATGTACAAATATTTCATGAAAAAGCTCTTACTATTGAAGTTTAATTTGGGTACTTTTAAAGTTCTTTTTGTTAGCAGCACTGTTGGGGGATGAATGCAGAATGACTGGATAAATGAGTTCTTTCAGAGAAGGGCTTGAACTTGAGAGGAGACCAATAGCATTTCTGCATGTAGTCTTCCCATCCCCAGGAAATTAAAAAAGAAACCTGGTAAATAGATGATTTATGTTTCTGTCTGGTCTTCAATTTGCAAGCTTAATTGTTCATTTCATGAACAAAAAGCTTATCCTTTCATTGGAATTATTACCATAGTCCCTTTTATGAAACAGAAAGCAGTGATAATCAAATTCACTTGTAAAATCCCAACATGGTTTAGTTTATATGTGGCTATTATGAAGTCAGAAGCAGGGACCAAAATAATAATAACAATTGCTTTATTAATACAGTGCTAAACAGAAACCATTCACTCTTGGCTAATTAATCTCGTGTCACTGCAGATCTTAGCCAGAGTTCAGCTCCACTGTTATGCACACATGGTCTATAACTAAGTGGTTTTTTGTTTTCTTTTAAGTAGGCTCCACACCCAGTGTGGGGCTTGAACTCACAACCCTGAGGTCAAGAGTCGCGTGCTCTCCTGATGGAGCCAGCCAGCCTCCCCTAAGATTTTTAGCTTTATCTTTTCTCCTCTTACTTTCCTCTCCTTTCTCCTATACATGTTTATTTTTTTAAATTAGTTTTTTTTTAAATTAACATATAATGTATTATTTGTTTCAGGGGTACAGGTCTGTGATTCATCAGTCTTGCACAATTCACAGCACTCGCCATAAGACATACCCTCCCCAATGTCCATCACCCAGCAATCCCATCCATCTCACCCCCTCCCCTCAAAAAAATCATTGGTATTATTCAAAATAGGAATAATTTTATAGGGGTTTATTGTAATGCTCCTACCAGCCTCAACTCAGTCTCTAGTTTCAAAATGCAAACTTAAACTTACGAGAAATCACATGAGAAATACTTAGGGGCACCTGGGTGGCTCAGTCAGTTAAACGTCTGCTTCTGGCTCAGGTCACGTTCTCAGAGTCCCAGGATCAACCCTTGTATTGTGCTTTCTGCTCAGTGGGGAGTCTGCTTCTCCCTCTGACCTTCCTCCCTCTCAGGCTCTCTCTCTTTCTCAAATAAATAAAATCTTTTAAAAAATACTTAATTTTGGCTTAGTTTTTGATATTATATTTCAGCTAGATATCTGATAGGCTTTGCAGATTTCCTCGTCCTTTTTCTTTTATGAGAATCGTGGCAGGATCTCAGGGTGAGAAGAGAGGAGGGAATGAACTAAATAGTGGAGGGGAAATGATAAAAGGCTTTAACACAGACCTAAGAGGTTAGTGGGTGCCCTGTCAAGCTTCCTTCCTAGTTACTGCAATCTCTCATTGACTGTGAACTATTTTACACTCTATAAATTATAGAAAATGGAAAATGCAAATCATTCTTGCCCACAGAATTGCAGATTAATTGTGTCTAGTGGAATGCAGTTGCTGTCTTGTGGACAGATCCATTTTGCATCCACTTGTCAATCCATTTCAACATCTTGTTTGCCTAAATATGTATGGTTCTTTGAAATGTCCTTTGAATTGGTCAGAACATCTTCCTGATACCCTCCTTAATTAATGAGGTAGACAAAATCTTGGACAGATGTTCATTTTATAAATGCAGGAAAATCCTGGCTTTTTACCCGTTGTAAAATTTGATCATTTAGCTAGTGGCTACAGAAGGATCTGGAAAATAGTATATTGGAAAAATAAAATACTGTATAAGTAATTCTATCCCACATTAACCAGAAAGTCTTTTACATAAATATATCATTTGGGGACAAAAACAGTCACCACACTTTGTTAGTAATGATGCAGTTTTTCTACATTGCCTCATCTATTTTGAAAGCAATCTTCTTTTCTTTCTTCCTTTTCTTTAGTTTTGAAAACTTTGTTCTCCTCCTGGTTCTGAGCGACCCCCATTCATGGAGTAAAAATCTTTAGGAGAAGGTGCAGTTTCCTAAACCAAAGCTAGGCATTTTTGGCATCTGACCCAAAGAGGCATTTAGAAACTTGAGCACAACAAATTGCTGTTGGGTGGGACAGAAACTTGGAAAATGGAACAAGAGACACCTTCTTTCATCTGTCTCAATTTTACGTGAGATCAAAGACCTCAAGTGAACTTTTTCGGTTTAGTGTCTCTCAAAGTAAAAGATGTTTTTCAAAACCCTCCAAAATAAATCAACAAACAAAAACTATTGGAAGCCTACAAAGAAGGCGACTCTAATTGAATCACTTTGGGGATTTTAGAATTAATTGTAAAACCCTTAGCACCAAGACAACCTACAAACGATTCTTTAAAAATATAGCTAGGGCATTAATGTTTTGGGAGAACACTGATCCAAAATAGGCCTCTCCATTAACTTAGAACCACACCTAAATCATTCCAAATAAATAACAATCTAACTTATTGTGAAAGATCTTTAGTCAAGGATACTTGATCTGAATATGGAATTATGAAAATATTTCTCAACTGCTTTTGTTCACTTACAACTCTCTGGAGCTGCAAGTAATTCTTGCTAGTTATGCAACTCATATTAAAGTCTCCAAGCACAGGGGTGCCTGGGTGGCTCAGTGGGTTAAGCCTCTGCCTTTGGCTCAGGTCATGATCTCAGGGTCCTGGGATCCAGCCCCACATCAGGCTCTCTGCTCAGCAGGGAGCCTGCTTCTTCCTCTCTGCCTGCCTCTCTGCCTACTTGTGATCTCTCTCTGTCAAATAAATAAAATCTAAAAAAAAAAAAAAGTCTCCAAGCACAATTTTTCAAAGGTGTCCGGGACATCACTCCACAAAACATCTGATAGCACCACTTTTTTTTTCATCAGCTCCTCAAATCCTTAAGCATCACACGTGGGTGGTGAGAGTCTTTCATCACTAGGAGGTGTTTCTATCCAAGCATAGACCAATTCCAGAAATTAAAATAACAGAACACAATGAGGATTTTGAATCAAACACCAATATATCTATTTGAGAAAAAAATTTAGGCACTGCCCCGTCTGATGCTCCTAGCTGGTAAGAAAGAGAGAAAAAAAGATAGAGAGAAAGAGAGAAAGAAAGAAAGAAAGAAAGAAAGAAAGAAAGAAAGATAGATAGATAGATAGATGGATGAAGGAAGGACCCAATTCCACACAGACTAAGGCAGTAGCAGGAGAACTCTATTTAGTGGCCTTTTCCAAGAAGCAGACCTCACTTTCTCAAGATAATGATGCCCTCTCAGGTTCTGTGAGAGGCAGCTGGCATTTGCAAAAATGCCTCCATGACTTTCCTGCAGAAGCACTCAATGCTGGAAGTGGGAGAAGAAAGCCTAGCTGGATTAAAGGGCACATTCTCCTTTCAAAGAGACTTTATACTAGAAGGAAATGCTGTGGGGTATCAGAGTTCTCTCAGAATTCCAACGCGTGGGAGATTAAGGGGCTCTGTCAAGGCCCACAGCCATGTCCTTGAGGACTCTGTCACACTCGTCTTGCAGTTCTGACCTCTCTTCCTCTATATGGTTCCCAACAAGGTATGAGAACAAGTCTCATTAAGGAGGGTTCTTATCAACTATCAGGAGTTTGTTCTTTAACTGTAAGAGAAAAGCCAGCAGAAAGACAGGTAATCATCAGATTTTGAGAATCCTGGCCCTGTAGTGTCTGTGCTTCCCAGTGTGCCATCAGCTCTCTTGTTCCCTGTAGCAACCCACACAGCTGACCATACCTTTTTTCTTGAATTATTTTAGCCTCTTGACTTACATGACAATCACCTCTTGGCTTTATTTTCTGGTCAATTCCTTCTCCATCCCCTTTTCTACGTCTTCCTTCTGTCCTTGAACTCTAAACGTTGCCGTGCCTTGGAGCTCTGTTGGGTGCTGTCTTCTGATGTGTTCAGTGATTCTTGGTTTCATACACCACCAATGTGTGGGCAACTTCAAAGTATTTTCTCTTTAGTTTGTATCTTTTTTTTTTTCCTGAGCTTTATACCCAAACTATTACTACTACCACTACCACTACTACTACCTACTACTACTACTTCTCCTCCTCCTCCTTTTTTTTGGTAAGTTTTGGGCTTGGGAGCCATTTTACTCTTTGAAAGGAGTAAACACTAATTTAAAATAATTAATCTATTTATCAAAAACTTATCCAATTCTTATGTGCCAGCCACTATCCAAAGAGCTTTATAAATAAAAACTGTTAAATCTGGGGCACCTGGGTGGCTCAGTGGGTTAACGCCTCTGCCTTTGGCTCAGGTCATGATCCCAGGGTCCTGGGATCGAGCTCTACATGGGGCTCTCTGCTCAGCAGGGAGTCGGCTTCCCCCCATCCCCCACCTGCCTCTCTGCCTACTTGTGATCTCTGTCTATCAAATAAATACATAAAATCTTTAAAACCAACCAACCAACCAAACAAAAACCTGTTAAATCCTAATGACAACCAGGTAAGAACTATTATTACCTCCATTTAATGATCACTAGATGGACGAGGAAATTGCAGTCATTCACACAGCTAGTAGGTATCGTCCTCTGTACACTACATTGCTCTCTCTCCTGATTGACACTTTTACTATGATATTTCAAAAGCTTCTCCAACCAAAAATACCCAGAATGGAACTCTTGATTTCCCTCCTCAGTATCTTACTCCTCTTCCAATTTTCTCCATCACAGCACATAATTCCATTAGCTATCCAATTGCTTGAGTACACAGTTAGAGGAGTCACTCTTGACACCTCATTTTTTCCAACTCCTAGCTTCCAAATGGTTCCCCAATTCTATCAATTCTCCCTCAAAAATGTATCTTGAAATTCATGTACTTTTTTCTGTCTCCACTACCACCACCTTGATATTACAATGACAACAACAATAATAATGGCTAATGTTTACTGATGTGCTTCAAGCCCTTTCTATATATTAACTCATTATAACATCGTTAGGAGATGGATACTCTCAGAAATGTTGTGAAATGAGCGAAAGAGATCCTTTCAATGGAATGTTGACATTGCCTGGAGACTTTCAGGGTGGGAGGTTGTCAAATTCTATGGAGGTATGAGGCTTTGTCTTTGGCTAGACAGAGTTTTCCTTGTAGAGGGTTGTGATGACACAAATGTTTCCAAAGCATAGTGATGGAAATTTCTTTTCTGTTCATGTCAATGCAAAGGATTTTGGTCAGGTAGAAAATACAGACTTTATAAATCCAATTCTCATTTGAACAAGTTTTAACAATTCACTAGTGTTGGGTCTGAGGCTCCAGGAATGCAGGAGGAACAATAGAAATGACCGCTGGGCCGCCATCTTCCAGCCCACCCCCTTTCTTAACCCTTGACTCTCCCGCCAAAAGGATGTATGCCCAGGTCATGTCTCCATAGGTAACCCGATACCTATGCAGGAAACAGGAGCATCAGGACACCCCCTTCATACCCTCCAATCACCAAATACGTTACCATGTATGGATGTGAGCCCATGCCCTGGCTTGGCCCTATAAAAGACCCCGCCGACTCCCTCCTGGCGTGACTTGCCCGACTCCCCCTTCTCCTGAGCCCCAAAAGTCGCGGAACCTCGCCTGAGAGTGCCGACCTCCTCCCAGCGTGACTTTCCTGGCTCCCCTTCTCCTGAGCCCCAAAACTTCGCCGGAGAGTGCCTTTAATAAATCTTGCCTTGCGTCTACCTCGCCTGGTGTTGTGTTTACCTCACCTGTAAAACTTGACAACTAGTTCCCTTAATGATTTAGGAGTTAAATAAAAACACTGACATGTGCTCATTTTTAAATTTATATGGATCACAATTTTACTTTTTTGAAAATTATGTTTTAACAGAACTATTTCATCCCAAAGTATAGAGGATAACATTGGGGCACAGAGATTTCTAATGTGCTACTGCTAAATAAATGGGAAACCATGGCCATTGACTTCAGAATCCATGCTCTTTACCGCGTCACCATATTGGCTGTCAGGTAGCCATGTAAACCACGACCAATGAAGCTACTACGTCTCTGTGGGACACCCCAGCAGCCACTAGACTGGTTTTTTTTTTTTCCCTCTCTTACCTTACCAAGCCATTCTTCATGCTATAGGTAGAGGGGCTCTTAAAATGTAAAACTTTAAACAGTTTCACAGTATACCCGGAAGCAAAGCCAAACTACTTACAGAGGTTACATTATACCCTTCTCCATCTTCATTTCCTGCTCTTCTCCCCCTGGTCACCAGCCTCCAGCCACACTAGTCTTCCTCCTCTTCCTTAAATGTGTGTAATTCTTTCCTGACTCAAGATCTTGGCAGGTGGGTCACTCCCTGGACGACTTTCCTTCTTTCTCTCAGCTTGGAATAACTCCCACTCATCCTCCCGACTTCAGCTGACAAGTCCCTTCTCAGAAGACTTCCTGACCCGCCCCTCCCCTCACCTCCCCACTGCCCCACCCGCCCTGCCCCTGAGTTGCTGGGGCTCCTGTTAGACTCTCTTAGAGCCCCTCTTCATTTACTCATAGCGGTTGTCAGCCCCTGAAAATCAAGTGTCAATCTTTATGTAATAACTCTCTCCCTTACCATACCAAATCTCTGTGAAGGCGGAACTTCCCATAATAGACAATAAATATACATTTTTAAATGAGCAAATGAGTGGACACACAGAATGGTGTAAGTTGATGCTATGAGTGAGTCAGTATTGGGTTGGTTCTTGGGTCTAAAGCCTGAAAGCAAGCTAAAGAGGACACAGTCTTGAAACTCAAAAAGAAATTAAATCTTACCTCTCCATTCCAGGTATGGGCCTGGGCAAATGAAAACTTTTTCCTGTTGTGGAAGTTTCTTATGGTCTTTTAAAAAAATATATTGTGCCCAAATTCAGTAGTGGGCTTCTCCATTTTATATTTCTTATAGCTATACTCAGGCAGTATGTGCTGATCTCATTTTGTTTTGATGGGGTATTAGGTTATCATGTAGTTTGAGGCAAGTTTAAATTCTATGTCTATCACACTTTGATTCAATCTCAATAAAAATGTTGTCTTATAGAAGACAAGGATTTGGGGGCAGCTGTGAGCCAGAGGCTACCTTCAGTAATTTATCCATAACTCTGATGTCATATTGTCTCATCACACAGGCAGCTACCCCAGTGAAGGCTCTGAGGCATTTTGGAGTTGTTCCTACATTAGGAGAACCCAAGAAGAGCTCCTCTTTTTCATCTACTCTTTGAAACTCAAAATGCACAGAAAAAAGAAAAGATAGGCCACTAACTGTAAGTAGCAGATACAAACGGAGCCAAGTTAAGTCTTCGCAAACAGAAAATGAGGCTATGAGAGTTGTTTCAGATCATTTTCCTTTCCTATTGCTTTTCCGACCTACACACACAGAACACAATTTAAAAGTTGGATTTTTCCTTGAGGCTGGTCTGATTATTTAAAAAGCCATGTCCCAGGGACTCGCATGCCATTATAGCTTACAATGCTATTAGTGCATTTGTAGTTTTCAACTTAATACCAAAATGGAGTTTTTAATGCATATCATTTTCCCAGATTTTGATAAAAATCTAAAATAGTGTAAACTCAGAATACTTTCCATGGACCTTTTTTTTTTTTTTTTCTTCACGTGGAGAGAAATTGGTTTATTTTGCAACTTTGTAAAGGTTTCTTTCCTTTAATTCAACAAGTTTGGCAAAGCTTCCCAATGAAAAGTTCAGTTCATTAAAAATGACCTTAATGGACTTAACATATATTGGTGGTGACAGGATCCATACTTTATTTTGGCACACGTGGATCCCATTAATTTGTCTTTGTCACTCTCTGGGGCAGAGCTGAGCAATACTTCAGATTTAGTTTTCTGAAAGTAGCTACAGAATGAGCAATCAGTGGAGGAATTGGGAAGGGCTGACAAATTTAGAACTTCTTGGTTTGCAATAAAGCCTTTTCTAATGACTACATAAAAATGGCTCTGTCTGCTCTGCCGAGGTTGTTACTGATATTTCTGTCTTGGTGCACGTTGGGAGCAATCTATGGGGATCGACTCCTTAACACAGAGTTGAGAGAGGATGCTTTTCCACCCAAGCTCTTTCTTAAATTTCCTTATTAATTTTTGCAATTCCCTGTAGGTCCCTTTTTATTCAAAAAGAGGTAGTTAAGCTTTGTCCTCTAGAATAAGTTCCGTTGGGAGTGTGATGCTTGCAATGGAAAAAGGCTCGATGTACAGAAGAGAGGCAAGATGGTGGTGTTAGCTGGGGTGCCACTGGCTGAATTTCAGCTTAAATTGTACTTTTCTCTCCCATACTAGTAGATACAACATCTGCCTCGATTTCTCCATTTGTAAATAAGTGACTATTATATGTTTTTATTCCCTGCAAGTTTCTCTGGGAAGAGGCATGATGCTGGAAAAGGCCCAGTCATAATCCCAGTTAATGAAAGTTATGGAAGGAAGAGAGCTTCCTGCATACTGGGTACTTTATATACACTAACTTAATATTTGTAATAATCTTTGTTATTATGCTCATTTTGCAAATGAGGAAATTGCAGCCAAAAGGTTAAGTGACTTGTCCAGGGTCTCCTGTAGCTGGTGGTGGACCCGAGAAGAACACCAGGCCAGTCTGTCATGGGAGCCCACACTTCACCCCTGCTGGGGCATGTTGTTGCTCTGTACGGAGGTCTGATCAATAATTAAACTGCTTTTTACTTAGATCTCAGCAGGGCTGTCTCCTTGGTTTGAGCCCAGAAATACACAGACTCAACCCTCACCCACTCACATAGTCAGCAGCATGGTGTATTGAAAAAAATTTCAATTTTAGGAAATTACCTATGGTTTCTGCAGCCTTTTCTCAATGTACAAGTGAGGATTGCTGAGATATGTATTTTGTATGTATACAAAATACCTGATCATTGGCTGTGTGAAAATATCCAATAATCCTTCCTCAAGTACTGGTTTTGGAGCGAAAGATTCAACTAAGTTCTATCGCGATCTGCCAAACATCAGTTCTATCAACATCCCTCAATTCTTTCCATGTATGTTGTGTTCTTCTCTCATTTATGCTCATATTTGTGAATTACCACACCCTAGCTGAACTATGCTAATATTTTAACTCAGAGGAACATATGGTAGTGGAGAGAATTTGGGAATTCAATAAATAATTTTCTTACACTTCTTTTTAAATCCGTAACACTATCACGCTGTGCGTACCGAAATACCAAATTGCATTTTTAAAATACAGCTCACTCACTTGTTCAGTCTGTGGATAAATGACCAACCTTCAGGACTATGGACACAATCCTATCATTCCTGTGATGACACACTCAAGGTTCCTTGAAGGCAAGGACTACTGGGTTTATTTTTACAGTATTTGCAACTGGCGCAAAGCTTGGCACAGAGCAGGTGACTTATGAGCAAATATAGCTTTTTTTGTTAGGAGATGTGAACAATTTAGCAGGTGTGTGGACGCTCCATAGTCATCTAAAATACCTAATCAGCCAGAGAACTTACATTAAGTGTGATCTCGCAGAGAATATGATGGAAGAGAATGACTTGGGTAGATGGGAAGGAAGCCAGAAAGGAAGGAGTTGAAAGTGAGCAAGGTCATGGCTATTGTGGGGTAAAGGCTGATTGGGCAATATAGGGCTTTAGTTTCTACGATGTGCCAATTCTCAAAATTAAAGGCTTTTGTGGTTTTTTTTTTTCATCCTTTAATTCTAATGCTCAACCTTATTCTGCTTGAACATCCCTTATGTTGGCTTAATGATCTACAGATCATATTTAAACTGCTTGATCTTAGATGAGATGATTTTTGATTCTCAAGACATAGATATATATATGAGTTATTCCTTTTATTTCCTGTGGCCTGAGATTCATGAAGAGAAAATAATTCAGGCACCTTGTGCTGAGGATATAAACAGCAAAAGTATCTAGATCCATTCCTGATGTTTGATTCCTTGAATATTCTTTGGGGGAAAATATAAAAACACATGTCACACAATTAACATTTCTAGTCACTTTCTTTTTTTTTTTTTTTAAATATGAATTCACATTCTTAACTGCTGAGTTCAGCCATCCACATTCTCAGACAACTTTCCTGAATATAAATATGGACTCATGTAAACATATGCTCAAATATTATATATTTAAATACTATTTCCAACAAGGTAAACAAGGCATTTAATGACTCTAGGATCACCATGGCAACTCTTACTGGCTTTCCTTTCTGTATCTAATTCCTTGAGGGTTCTGTTCACACAGATGCATGACAGGAATTTCCCTTTGCTTCTTATTGAATCAGCCCCATCACTAAGCTGATGCCATCTGGCATCCAGATATCACTGTGGCCTTTGGCCTGCTTGTTTTCCTTTTGCTTCATCCTTTTTTTTTTTTTTTTTAAATGGCTTACACCAAGGTTATTTATGACAATGCATTTAAGGCCTATTGTGTTGAAGCATAAAAATGTTTTCTTAACTGTGCAAATAAAGGTGTTAACTGAAAATCTGATGAGATAAGCCAAGAGTTTTTTTAAGGGCAAGATAGGCATAGAGGGCCACCCAATCCTGCTTTTGAGAGGACGGCACCATTCACACTCCCTACCCGGTACATGCTAATGTCTGAAGGAGGGTTGGCTTGCTGAAATGGTTGTGCTGGTCACCTAGTGTCCAAAGTAGTCACCTGCCACCTGTTGCTTGCTCAGAGCCCTCTAAACAGAACTCCTGGCAACTGAAATAAGTCAGGGAGGAAACTGGCTTCCCTAGGTACCCAATGGATCCTTCCTCCCTCTTTCTGGAATGACTTGATTCAGAGAGCAGAAAGTCCAAAAAGAGAAAGGCAGAACATCAGTATCATCTAGGCCATAGCCTTTTCATATGCCTTCCTTAACAGATGACACCTTTCAGAACACTGAGGGGACTGTGGCCTGAGGGAGTTAAGGAAATGAACAATTTCCTTCATATTCCAAGCAAGATCAGGCTTGTTAGGAAGGCTAGCTGATTAATTTCCCGTGCAGCAACAGCAGACATGCTGCCTTCCTGGGTCCTAGAGGACCCCACTGTATCATTTCTGTCTAAGAAATGGAGCTGTCAAAGCCATCACTGCATGTAGTTGGCTTGAGGTAGTGGTTGTGTTTCCGCAAAGAGCTCCACAGAAGACTGAAGGTAAGTTAAATATAGGAGATAGGAATTCAAGTCAGTAATGTATTAAGCTTCTACCTGGTTAATGAACAGAATTATACTACCTCATTGCAGTTCTGATCCCTCAGCAAATAAGAGTAAAATTCTGAGGGCTTCAGAAATACCTAGAAAGCTATTCCCATATATTTGACAGTGGAAGCAACCAGCTGGGCTCAATCTGACATTTAAATTCTAGACAATCAAGAAATGGACTTTTAATTATAGAGAACAAACTGATGGTTACCAACGGGGAGCTAGGTGGGAGGAGTGGGTGACAGAGGTGATGGGGATGAAGGAGGGCACCTGTCGTGATGAACCCTGGGTGATCCATGGAAGTGTTGAGTTGCTATATTGTACACCTGAAACTAACAAAACAATGTAAAAAATAAAGAAAATGATAAAAAAAAGTAACTGAGGAAATCTAAGAACTAACTAACTAAATAATGAATCCTAAATGATATTTTAATCAGTTGGAGGCAAGCATAATGGTGCCATCCTCTCAGAAACAAATTTCCATCATTCCATTTGCCCCTTTCTAGTGCTGGAATAGGATGGTTCTCTCCCTCGTAAAAATGCAACTCAGACCAGAATCTTATTATTTTTAGAAGTCTGTCTCTTACCATAATTCCCTCTGTGTTAACTGAGTAGCAGGAATGTCTGTGGACTCCTTAGCAAGGATCCTCAAAGGCAAGTTCACCTTACTGTACTTATTTATAAGATTGTCTGTGCTTTTGTGGGCATTTACCCCAAAGATACAGATGTAGTGAAAAGAAGGGCCATATGCTCCCCAGTGTTCATAGCAGCAATGGCCACAGTTGCCAAACTATGGAAAGAGCCAAGATGCCCTTCAACGGATGAATGGATAAAGAAGATATGGTCCATATATACAATGGAGTATTATGCCTCCATCAGAAAGGATGAATACCCAACTTTTGTATCAACATGGATGGGACTGGAGGAGATTATGCTGAGTGAAATAAGTCAAGCAGAGAGAGTCAATTATCATATGGTTTCATTTACTTGTGGAGCATAAGGAATAACATGGAGGATATTAGGAAAAGGAAAGGAAAGGTGAATTGGGGGAAATCAGAGGGGGATACGAACCATGAGAGACTGTGGACTCTGAGAAACAAACTGAGGGTTTTGGAAGGGAAGGGGGTGCAGGGTTGGGTGAGCCTGGTGGTGGGTATTAAGGAGGGCACATACCGCATGGAGTACTAGGTGTGGTGCATAAACAATGAATCTTGGAACGCTGAAAAAAATAAAATTAAATTAAAAAAAAATAAAAATGTGGCTACAAGGGAAAAAAAAGATTGCCCATGCTTAATCAGCTTTCCTGGGTAAAGCCCCACATGACTAAGTATCTGTTCAGGGTTAGATCTTGTTCACACTGTCCTGTTCGAAGAGGAGAGACAAAAATACCTTGCTTAAAGATTCTTGCCATGGGTTGTCCAAAAAATCTGGTAAAAACATAACGCCTGGATCAAGACAAACCATGGCCACTAGTGAAAAACCAATTTAGAGGGTATGACTCTCCCAAATGGGTTAGGAGATACTTTTTTAATATCACAGGAAGATATTCACCACGCTGTTCCATCCTTTGTGCCATATGAATTGAACACATCATAAATAAACCTGTCTGTTGCTAGAAAAAAACAGTCCACATCTACAAGTATTTCTTAATAAAGCTGCAACTTTATACAGTGAATTCAATATATTAAGCGCATTACCATATTGTGACCTAATTGTGATACTCATTTCAGATATTCTTTTTAATAGGTTTTATTTATTTATTTTGATTTCTTAAAATATTTTATTTTTTAATTTTTTTCATTTTTCAATTTTTTTAAAAAAGATTTTATTTATTTATTTGACAGAGAGAGATCACAAGTAGGCAGAGAGGCAGGCAGAGAGAGATGGGGATGCAGGCTCCCTGCTGAGCAGAGAGCCCGATTCAGGACTAGATCCCAGGACCTTGAGATCATGACCTGAGCTGAAGGCAGAGGCTTTAACCCACTGAGCCACCCAAGCACCCCAATTTTTTTAAAAATACTATTTATTAGAGATAGAGTGAGAGACAGAGAGCACCAGCAGGGCAGAGGGGCAGAGGGGTAAGGAGAAGCAGACTCCCTGCTGAGCAGGGAGGCCGACACGGGACTCTATCCCAGGACCCTGGGATCATGACCTGAACCTAAGGCCAACATGTAACTGACTAAGCCACCCCGGCGCCCGATTTTACGTGTTCTATGGCTGATATCTGCATGTGTATCTTCTACATGGCATTTAGCTCAGGGGAACAACCATACCAGTACATGCTTCTGTTCTATAAAGTTTTAGTTATGTCTTGGAAATTCAGTGTTTACTTTTTAATCAGAGTTTCTTTCTTTTCTTTTCTATTTTCCTAAACACACCTTAGAGTGGTTACTTTCCAACATATTTTTGGCCAGAGTGCTAACCAATTATTATTATTTTTTTTCATTCTGGGGTGGCCACAAGCATCCAGTATTCACTAACTAAATGTCCATATGCTAAAGACTTTAAGCTACTGTTTTTCCTACATTGTTTAATGAGACAGGCTAGCGATAATTTTTTTATTTTACATCGGGGAACTAAATGATATTTACTGTTTTTACTACGGAACTCTTCCATAGTAGACCAGAGCCAAAGTGAGAGATAATAGTTCTAGACCACGATTCAGGCTTCTCTGATTGGTTCAGAAGTGACGGCCACAGCTTCTAAACACTACCATTTAATTTAAGCAATGTGAGTCTCTTCAGTGGGGGGAAGGAAAAGACTTGCTGACAGTATATCATTTGTTCATTATACTATGAAAAGTAATTATAGGTCGCTGCATACATTTAGAAACTAGTCTATGTGGTTTAGAAAAGAAAGAATTAAGACCATGCAAAATTATGTTTTTTAAATTCAAAATCAATAAAAAAATAATGTGACATGTCGGACCTTTCCTAGGGTTCAGTGTGCTAAACATGTAAAGTGCATTAAGACGTGGAAACTGTATCCCTTTCATTACATTATTCTACAGCGGTCACTTATTTCGTTTTGGTATAAAAGTAATTATTGTTCTGAGCATAATAGTATATATACATTTCCTTTACCCGACACCAGTGCTCCAATTACAATCTACTTCAATTCAAATTAATCATGCCAAGATGGCAATTCCATTACACCGGGAGTAAAATTTAATAATCTAATATATGGCCATAGTTTCAATGGTGAAATCTATGTGGTTAACTACTTTAGGGATTTATTAAGATTAAAGTTAAACATAATGCATCTTAATCAGATCTTTAGTTGGAAAACTCTCGTTACAAAACATGGTTGACCAGGGTCTATGTAATCCTTCTGCAGGGGCATTAAGCTCCACTTAAAACCTTCATTTTGAGAGCTATCTAATAATGGGAAAGATGTTAAATTATTGATATAAGATGTTTTGATTTAATTTCAACTTTATTATATTATTTAACATCTGTTATAAAGCGATACTGTGTATAGGGTTATGCTTCAGACCAAATGACAAAATATTCTATACAAGAGAGCAGGGTTTATTTACGTAGAATAATACATCTCATTTTAAATGTATCTAACCTAAGAATGCATATAAGGAACAATTAGCTTCAATTACAAGGTATCTTTCTGTGTCTTAAACAGGGCCTTAGTGGATAAAGAGCTAATCCCCATCTGAAATAAACCACTTACTTCCTCTCTAGCAGCAAGGCCTGTCCAGCCCGGCACTAGCCCGAGAGAAACAAAAAGTTTTAAGCCTTCATATAGTCATGCAAATGTTGCACTGTGATCTCTAAACACTGCCTTTCCTCCAAGGTTCTGCAATCATTAATTGCTTTTTTTAAAAGTCATTTTTCCAAAAAGTAGGAAAAGGTGCTGTAGTAACTTCACAGCACAAAATTAATTTATGTTTTGCTTATTGTCCTTTTAAGTCAGAAATGCATTGTCAAATGTGAAACCAAGTGACCACAAAACAAATTTCATTTCTCTATAAATGAACTTTGGTCACACCAATCTGGATTTTGAAATTCTTTTTTAATCCTTTGCTGTTTTGGGTGTGATTCAGAAACACAATTCGTGGTCTGGCACACCATATCAGACTGAGATCCAAACAAGACGGATCTGAGAAAATTCTAAATTACTTTTGAATATATAGATTACACTGTTAATTTTTTATCTCTGGTGAAAATTAAACTACAGGTTGAATTTGGAAACCATTTCATATCCTACATGCTAATATACTTCCTTTGCCTGCAGACATATTTTACCAATGTTTTACCTTTTGTGAGTGGCCATATTGCAAAGCTGGGATATAAGGAATGTGAAAAGCTGTCCAGACTTTCCCATCAAATCTATGTTGCATCATCAGAGGGAGCCTGGGCCTTCTCACCTTTCCCTTTGGAAAAGAGGAGGTCAGATTTTGGAGAAGAGGGGTAGGTGCTCCCCCTTCATTTTCTTACTTCCAAACTGAAAAGTGTTTAGAGAGCAAACACGCAATCTGATGTTTTGAGAAATACTCGGGAACTGATAAATCTCCAGTGGGACAGCCCTCAAGGTTCATTTCGACCCTTGGCAAAAGGATTACACCTGGTTCAAAGCCTAGGGAAGCCACATCCAGTGAGACACGACTTTCTTAAAACCAGTCAGTTTCAAAAGCAAAACATCTTGCGGTTTTTAAGACTTACGAGGGCTCTTCTGACACAGCGGCTCCTTCTTCTAGCTCTTGAGCTTGCTTGTACCACGGAAGCTTGGCCTCTACTGGAAGCTTCTCTGAGAATTAAGTGCATATAAAAGAGAAGAGGTTAGAACCAATTTGGAATTTTACAGAAATTCCTTTATCTCCTCACCAGTTCCTGATTTCACACTACCTAGAAACCATGCTGATAACCGCAAGTGGTAAGTTTTTAGGTAAATTCCTCTTTTTTAAAAATTATTATAAATTCCTGTTTCTGATGATGGTTATATCAAGAAAAAAATTTTTTTTAAATGTTTAGTAATACTAATCTACTAGTCTTTTTGCTGCCCTTTTATTATGTTGAAGAGCAAAGGGGAGTTTTTGTTTTATTATTATGAAAGTCATTAGTAACACTGACTCAACATGTATACAAAGAGTCATCAAAGCATCTCTTCATGATTTCCTGTTAAAAAGATAGAATATTTATCTTTAGAGATGAACACAAAGTGCAATAAATTATACTGTAATACTTCAACAATTTCTGACTCGTTTTTCCTTTTTCTTTCTGGTGAAGTGATCCATGCCATATTGTTACAAACAAACCAGGCTGCCACTCCGAAATTCACAAAACATTGCTTTAGGTCTCTGACTCCTCCTGCGCCCCCTTAAGGCTCACGGACAGCCAGAATATGAACAATTTAGGGTCCATGACCTATAATTTGACTGCTTCACCTCTTTATCTAGCTTTGGCCACACAATTCAGGACAAGCTTCCTAACTACTTCCTGGAAAAAAAAGAAAAAAGAAAAAAAAAAAACCAGAAAACTGTAAAGGAGAAAAAGAAAGACAGAGGTTCTAACTGCTCCTACAGAAGTAACTGCCAAGATTCCCATTTTGACATATTTATTAGGATCATTTATAGGGATATTTGCCTTTATAGTATGAGCCAGTAAAGCTCTATCACCATTTTATGACATATAATTGTAAAGATGAAAGAAATATGTCTCTCTATGCATACACCATAGAATTATATGGCATTTTAATGATGTTTAGAGAGCCACGCTCACTACTTAGTTGTGAAAATCCAGATTTCATTCTTGATAGTTAACCACAAACTGCTTCTCTTTCTCTGAAGCGGTCTGGTAAGGACAGAGCTAATAAATAATGAACTGTTTAAGTTAGGGGCATCACTTCTTGTCCTCTGTGTGCAGCAATCTTTTCTTGTCAGAAGACAAAGTGAGTGAGAAACATAAAAGCGCTGAGGCCAGAAGGATCTGCTAACGTTTAAAAACAGGGACATGGGCCCCCTATGCATACATCATTTTACAGGTAGCCCATGTCTCCCATCTAAGTGACTCAGTCAACCGTGCCGTGTCTGCCATTTCTGTTTCAGTGAGGAAGTGTTCAGCCGGCACTGTGAGGCCTGCCATTCTCTATTGTCTGTTTGAAGCGGATCCTGTCAAAGGTACTGGTGGCCTCTTTCTCCCATAGCTGAGGATGCTAATGACAGTCGGGAGTGGAAGATGACACGTGTGGAGAACTGACTATATTAATTAATTAATTACTCAGGCAGTGAGCTAAGCATCCTTTCTGCACTATATCTCATGTAATACTCACATGATCTCTGAGGTAGTTACTATTACTAGCCCCATTTTACAGATGAGGAAATTGAGCTTCAGTTTACTGAGAAATGGAGGGAGAGAGATTTATTTATTACAATGAATCAGAATTTGAGGTATTTTTGGTTTTATTTCCATCATATCATTTAGATTTCATGATGCCATTCACTCCCACCAAGGGCACCCTCTACTAAATAAAGAGGTACACGGTGGCTGATTTTCTGAGAAATGTAATGGTTGAATTAAGAAACAAAAGGGAATCATATTTAATAATAGGAGGTAGCTTATAATAAGGAGTTCTCTACTTCTGAATTGTTTGTGACTTGGGTATTTTCTATTTTCTTGACATGGTTGGCAGCAATATCAGCAAAGTAAGTCCAATCAGCATAAGTGCCAGTCTGTGCAATTATAACAAACCTTGCTCACTCAGTAAAACTTCTCTAAAATTCGCTTTTTATAAACTATTTGCAGTATCTGTTAAATTCCGATTTATTCCAGATTTCCATTTCAAATTATGGTTCTGGAATCTTGTCTCATATTAATGTTTTTGTTTTCAATTTAAGAAGCAACTCCTTTCTGTTTCAGCCATGTGAAGTATGAGGACTCCTAATGCATTTGCTTCTTCCCAAAGTAGACACTCTCTGATTGACTGATTGACTGTATTATTTTTAACAGCAAGAAATGTGAATAGTAAATTACACATGTATTTCTCACATCTCTATAATATCTCCTTTTAAGTACATGCAGTTGATACTTTTCAGCAACAGTCTTCAAACAGCTTCACAGCCCAGGAGAGAATTATGTAAGTATGTAACACTTAATAACAATTTGCAAGCAAAATGATTGGAAAGATTTTTAGGAAGAGTTAAGCCCACTTAGTAGAGTCTAAGATCCATACAAGGGTTAATTAAGAACACTAGGGATCTTTAAAAATATCCCAGGAGTTTCAAACAGTCCCCAAAGAAGACACATAACAATGAAAAGACCCGTAAAGGAGCACCTGTTGAGTTACCTTTGGGTTTATAGCAGGGAGTGGGTATGACACATTCCTCTTTTATGTGGGGCTTGGTTTTGGGGCTACAACCTCCCGTGTGCATCCCGCGATGGTCGATGCAGAGGACCACCCGATACCTGAGGCCCTGGCCACATGTCACCGTGCACTGGAAGGAGAATGCAAGAGAGAGGAGACTCATAGCCAAGCTTTATTTCCTTTGCCTCGTTTCTCACCCAAGAGTCTTTTAAGGGCTGCTTTTAGATAAGGACTCCTGGTGGGTTTGTACCATTTCTTACCATTCATGGAGTCTTTGTTCTATTTGGCTATTTAGGGTGAAGGTGGCTGAAAATTCAATCACTTTCAATTTCTTAGATTAGTTCGGCAGCATTTCTTAAGCACCCCCATGTGCTGAGTCCCAAACCAAGCCGCAAAAAGAAGGAGAAAAGAAACTGTAGAGTGTGCTCACTTTCGATTACTAACACTGCATTTGACTTTATTCAGTTACTTCGTTAGCTCCCACATGGACATTAACCCTTTGTAAATTGCCATCCTAGTAAATTTATATTGCAGCATGGCTGATCCGATTGACTATACTGACATGGTCAAAAATGTTTCAGGGGGTTGACTCAGTGGTCAGATGTAGACAGCCCCTCCAGTGCTTCTAGATGCCAGGGAGTAAGTCTAGATAGAGAGAAAGGTCACAGCTCTGATCCTGCTGCCCCACAGCCACACAGTGAAGTGAGAAGTCTTTTGCCAACTCTGTGGCTCGGGGCACAGAGTTTACCTCCTCATCTTTCTATCTCTTTTGCCATTTTAAACCTTTTGAATTAGCAGCCAGGAAACCCCAAATAACATATTATTTAAGCTGCTGCAACAGTCTCCCTATGTTCTAGAATGTTCTGCTTTTAATTATCCTACTTCCTCCCTGTTCTACTTATTTTTACATTTCCATTTCACATTTTTTTTTTCAATGAAAATACACTTTTTAATCGGAATTTACTCTTTACCCTTTCTGGATAAGAAATAAAACCCAAAACCCAACTGTGGTCTACTGAGCTCTATCATCGGAGCAGCTTCTAGACATTGCGGATCAGTCATTTGGCCTCACTGAATCTTGACAGACCCTGGCCTCTCTTTGCCACTTGAGGGAACATTATGAGAGACAGAGGCTTCTTGGAGTAACTTGAAGAAGTTATGTAAATCTACATGTTTACACCTGGCTATGCTGGGTTTGGGGCATGCCTATGTCAGGAGCTAAACTGGACGGCTTCTGGACACCTCGAGAGCAGTGGGGAGCTGCCCAGGGTAGCCGGCAGGGTCATGGTGATGAGAGGGAAGAGTGGACTTACTCTCCTAACGAACAAAGAAAGAGGGCACAGTTACCGGAGACCACTCCTGTGCCAGCCATTTAGGACAGTCAAAAATGTTGCAGGGCTGCACGATGGGCATCTTAGGGGTGTACATGCATTTCCACTCTTCCACTGAGGTGACATGCCCCTGGATGTCCTCCTCCACACAGGAAACTGCCCGGCTCTGGATGCCCCCCCCACACGAGGAGGAGCACGCGGTCCACGGGGTGGCCTCCCACCTACAGAAGCAAGGGGAGTCATCAGGGCGGACATGCACATTGCCAAACCTCCTCAGTGACCTTTCCGACCAACCCCGTTCCCAGTGCCTATTGGGGCAATCAGGTTCTGAGAGGCTACGGTCCAGAGATCAGAAAGCCATCTAATGCCTAATAGCGGACGAGGGAGAGGGAAGGATTCAGTGTCGGCAAAAGTGCTCTGGAAACCTTGAAGCTCTGCGCCAAGTGTAAGAAATTACTCTTTTGAGAGCTGTCCACAGGGCGACCTGGGCTGTCTGTAACCTACTCAAAAGAGGGCTATTCGGTCCCTCTCCTTATAGTTTGAATATATATTCTGTGTACCATATTATATTATTTCATATTTTATAAACATATCCTGTATCTATGTTATATAGAGTATTTAAAATATTTACGTATTTAAAATAGATATAATATTTAATATAGATATTTAATATTAGTATTTATAATATTAAAATATAAAAAATATATGTTTACTAAATGTCACTCAATATCTTTGTCAAGATTACAACTGGTTACTCAGTTAACACTAACGGTTTGCACCTGGGCTGTTATTTTCTATTTTCAATGCATTGCTTTATCACTTAGCTTCTGGATACTTCATGAATGGTCAGGTAAACCAAACGTTCATCCCCTCTCCCTTGTTTCTACAATTATTAGCTTTGGGACTATATGGATTCAGCACAATTTTGATGTTGAAACTAGCCCATCATTACACTAACAAGCAAAAGTAATAATGTGAGGTATTATCTTCTCATTCCCTAACTGTTGAGGGATACTGGCAGTTAGCATTCCCCAGACAAAGAACTGTGGGAATTGTGAAGAAAGTTTGGTTTGGATTGGAAGGCTAATGGCATTGGAATCTAAAGATACAGTTACCTAAGGGAGAGGATTACAGTATTATCAGTAACATTTAGGAGAGTTCCACTGACTTTTTTTTTAGATCTCTACACAGCTCTGAAGCATTTGGACCAGAAACTGACAGATATTTTTGCCTAATTCTTTTCTCTCCTCCTGCAGATTTAGAGAATATAGAATTTTAAAAAATAGAAATACTGAGACTGAGCCTGTCTTTCCTGCGTATGTTCTGCTTGTTGCTGAGGATTGCTAAGGAACTTCAAGATTTCTCTTAGAATTAGGAGGCATATAATTTTAATGAGAGAGAAACAAGATGTCCCCAAGTCGATCTACTTGGAAAGTTAAATGTAAAAATATTGCACAGGCATACCGTGGAGATATCAATAATCCTTTAAGTAAGATTTCATGTATATTGGGAACCCGACTTCTCTTCTGCATGAGCGTGGATATGGTGTGTTTCCCAGGTAACAGAGGATTTTCCTCCACATTTTCTCTGCACCGTTTGAGTCTAGGCAACAACTGTCACCTCTATTGCCAACAGCCTAAACGGGCTGCCAAGTACTATATTTCCCCAGGAGAGACAAAAGAAAATGCTATTATGGGGAAACTGAGGCCCTCTGTTTAGCCCTTAGGAAACTTTATGAGCTCTTTCAAGAGAATGAAGGAGCTCTGTAGAGGGTGTCTCTTGAAAAGGCGAAGACCAATTCTCATTTATCTCCATGTAAATCTCTGGAGAGTTTCCCTCTGTATATGGATAACAGGTCTGATTCAGAATGATATAGAAGTACATATTCACATTAGATTTGATCTGACAGTGAAGTGGGAATATGTTTTTGAATGCATATTTAATCTCTTAAAACATTAAGATGCCATAAAAAAAGCACACTTTCTAATTGGTACTCAAACATCCCTAAACTTGACCCTTCTAAAGAGACAGTGATTAATTTCTGTCTCAACATTTGGACCTGACCCATAGTGTGATTTCACAAACAGGAATAAGTATCCTTTTCAGTGTCAGCGATCACAGAAAGACAAATGATGCTAATATTATTCTAAGAATTTATAATATGGTCCATCGTACCCATACTTCTATACGTGAAAAATTATTGTATAATTCTTGCCATAATAATAGGGTTATGAGGAATTTCAAGGCAAAACATGTCTGAGTGCTTTAAAGAAAGTATAATAAAAGCTGAGAGAAGGCATCAGTTAGAATATCTTAAAACAGGGACCAGGTAAGTGCTTGGGGTAGGGGAAATAAAAGCACATATCCAAGATCCCTGCCCTGGAAGAATAAAAAATGAGTTCATATATCATGTATTTTAATTCTGATGTTTTTAAATTTTTTAAACACATAGTATGTCTAAGAAATTCTCAAAACTAAGAGTAATATGGAAAATTTGTGTATGTCAATTATGATTTAATAAGATTCTGTTCTCCTATTATGTTCAGGTATATGTCTCAAAGACTGAAAGCAAGAAAAAAATCTAAAAATTCCTTAACTTTGCTTTGTTATCTATACTTGTCGTCTAAAACCCATTTAAATAATCAATATGGAAAGCTTTCTGCCTTGATCAGAAGGTAGTTGCCATCTGAGAATCATTTTTGAGCCTCAGTTTTTAACTCTGGATCATTTTGGAGATTCAATTCTTCTTGTAGAAACATATTTGTAGAAATTGCTTCCATTTACTAAGATTTTATCAATTAAGCAGAACTTTAGCAGAATCTAACTTTAGAATTAGCTCAGTAACAGAAGTGCAAGGAGTAGGAAATACAGTCTGTTTATTTGCGATTGTCCTTTTCCATTGCAATGCACGGACAGGCCAATGTGTACACAGGAGAACATTAAGGGGGCCCATTTCAATCTATCATTGAGAATACTGGGCTTCTGACATTTGGGGGAAATCAGAACATATAAGAAATGAAGTTTAACCTAAGACGGCATTAGTCATACCGGAGAAATACAAACAAGAGAAATTACAGATATGAAAGAAACTTAGGAGTGCTATTATAAGAAAAACATAAATTCAACATTGCTCACCCCTGACACCCAACTTTGCTTTTATGATAAAATATATGGCCTTCCCACAAACAGATATGTGTCCTGTGGATACTTATTTTACAGATACAGAAACTGAAATCAGATGAAATCTTGGTTCAGTTAAATTCATCTTCTTACAGTTTCATTCCATTTCTTTTTTCAAGAAGCATTTACTATAGAAGTTTGGTTTTGGAGCAAGCCAGCAAAATGATCTATCAGCATTCTAAAGTCATTTATCATCTTTATCAATATAGTCATAGAAAAGTGGGAGGGAGCTAATGGTGGGAAAACTTAAAAAGAAAAAGATTCAATGCCCCTCTCTACATGCTACCATTAGGATGGTGAAAAGTGGGTTCTGTATAGTCACTGGAAATATTTAAGTAGAGGCTGGATGACAGCTTGCACTGGGGTACACGTATTATCTAAATCTCTGTGTGCATACCTGAGTGTTATGCACTGAATACACATATGGATATTTGTGCAAATACACTCGTTTATAAATGTAGGGCATATGAGCGTGATTGCTTGGAAGGAGTAGGACAGGGAAGCCTCTCTGGGGAGCTGAGTTCAATGACCTCATGAGCCCCTGTTTGGATTCCATTTCATGAAGCATTTGGAAATTTTCAATCAAACCTTTTTTTTTTTTTTTTTTTAGTTCAGAATAAAGTTATTTTCTAGGCTTGGTTTGGTTTGAGATTCGGGAAACTACCATGGATTATTCACACTATTTGTGATCTGATGGAAACTCTGAGTTCTAAAGAGGAGCTGATGCCCTCAAGTCCAAGTGAGCAAAGAGGATAGAGCAAAGGTATCTCCTAGCACAGGGGTTCCGTCAAAGCCCAATTCTAATTTATGTTGTCTGGGGACCTGTTTCCAGTGTGGCAGATCACACACTCAAGAACTGGCGTATTTTTGAGCCTCTCCAGTTTTCGTATGAATATATTAATAAAGAGAACAAGGTCTCTTCAAAGTTCCTCAGTCACTTTTTTTTTTCTAGTTGAAAAAAGGCCTGTCCTTTAAAAAAGCAGCACAGCACACGGAATTGGGTATTTTGAGAAAAAAATGTCCCCCAAATGTTCTGAACAATAAGGATGGGAAAACATTGCCTTTTGGTACACAATTACAATTTCTCTGCAACACAAAGAAGATATTTAAAGCCCCTAGGCAGAATAATACCACATCTGGAATCCCACATTTGCAGTTCTGTGATAATGCCTCTGGCCTTGTTTGCTTAACAGTTAGCAACAGAGCTTTAATGCCTAGGGCCCTACTGCAGAGAAACAGAAGAGGACAAACGGAGTGAAAGAAAGACACAACATAACCCATACACTGTATCTAATCAGAGTCAATGACTGTGTCCACTTCAATGTAATAGGATCCTATCTTAAAACGGTTTTTGAATGACCAGCTTAGAGTTCGAGCAGAAGCAGAGCTCAGGATGGGTTGCAAAATATACCATCTACCAGCTTACTTTTACAGGAAAACACACAGTCTACAGCTACATAGATACATAAAAGAAGCAGAAGGCTGATTTACTAATTCTAGCATCAGGATGGTTGATTTACGTACCGAGGAAGGGGATGGTAGAGGTCATAAGGCATGATCTGCTTGTATCCGTCACTGTTAGGAACAATAATGCCAACCCTCTGAGTAGAAGGTACACACAATAAAATAAACACTAAATGATTACATTATACAAATTTTGTTAGACAAATGCAAAACAACATTAATAATCGTCTCTGAAAACAACACTACAACAGTTCAGTATCTTTATACTCGCAGATGCGTGAGGATTGGGGCAAGTTCAAGAGCACCGTTTACTATAATTAGTTCTCTGATCCAAGTAGGAAATACCACTGGAAAGGGTGGTGGCGAGAAAACTTGGCACCTCATCATTAACTATGACACAATAAGCTTGTAAATGTTCTTTAATCCTCCCAATTATACATCCTATGAGGTCATTATTATCATCATTATTCATGTTACTTCCAGATGCTCCGCAAGCAATTACAGTTACTGTCTCACTCCTGATGAAAGAGAGAGCTCCGTATACGAGTATATACCTGGGAATTGCCAAAACTTGGGAATGTGCATGAGCAAATACGTTTCTTCCCTTGGCATATCTCAAAGTTTTAGTAAATATCTGGAAAGCAGTCACTGGGTTATTGTTATGAAGGGAGAGAGAACGAGCGAATATAGTAGGCAACTAGCAATTAAAGCAAGTTTCCTACCAAGATAAAGGCAGAACACTTAAAATGGATAAAAAATATGAAAAATCATTTTTGTGGTCTATAAAAATGTGATATAATGTTAACCACTATTACAGTGCTGGTTGTGGTGGTTGTGACCATTGCTGGTCTATCTGGTGCCCTGGGAAACATGTGAGATTCAGAGACAGTCTAAAGGAGCCGTGAGAAATGACTTTATAGGGTATATGGCTAATGGATTCATAAGAAATGATATTATAGGCTGTGTGGAAATCCCCAGAGGCCTATGGACACTAATAAACTACATTAAACTGCCTCACTGATTTCAGCTAAAGCTTCTAATTGGCAAGATTTTCTTGAGGCGTCCCCTGGCTTGTGGAAGATTTATGATGAATTGGTCTCAGATAAAAGGGCTAGTATAATAGACCCTCCGTCAAGAGTGGGAGACAGAAAGGGCTCAATACACAGCTGTCACCGGGGTACAGAACAGGGGAGGGCATGAGCAGAAGAGACATATTTTGCAACTGATGAATGATGGGAAGTCCTTCTTTTGAATAATTAAGGAACTCACATAGCCTCTATGTATCCCTGGGGGAGAAGGATGGGTGTATATTTATATATCCACATTTGATATAAATGTTGATGTTTTTATTTAAATGAATAAACTAAGGCTTCAATTTTAATTTCATTCTCTGATATAGGATGACACAATATATTTTTTATTTTTTTAATTAATTTTTTATTAACATATAATGTATTATTAGCCCCACGGGTACAGGTCTGTGAATCGCCAGGTTTACTCACTTCACAGCACTCACCATAGCACATAACCTCCCCAATGTCTATAACTGAACCACCCTCTCCCTACTCCCCTCCCCCCAGCAACCCTCAGTTTGTTTTGTGAGATTAAGAGTCTCTTATGGTTTGTCTCCCTCCCAATCCCATCTTGTTTCATTTTTTCCTTCCCTACCCCCAAATCCCCCCACTATGCCTCTCAAATTCTCCATATCAGGGAGATCATATGATAATTGTTTTTCTCAGACTGACTTATTTCGCTCAGCATAATACCCTCTAGTTTCATATATGTCATTGCAAATGGAAAGATTTCATTTCTTTTGATGGCTGCGTATTCTTTTTTGATGGCTAGCAAATCTTAGCTTTTGGGTAAAATGGGTGAGCTTGGGTGGATCAGATAAAAACAGCACTGACTTGAGATCATCATAAATAAGAGGGAGTGATAAAGAGGGTACTTTCTGAAGAAATGACTGAAAGGTACGAGGATACATGAAAGAAATTAAATTTAAAGGACAAGGGGAAACAAAGCTATGAAAAATAGATATGTATTCCCAGGAGAGACAACCATTGGCACATTAATTTACTTGTTTATCTTACATGACTGAATTTTCTATATTTATCTGTATGATTAAAGTTTTTGTACTCATTTGCTAGGCTAGATTTTCATTGTGTATGGATGGGCATCTCCATAAAGTAATAATATTCATGAAACTCGATGCTGCCTTTTGAGTAAAGTCAAAATCCCTCAGCTCTAACAGAAAAATGGAATGGATCCTAACATTGAACTTTTCTCCCTGTTTTTCCAAGTTAGAGAACGTTCCTCTTCTTTTCTGCCTTCTTCTGACAGAAAAATTGAATATGAAAGACTGATCCTATCTTTTATTATAATCATGTGCTCTCTTTCCAATAATTCTTTTTTAAAAAGATTTTATTTATTTGACAGAGAGAGAGATTTCAAGTAGGCAGAGAGGCAGGCAGAGAGAGAGGGGGAAGCAGTCTTCCCGCTGAGCATAGAGCTCAATGCAGGGGCTCAATCCCAGGACCCTGAGAACATGACATGAGCAGAAGGCAGAGGCTTAACCCACTGAGCCACCCAGGTGCCCCTCTAATAATTCTTATGTCTAGTAGTTAAGGGAATTTTCTTTTTAAAGGAGCTATATTTTTAAAAGAATTCCAACCTTCCAAAGTTCTTCTAATAACTTTGGATATACATCTAATAGAAGTTAATTAAGAAATTATCGAATTGATTTAACTATTATATTTGAGCTAACCCAAGCATTTTTACTCATGCCAACACCACCTTCTAAATGCAAAATGCAGTTTGTTGTCTTCTCTTCTGAAAAATTTTACAGCTATGATTTGTTATCCTCAGTATTAGAATGAACACTGCATATCTCTGCCAATTGATTTATCAGCTGATGATATTTAAAATGGAGTCAGTGGCATTGAAGAAAACAGGCTAGAGGAGAAGGGGAATAAAAGGGGGTGCATATAGAATTCAAGATGTTGGGCTCTGCTTTGGACTGATTTAGAAATTGTGTTTTTGTTTTCACAAGGACCTGTAAATCTGGATTCAGCAAAATTATAGCTATATTTGTCTTTCTATGGCATGGGTCATGGTGAAGACTCATAAAATCATTCTGGGGCACCTGTGAAAACAGAAAGATATCAAAACAATGGTGCTCTGTCCAGTCTTGTTAATGTATGCTCCTGTGCATGGGCTCTGCTCTCTCTAGGGGTTCGTGCTATGGCCTTGGCCTTTCACCACACTGTCACAGAAGGGTAGGCACTATGGCCTAAATGTAACTTCCTATTGCTTACCTTTAAGACACTTGGTCTTTTTCTTAGGCACAGTGTACATATTGAGGAATGATGAAAAGGGACCTTAAGAAGCTCTTCCCGTGTTCAGGGCTTGATGCATGTATGTGTGTGTGTGTGTGTGTGTGTGTGTGTGTGTGTGTTGTATGTGTGCATATGCAGGCATTCAGACATGATAGGTGGGAAGTCATGGAGGAGGCAAAAACAATTTTAAAAAATGATCACAAGAGAAGATATAAGAAACAGTTGGTTTTGGGCAAAACCATACATTCTTCATTACTTTAATGATCGTGATCACGCATGCACTTCTTACACTGGGCAGTGACCTGACTCCATTGGACTCTCCAACATCAGAGATTATGGGGGGAAAATGAGAAGATGAGGAGGAGGTCATTCTCGACTCAAGGGGTGTTAGTAGAAAAAAAACAGGGTACCTCATCCTCTCAAGGCACATACCTTGCTGAACTCTCCAATGATGGAAGAATGCTTCCATGTTAAGACAGACTCATGTAATGAAATATTATGCAGTCATAAACATGAAGCCTTTTGAACTATTTTTAATGACATAGAAAATGTTCAAACATTAACAGTAACTGAAGAAAATTCAATGCAAAGTAGAACCTACCATGTGAACCACAATACTAAGAAAATTCATGTGTTTATAAATCTATATAATCACTTTCATAGTTCATATATATGTGTCTATGTGTGTGTAAATAACATATATACTTATTTATATGTATTTACACATACATATATCACAGAAATATATTAGGAAAAGATAAAAACTGTTGTTAGTTCCTGGTGTTTGCCTTTGTATTTTTACATTTTTCTGTTTTCCAAGTTTTCTATAATGTATAGTCACAAGAATTAAAATATTTAAGCAAGACAAAATACAAGTTTGAGAAAGTATAAGGCAGGAACATTTAAAAATATGATATAAATGGATGAAATGAGACCATCACCTCAAATTCCAAGTGTCACTTAAAGATTATTGAGTCTATTTTGAAATAATCTCAGAAGCTATTTTAGAACAATATTTTGACTTTAAATCGCTTCAAAATCAATCCATATTCAGGCTCACACTATTTAGCAAATTTCTCTCTCCAAGAAAAATCCTAATGGAACTATCTCTATGAGAGCCTAATTTGTGGGGTTCTGGGTTCTTTCTATAATGGAAATGACACATAACAAGTCCTTTTGGTGTTAAATGTCCCTTTCTGAGAATCTCTGATGACCTCTTTCTTCTTCTCCTGAGCTGCAGACTTCCAGACAGCTGGATACGCTCTAGCTTTGTCAAGCTCAACGTGTCCAGATAGTTCATTATCTTCCCCCGTGATCACGGTTAGTGTTCAGACACTACCATCTTCCCACCCACCCAGGCTAGACTCTACAGGATGTCTTTGGTTGCTTCTCCTTCCTGTGCTTCCTACTGGAACTCAGCTCTGCCAGTTGGGAAGTCTGGCCATGCACATCTCCTTGTGACACAAGTTTGGGGCCTTTTGCAGTGGTCAGCTAACAGATTTCTGCCTGCAGGCACTGTCTGCTTCAACCCATCCTGCTCACTGCTGTCATAGAAACCAGCATTTTATTTCCCAGCTCAAAAATCTTAAGTGGCTCCATGAAACCCAGTGAAATTTCGTAGTCAAGGTCTATCTCTTCTAAAGCCTGTCTTTAATTTCCCTCTCAACATCTGGCCAGAAATTCACTCTTCCTCTTCCAAAAACCCACTGCACTAACTCTGCTCATCACTTTTAAGTTTCTACTAAGTTCTAATTATGTATAACTTTGCTTTAGTTTAATATCATGGGGCAAAATCCATATTGGTTCTCTACTGGATCTCTTAACACCATGCCCTGGGCAGAGGCAATTAGTGCATATTCGCTAAAGGAAGTCATGCTGTTGGTATGCAGACACAGAGGCAAGCAGTACCATTCAGGATTAAAGCAAATAAACAGAACCAGGTCGAAGAAACTCCTCAGCCAACTGTCCCTCACTGGGCACATTTTTAGTCTCATTCCTTGCCTTCCTCTAGCTCTGCCATCTGTGCAAGGGGGATAAACAGTTTTGGGGGTGAAGGGTTGGAAGTTAAGGAAGGCTGGTTTGGTAGCAGAGGTGATTGGGGGATTTGGGGAGGAGAGAGGACAGCTTAAAGACACCTGTGCTTCTAGCTTGCTTGGCTTAACTCTGAATATATTCCATTGGGTATCTTCCAGAAATAGCCATGACAGCTCAAAAAGCTCTCCTCGTTCCTGTCTCATGTGTCTTTCAGGTATCATGATGCTTTGTCACTATATAACTCTCTCTGGGCAGTGTTGGGCCCCAGTTCTTGGTTGATTTTGCTTTGCCTTTGCCATGGTAGCAAGCATCGAATCTGTACCAGTTAGGCACTCCATTAAAAAAATGAGTGAAATTGTAGGTGGTAGAGGGAGCAATGGCACAGAAGAGAGTATTTTACCTTTTCCTGACAACTCTGGGGCAACTGAAACCCATCTCTTCCTAAGCAACCATTTAGGATGGGACAGGAAAGAAGTGACCAAAAGTTGGAAAAGACATAAGCGTTCATGTTTTCCTGGGTCGTAGAGCACAAAGGATCGCGGTATAATAAGGAAAAGGACCCCCTGAGGAGCTGGGAAATGGACAGTCAGTTCTCCTCTCTGTCACTGTCTGTGATCTTGAGGGCCTTACATTTGAATTTCTGCCACAGCTAAGGACTGGATGAAATCAGGAGTTTTAAGATAAAGTAGCAGTGGGGGCTCGGAAACCCATCTCATGGAGCTCTAGCTCACCTCTCCTCTTCCTAGTGGCTGCTGGAGGCAGAACTTGCAGCTCTGTGGACCACAAATTGAAAACTACTGAACTAGGTGATCATCTCAAAATCTTTCCTGCTCTAATACTTGGTGACTTCTTAAAGCACCATGGGCCTCCCTAAGCAAGATAAGATCCAGCAAATGAGAAAACATTCTGTAAAGAGGTCACAATCTTTTTTAAAACCACTGTACCTACTAGGCAACATTCATTTATCTTTTGGAACCAGACCAAAAGAACCCTGTCCATCATCCAGGCTTTGAAAACATTTTAAGGCACATATTCATTTTTCTGCAGTAAAATCCACTGGGGAGTTTTTGATCATTTGACCCCATATATTAAGATTTCCTCACATTGCTATTTCTGTGGTTCATATTCTTGATATTAATGAATTCAATTTCTGAACTGCTTTTAAGTAAGTGGGACTAATATTTCTTTGGGGTTTATCTCTTCCTCTACTTCTTCAAGTGATTGGTCACCTTTTGGACGGAGTAAACATCAGTATTTATGCTTCTATAAAAGAGGCTTGTCTAACCTGGGTGTGTAGTCTTTTCAAAGACCCAGGACTGAACTTTGCATAGACACGCAAAGTTGTCAGTACTGTACTGGTTGTGGGGGTCTATGTTGGGCTTAAATCGGATATTATGGGGTGCTTAAAGGCATCATGAAGAATAAGGTATCAGCAGCATGAATTGGGTCAGCTGAGTTTCCATTCTAGGGAAAGTTAAGTCTGGAACTGGAAGCACTTAGATTTACAACACAGCTTTCTTTTGCACAATCTAACCTGGGGGGCAGATCCCTCAACCTCTTTAGCCTTCAGTTTGTTTATCTGGAAATACAGATAATAATCTCTGTTTTGCTAACCTCCCAGGGATTGTAAAACTGAATTGAGATAATGGATGTGAAAGCTCTTTATAAACTTCATAAAGAAGTAATGTTGAGCATGTCATTTTACAGGTTTGGCTCTCAATTTGATAATGATAGTTGACTTCTGTTGAGTGCTTGGCACCTTGCTAAGAGCTTTATGTATATTATCTCATTTAATCCTCGTAGCTACTCTCCTACAGGAATATTTTACTCATTTTACAAGTAGTAAAACTCAGGTCTAGAGAAGAAAAGAAGTTACCAGTTAGTAAAGCCAAAGTGAAGGAGGTTAAAATGGAGGATGATGCTAATACCTGTTACATTAACTTGCAGGTTAATTAAGAGAATTGCATAAATAATTACACATTTCAAAAGTGTAAGAGGTACTGTAACAAGTGATTATCATTATTGGTAGTCATGAGCTGGTCTGGTAGAAGGACTGAACTGCCCCAATAATGGAGTTGCAAACTGATTGTCTGATGATGTGTGTGAGAATGTCACTAATAACTTGGAAGGATATGGCCATGCATCCTAAAAAGAACCAGAACTCCACTTTTTTACCTCATTAGAGATAATGAATGAAAGTGGACACGAGATTTTACGGTGATCTTTCTTCTCGCTTACTCATTAGTGTCTCAGAGCAATATATTCAAATGAGGTTGATTGAACAGAAGTTGGTACTTTTCTAAATCACTTACATCTTGTAGCAAAACAAAAAGACTTCGAAGACGAGGAAAACATTTCATTATACTTTAATTGCTAACAAGGCAACCATTTTCTAGCCCTTACACTGAGTTCTCCTTTTTTGGTGACTTGGCATAAATCCCATTGGAATTAAATGGCAATGTCTCACAGCTGGTTAAATGGGGATTATTAGGCAGTTGCATGTTGCGATTTAAATTATCTTAATTTCTCATGGTTGTTGTATTTTAAAACTCTGATACAGGTGATTTACTTTGATGAAGATTTTTTTTAAAGGAATTCATGTCTCTTGCTGTTAAAACAACAGAGAATTCCATTTCTAGACCCATAGAAAATTCTGGGGTCCCATCTTTTTCTGGTCATGGAGGAGAAAGCTGCTTTCTGGAAAGTTTAGCAGTTTCTCTCTGAGGTAACACCAACATTATCATAATCATGATCTTAGTCATAATAGCTGTAGCAACTAACATTTCTGAGGGCTTGTCATGTGTCAGACATTCTGCTAAGCTCTTTAAATATCTTAGAGCATTTATTCCTCATGATGACCCTGTGAGGTAAGTACTGTTATTTTCCTCATTTCGCAGGATAAAAGATGGAGACTTAGTGAGAACAAGTAACTGGCCAAAGGGTACTCAATCAGTAAATGGCAGAGTCAGGATCCCAAGCCAGCCTCTTCACTCCAAAGCTCCCCTCCTAACCACCAGTCCGCACTGCCATTGGACTAGTTATCACCAAGTTAGCGTGACCAAGTTTTTACATGCTCACTACACATAATGGCTCTTATGATGCAGATTATTTCTTTAAAGTTGCATTAAGATTCAATCTGAGATTTTGTTTGCAATTTGGATCATGGCCAGGGATGACTTACGCAGTTTGCTGTCAAATTAAATGGAGCTGGACAAAAACGTCCACTGGAACACACCACGAATGGCCGCTTGAGACAAACATGTTTGGGCATTTCCTCAGGACTCTTGCTCTGAATCCCTTGAGGGAAGGGGGAATCTGGATGCCGTTTCGGCAAGGAACAGATTTGTTTGCTAATGATTGTGATCCTGAGAGTGTGATGAGTGAGAACTTTTTTCACTTTTCCAACCCTTGCCAATTTAAGCCCCCTTCATTACTGCCTGGGAGGGAACACAGGAGACCCGTGCCAGAACAGATCTGCAAATGTGCGTCTCTGATCTTCTCACAAACAATGTCTTGCACAATTTCCCCCAGACAGCATTAACAGTCATTCCGGTCTCATAGACTGAGCTATATGAGGCCAAATGTAGTATAGCTTACATTTAAAGCCCCTCTGAAAACATAAGGTGCTTATTAGCTGAACTAAAACGATGCCTTTTTAATTATTGCAGAACCGTAGGCATCACATGATGGATTTTAGCCTTCACCTGAGAGGCAAAGATGATATAAAGCATTGCACAAACAAACAACAGAAAAAGGCATTAAAAAAATTTCTCTGTGGTGTAAGACAGAAACTTAGAGTAATTATGGCTGGCATGAGAGAGGAATTTACATTCGGTTAGATTCTAAATGTCTTAGTGACACGGGAAAGGGTCCATACTCTTGGGTGAAAAGAATGCAGTGGAAAACAAATGAAACAGTAGATCCCTGACTTTATAGGAGGGAAATGCCTCTGGACTTCTGGGCATACCGTAGCTGGGACCACCACCGGAACATTGGAGAGAGCCTATGATGGGATTAGTGATGTCATAGCTCTGAGCCACCAATGGGAAACAGTCTTAATTTTAGCTAAAAGCCATTAAATTTTTACCTTCACTCTCTCTTCCCCTCTATTAGAAGTGTTAACTTTTGGCTTCCTTTTTGAGACCACTCTTGGCTAGGAAACAAACCATTTTACCACTTCATAAAAATGACTGCATAAAAGACACCAGCAGAGAGCAACAAAAGCTCTCTTGGGATGGAACTTCTGGCAGCCAGGTAGGCTCAAATGTTGGTCTAGTAGTAGAAGGGACTCATATTCCTGCCTCAGCAAAATGTCAAGTTACTACATGTCATGGATATTCAGGCTTGCTTTAGAATAGTGGAAACCAAGAACGCTAAAATCACTGAATTCCAAGTGTCCACTGTACACAGTATGACCTCATCTATGTTACAGCCTATAGACAAGACTGGAAAGAAACATGGCAAAAGCATTAACACTGGTGATTTGTGGGCACTGGAGATTGTTAGTGGGGTTTATTGTGTTCATTATGGGCTTTTAACTCATCGACATTTCTTAGTTAGCATTAAGCACCAGAAAAAAATAAAAGCCATAAAAACATAAAAATTATCTTGAAAACAGGGGCTAGGTGTCAACCATCTCCTTAGCTTCAAGAACCATTAGGTGAGCCAATCCATAACCATGCGAACCAGAGGATATTGTCTGTGAGTGAAACGAGTAGGGGATGTCATTTGGTTCACTAGTTCAACTATAAACACTTAGTTATTACATAGTAAATTACTGTAAACAATGAGGCTGTTTTGGTAAACAAAAAAAATTGGGCATCAAGGATTATGGCAAATGGTCATCATAGCTAATTTATTTCTGGTTTGTTTTAGTTTCAGATGTGTAGCAATGAGAGAATTCCTATTATCACAGAGAAGCAGATATGTAATGGTAAGTTTTAAACAGCTCATCCTGCAATCTTAGGATACTTATTTTTCTGGCCAAATAGACATATTGAAGAACTTAAGGATGAGGGCAAAAAGTAGTTACTTTGGTGGGATAACATTTTTATAACTGTTCCAACAATGCTTATAATTTAGCTGAGCTTGAATCAGTTAAAATTAGTTTAACATGTTTGACTATATGAACTTCTTGTGAGTTCTTGCTGAAAAACACTTCAAAATATATCAAATGAAATTCAGGGAGGTGACTCTGTGGAGTGACAGGTTCTGTAGACCAAGTCTGAACACCGCTAACTTAATGCAACAAACAACCCTCTCACCCCCATTTCGTGGGTGAGAAAACTGAGGTCCAGAATGAACCAAGGGCTCCAGACCAATTATTTAGTGCACTTTTTGCTGTCCATGGTACTTCCCAGGATTGACAGGCAATAAACTTGGCTATGTGAATGGGATTTTGCTTTCAAATAATACATAACAGGCCCCCAATCCTAGTCTCACACAAGTGAAGTGAACAACTACCTCAGGGGCTTGATAAAAGGAATTTCTTTTGGAATTAAAAAAATATCTGACTGTCGGTACTAAGGACGTCTACATTTTCCCTTTTGGGGGTTTCTAATTTTAGACACAAAGGCGATAGTTTAATATCATTATGTCACTCCTCATTTGACTATGAGCCAGTTATATCTGTAGTTAGAAAGCAGTTTCTTGAGGGTTTGAGTGTGATGTCTAAAGGGAGGGCAGATGTTTCTTACACAGTAACACAGTTTGTTACATAATATCTTCTTCTCTGGAACCATCACTTCTGTTTTCTCTTGGAATTCAGAAAAGTTGCTTTGACCCCAGGTTTGCAAATAAGGACAATGAATTTCCCAGTGATCCTGAAGTATCTTAGCCTTGGGGCAGCGAATCTACATTTCCTAAAGAGGTTTCCTCTTAAATCTCTCCTACTGTTAAGTTTTAATTTTTACAGCTTTAATTACCTCTGCAATAAAAAAGCAGCTTCCTGACATTTGCCTCTAACTTACTTCTTCATTCTCCTTTCTCAGTTTTCTTTTCTTTTTTTCCTTAATAGCCACCTGTCCCAACATTTATACATGTGCTGTATTAGATGTTTTAAAATAACATAGGATGGAGACAAAGCAAAAATTTCAGAGGCAAACCTCTTTCATTATAACATGGCCTTTTGCTTTTGGATAATAAGAAATAGGCCGCAAGTATGACTCCGACAGAGGAGATAGATAAAAATCAGGAGCCAAAAAAAAAAAAAAAAGAGTAAATTATAAACATTTTCTTAAAATTGTTAACAAAATACTTTTATCTCACAACTGTCTTCCACAGTCATCTCTTTATCTGAATTTTTTTTCCCCAGTTGTGGGAGTGAATCCCTCATTTCTCCTAGAAATTTACACACAAATTATCATGAAAACGGGTAAAGACTTTCAAAGTCTTCCTCTGGCTGAGCCACCTGTCTGAATTAGGATAACTATGCTTTTCTGCATAACTGGTCTTCTGGTATAGATATAAAGATGTATAATAAGAAGAATAATTTAAAAATAGGGTTGAATTGCATTAGTTATAATTATCTTGGCTAAAAGTGCTTCATACTCTTAATATTTCCAAAATAAAAAAAGTCCAAGCAAAATTTTAACACCTCAGTTTTTAAATCACTTCCAATTTTCAATACATAATTATCTGGTATAACATGAATCTAAACTAAATTAAACCTCACCTAAATTATATAATTATAAAATATTGATTCTGTGTCTTTAATGGAAACCTGTTAGTCGGAGTTCAGTTTTATGAGCTAAGTATTTGAAATAGGCAATTTTGCATCACATGTAGAATTTAGAATCCATGAATATGAAACAGAGTACAAGAAAATAAACTTTGGGAAGTTAACAGCAGAAAACAAAAACTTCAATGTGATTTTCATGCATGTTGCTCATGTACTATTTCAACTATCTCAAGTTTTATTTTTATGTATCTATACTTACTAAACTATGATTTAAAAGTAATATTGAGGTGTTTTTCAGAAATCCAAGGAGCTGGGGGAAGGATTTTTAATCTTTTGATGTTCACAATCAGCTTTGCAGAAGAATTTTTTTTTTAATTTCTTCTCTCCTATGTATGGATAAGGAAGCTGATAAAGAGATCTACCAGGAAGTGTTGCAACTACAAAGGCGAATATCACACCACAGACAGACTGCTGACCTGTACTTCTATGACTCCCCATCATCTGAGATGTTTCATTAATCAATCTGATTCTTAAATCTAATTGAGGGCCAGTTGTGGTTTCCAAAAAGCCATAGCTGACAATGAAAATGTCAGGTGCCTCTTTAGAGCTTCTAATTTAAAAGACCTTTAAGAAAAATCTGACTATTGACAATAACTCCTGCTTTCTCCTTAACAAAGGCTGAGTTTGTTAAAATTAGAGTTATGGACCACCCCTGGCTCAAATGGGTCAGCTGTGGTCCTTGAATATGGTCTGCTTTGATTACGTCAAACTCCAGTGACAGAGTTAAAATGGAAAGACTCCTGGGAAGACCATGCCACCACACTGGCCTGGACCTTGTTAAGGAGAGACAGAAGTACCAGAATCAAAATAAATCAGAAGAGAAAATAATGCTTAAGGGAGCTCCCCAAGTGGAGAATCTGTAGACCCTGAGAGGGCATCATCTAGCTTCAAGACTGAGGGGCATGGGTAACCAATAATGCATGATTAGGAAGCGATGCTTATTTTTCATTAAAAGATTTAAGAAGCTTAGCAGGAACGCGATTTATATTTATGACAAATAAACTGGTAAATTTGACTGACCTGGCTGGGCAAGGATCCAAGTTGCACTCTTGAAGTTTGGGTTTGGGTTTAACGTTCTCCGGGTAATAGTGGCAGTACTGATCAGCAACCACACGGTTGCTCCGAAGATCATAACACTCGGCTGATGTCAGCTGGTAACCTGTAGTATCAAACCATCCAGGCAAGTTTAAGACACACAAACCATGGTAAAATATAATGCAATAGACTTCTTTATGCTTTTTGGCCATCTCACATTAATGGAAATTCTTCCCCAATGGTCCAGCAATTTCCAGGACAAAAGACAGATAAATGGGAGGCTCATTAATTTTTGCAGACCTCAAATATTATTTTTCCACTTGAATTTTAACAATTAAATTTTACTCTAAAGTTTGGATTATGGAAGGGCAGAGCTAGGTAGTAAGACTCTGCTGTAAATACTTCCTTATTAATTTGCTTTGTATAATCTGAAAGTGTAACAGAGATGATCGGTGTTTATTTGCCAAGCATTAAATTTTGCAAGGATGCAAAACTGCCTCCATTGTATCTGGGGCATTAGGGAGAATAAGCTCCCAAATCAATAGCATAAACTCTAACACTGCTCCCCTGGATGAATGGGGGATAATGGGATTCAGCGCAAGACCAGGTCTTGCCAGCCACCTGAGAGTATCATCTTTGTCTATACTCAACCTGAGTGGGTTTGGCTGAGTAAATGTAGGATGAATCCCTCCAGAGCAACACCACCACCACCAACAATAATAGGATTCCCTATTATTATAATAGGACTCCCCTAATGTTCAGTTTCTTCTTCACCTGAAATCCTTTGCCATTGCTCCTTAATTTTAGTCTTTAGCTGATATTTTTTAGTTTCTGTGCACACATTTCCACTGTTTGGAGAATTCTTTTAAAAATAGCATGGCTGAGTACTACCTAGTAGCGTTCATGATGTGTGAGACCTTTCCCACCTGCCTCTCTCTCATCTTGTGCGTTTCTGGTGAGATGGTGATGAAGACTGAGATTCTTAGCGTGAAAAATAAAAGTACATGGGGATTTTTTTTTTTTTTTAACTTAAGCTTTTGTGTTTACTAACCCTAATCAACCTCCAAAATATATTCTCCCTGGCAGGTGGTTGAATATTGTTATTGCTAGATAGGTATTACCAAGTTTGAATTAGAGTAATTAAAGACTTGCCAAAGATTTTAGGAAATCAGAAGAAAGCTTATAAAACCAGATTTCCTGGCTTGGGGCTGTGTTCTCAGACCACCCACAAAAATTAATTGTTCATTAAAGACCCAAAATAAGACCTTTTAACAATTTTACTGTAAAGATGAAAAGCATGGAAAGTAATAGGTAAGAACATATGTTCCATTAAGCTTTTTATTTTATTTTATAAGAAAATCAAAGAGAAAAATCACCTTGTAAATAGTAAGTATACTTTTATTTTTCAATTATATTATACTCTAACGCAGATAATGTTATGATAAACTAAGCATTTTATAATTAAAATTATAACTTATAATTTTATAAGTGAATCATTTTATATTTTTTATAATTTTATAATTTTCCATATAATAATTTCTACTCAAGGACAGAATTTATCATGTAGTAAAATGTGGGCATAAGCAACAAGTAAATCATAATTGTCAGCTTACAGATGTTGTTGTCAGGCTATAGGAGAGTGTGTGAAATGAAGGTGTAGGACAAAAATGAAATAAATGACCAAAATGGCCAGATAATTGTGTTTTCAAGCAATTCACAAGGTAATTGGATTAGCAATTGTTTCTTTACACTTATCAAGATGGTCAACCCCTTGAATGTGGAACCAAAAATATAAAAGGGAACTCAGAGATCATTTCTTCACTCATTTTCAAGCTGTGGTCCACGAAGCAGGAGGAAAGCTAATTTCCATATGGCTCCTATCTTCATTTTGAGTAATACTCCTTTTATCTGGGCTTCCTAGTAAGATTTCCTTTGAAGCAAGGGTTTGATTGCTCAAAACATTTGAAGACCACTAATGCTTCTCCTTCACTAAGATGTGAGGGAAATAAGGCTGAGAGGAGTTGGATATATATGAATCTAACAGGAATTGCATTATTATACAGCAAGGCATCGCCAGGGTTACTGAAATTATACTCCATCAGCAGCTCTATGTGAAATGGACATAGTGGGCATATTACTGAATTGTTACTTCTCACAAAGCATGGCTTGCATTTAAAAAAGAAAAGAAGAAAAATAATTGTTCGGATTTCTTTCTTCGAATCTATTTCCTCTGCTAGTCATTAACAGGTGTATCAAAATAACATTCTCATGAAACATCCAACTAATTGGGATTTTACTTTTTATAAAAGTCATCTTTCTCTTCTGGACAGACAAAACAAATGAAAACACTATTTTGTTGAAATGCTTAGAATGTCAAATTAATAGTTATTTAACAACCAAGTAGAAGCACGTGAAGGTCTTTTTGACTAACTGCTTTTAAGCTAAAACCCAATGTTATTCTTAGAACCTCATTTTTGGGGGCGTGTTCACATTATGCTGATGAAGATGAATTATTTCATGTGTTCTTACTGTCTAAAAAATTAATAGGTAATAGTTTGTCTCTATTTTGAGGTACCATCCTTTTCTCTTGTCAGAATAATCTAGTGATACCCATGTGGATTAACTACTTAATTTACCACTGTCCAATTAACAGGCTTCTTTGAAGGTGGAGCCAGAATTTATTTGATGTGCTGTTTTTTAAAGGAATATACATACAATTTTATGCTCATTAAATCAGCAAAATTAAACAATCCTTATAATCCACAAATACTGGCTCCATTGGCAATGAAACTCAACTACTCATAAGCTGCTTATTACCATTCTGGAAAGAATTTTGGTAATAGATGCCAATAGCCACAAAAATTCTGAAACTCACTCTTGAGAATTTTTTCCAAGGAAATAATTTGAAAGGAGCGAAATACTTAGGTATTAAGTTATTCATGACATTACAATAGGAAAGTTTAAATAGACTAAATCTTCTATAGGGATATGGCTAAATTATAAAATATTTTGAAGCAATTATTATTTAACCATTATAATTATCACGAGCAGAAAGTAGGGTGAAATACCTTTTCCAGTAACACAAAATGCAATCGGTGTTGCAGATGTGACAGAGTAGAGATAAGAATTCATTATGTGACTTTTCAGGAGAGCTGTGTTTTCATGAATAAAACAGGCAAGTGCATTCCATTTATGGCACAGATGATGGGATAGGGTTTAACAATAATGGAGTCTAAGTCTATAGTACAGGGACTTTTTTCCTGGTAATAAACTATTTCCTTAATTAAATTAGTCTCTGATTGTTTTTGGACATAATGTGCTAGGTAGTAGGACTGACAAACACTCTTCATTTGGCTCCTGAATAAGTTCTCTTCAACTGGGTGAATAGTTTATTCTCCAAGGAACAGAATAGAGTCAAGACTCTTTCCACTAATGGAACTCTAACGACAAGAAATGTTCATAGGGCATCCAGATGGAGGTATCCTCCTTACGGGAGGGCTTCAGGATTTGGCCCCATTGAGTATAAAGTATCAGACCCATCACAGCATCAATTTCTTCCACATGGAAGTGACTACATTCATAACAGCCAAATCTTCCCTCACAGAAGCCAAAATTGCAAAGGGTAAGTGGACACCATTACCTCCTCCACAGGTTGCTGAGCAAGGAAAGAAATCTGTCTCTCTCCATCGGTGGATGATAGGCTGGTAGAAGATGAACTGGACTGTGCTGTCAGCGGGCCCCGAGTTGCGGATCTGCAGGAGATAAAAGCAAAGAGAGAAACTGGTATGATAGGGAGGGATTTTCTTGGTCCCTTGCAACTTTGGACCAGAATGCATGGTGGCCTGGATGGTCTTAGGCTACATGAAGAACTGCATTGGAAGAGAAGTGGCTATAGCAATATCATCGATCTTACCCAACTGGACACCATCACAACCATCACTTTTCAGTTGGGTTGTTATGGAACAAGGGATCACAATGTCTCTACTTGTGATTCAGGTAGGATCTTTATCCAGGCCACTTACTCACTCTCTTTCTCTCCTATATTTCCAGCTTCTCTGGTATAACAGCAAAATTATGTGGATTTTTATATGTGATGTATATATATATGTAGATTTTTATTTTATTTTACTTCTTTATTTTAAAGATTTTTAAAAATTCATTTGTCAGAGACAGAGAGAGTGAGAGCACAAACAGGGGGAGAGGCAGGCAGAAGGAGAATCAGGCTCCCCACTGAACAGGGAGCCTGATGCAGGACTCGATCCCAGGACACTGGGATCATGACTGGAGTCAAAGACAGATGCCTAACTGACTGAGCCACCCCGGCATCCCATATATGTAGATTTTTAAATGTAGGTTCCAAAGTAGACAATTTGTTCTGGGGAAATTATAAATGCCAAACACTACAAAAAAAAGAAAGATCCTGTCTTTAGTTAAGAAAAAAAGAATTAAAGAATTAAATGGCTCTGCCCACTCAGAAACATGGTGTTTCCTGGCACTTTAGTGATTCATACATTTTAATGTGCAGAGTTACCAATTGGAAGCTTGCTAAAATGCAAATTCCTGGGCTCTTGCAGGGCAAGAGCAATGGAAATATTGATGGTCCAAGTAGCAAGCTTTGAAAAACACCAACTTACACTACAAAAGCAAGTACTCTGAATACAACATGTCCTTATGGAAATTACAAACCCATTGCATTTTGAAAGAGGGGAAATGAGGCAATAATTCTTTAATAGTTCTTAAAAGTACAAGGTTGAGAAAACATAAACTAAAAGAGAAGGAAAAAATACCCAACAGGAGCAGTGTCTTGATTTCACAAAGATCTAACCACATGCCGTATAACACTAAGACAGTCTGGCAAGACTTGGACTAAAGGAAGTTCCATGGACAACCAAGAGGGCCACCTCTTCAAGACAGTAGAGGTCTAATAGTAAATCATGTGGTCTACAACTTCGTTCATGTTTTCAAGTGTTTCAAGGATAAACTGATGGGTTTGGCCTTCAGGTTTTTAAAAAAAAACAGCCTATTTCTCTGCCACTGAGTTGAACAACTGGATTAAGAACTGGATTACACATCTAGGAACACTGGAACACAGGGAGTAGGTGTTAAACCCTAGACCAGTTTTTGGACTTTGGATGAAAATGTTGGAAATATTTGTCAGATAATATGCAAGAACTGGAAAAGGAGAAAGAAGAGAGAGAGAGAGAACTATAGAATATCTCATAATTATGCTGGCATTCTGACCCATGAAACATGGACGTCTTTCTTAATTAGAAAAAACAGTGATGCAATCACTTACTTTAAAGCAAAAACAGCTGAAGCAATATGGTATCTTTCACAAAAGGAGAGCAAAGCCTACAGATTAATATTTTTCAATTCTATGTGTCAGATACAGGATACCTAATTGCTTCCTCAGGGATGTAGTATTAATCACATTCTTTGGAAAGTTTCTCTCTCTCTCTCTCTCTTTTTTTTTTTTTCTAAGCTCACAAAAGCCTATAGCTCTCTTGGGATGTGTGGTTTCCATGCTGGAAAGGTATTAGAAGAGGACTCTCATTTGAACACCAGGTCTGTGAAAAAATAAAAAGACCAGAAGATTTATTTAGGCTTAGAGAGATGGATTGTTTTGCAGAGGTCCCTTTTGGGATGCTTGAAATTAAACTAAGTCCTAGGAAAGTGGAGGAAAAAACAAAAATGGGAAGGATATAACATCAAAATCCTTGCAGAAACCTTGTTCTAGAATACCTGCACAGTGTCTAGGCTCAGTTTTTGATCAGGTTAAAGAGGAAAAAGATGGAACATGTTAAATTTTCAGCTTCCTGGAAGTTACCAGTAAAAGTACCTTATGCCCTGAGAGTAAGGAACGCATGTCAAGAAGTTCTGGTGTTAAGAGGGAGTGTTAGTTAATACTACGTTGAAGGAAAGAAAATCAGGAGCTTAGAGAGACTATAGTTCCTAATGAGTCCAATGAATTTGAAGTACATGACCATGAATGCAGAGACAATATACCTAAATTTGAAGAGATTAGAAATGAACAGGGGTATTGTTATTTCAAATAGATAAAAACAGTCGTGATATATCCAAATCTCTGACCACATAATCTTATTTGGTTCTACAGTGATAATATTCCTTGTTCTCTCTTCTCTAGAAGCACCCTTTCTTAATAATAACCAACAACTACACAACTACCACAGCAACCAGCACTTACTACATTCCTACTGTATGCAGGGTACGTTTTATTTGCATTAAAAATCAAATCTTAAAACTACTCTTTATTATCTTTCCACATTTACATTATAACGAGAGATGAGTCTCAGGGAGATTGAGTGACTTGCTCCAAGCCACACAGCTAGGGAAGAGCAGAGCTGGGATTTGAATTCAGGTCTGCCTTGGCTTGAAAGCTGCCATTCTTTTCATGGTACCAAGAAATTCTGTTAGCTAGCATTAGTGTTGTGAAGATACAGGTATTTATTCTTAGTGGTGGCCTTGTACTGCTCTTTTCAGTTTCCTCTTAATTTTTCATTTGAAAGTGGGAAGAATATGTTTAAAATAAAGAGGCTAACCTGATGTCTAACTCTGATGGCCTAATTGCTGTTCACAGAGATGAGCTGCCATGTTCCTTGTTTCTGGTCTTATTAATTCTGGGACCTTTGTTATCATTAGCTCTGGAGATTTATATACCCTAAATCCTCAGACGTCAGGTTCTTGTTGTCCAGGGATATTGAAAGCTTCAGTTTGACACATTAGAATTTAGTTTTAGGGAGCTAAACACATCTGGCATATGTAATTTGGGCCTCCTTAAGTTAATAAAGGAAAAGAATGTTCTGAAACAAGCTTTTCTTCCTATAGTTACAATGATCCAGTGTTTCTAATTTAATAGAAGGACTTCTCACACTGAAAGGAAAAAGAGAAGACAAAAACTGGCCACCTTGCATAGCAATTGATATCACTGTCACGAAAGAGTCACAGGACAGGACAAGTGTGTGAGTGGGTAACGGATGAACATTAGGTCCATATAAAATCAAAGGAATCAAGAAGACATTTCAAATGCATGAAAAACATCAAGTACACAAAGGATCTCCCAGTTGATGCATTATGAAATGCCATACGTTTTTCCTCTCAGTTGGGAAAAGGGTAACTTGTGAACCCTGGCTATTCCCCTACTATGTTCTTCATTCTCCCTGGTGTTGTAGAAACCTCTGCCTCAGACAAGCCAGCAGGGGGTTGGGAGTCAGGCATCCGCTCATGCTCCTTGGAAGCTGAATGATGCCCAGGGTGTTGCTCCATGCTGTTCAGAAAGATGCGTCAACGCATTACCTGTGTCTAATGCTCTAATTGATGAAAATGCAAATCACAATTTTTCTACTATTTTGGTGGCTTAGGTTCTCATCCGTCTGCATTTCTCTAGGACATTCTTTTGAAATTTCTAGAATGGGGACAAACGGAATGGGTACCTTAGCTGCTTTCACAAGGAGAGCTAAGTTGAAAGTTCTAGTGAAGGGTGGACCATGACTGAAAAAGATCCTGTCCTGGCTGAGAAAGTCCTTTTCTCTCATTGGGGCTGCAGCTTTAGAAGGAGGCACATGCATGATCAGGAAGAAATACAAAGGCCTAACCTAAGACCGTGGTGGCAAAGAGGGACAAGAAAGAATCGTCTTCAGATGGTATGGAGGTAGAATGCACAAAATTTAATGTCTAACTGGGGGTGTATAGGAGAAGGGGAAATCAGTGTGAATCAAAGTTTTCTGATGTGGCTGGGTGAATAGCCCATTTATTCTACAAGATAGGAAATAAAGAAGATTAAGTAGGTTTCTGGGGCTAGACAAGTCCAGTTTCGGACATGTTGCGCTAGTTGTGCCTATGGGATATCCAAGTGGTGATGAGTAGAAGGCAGATAGATGTATAAAATGCATCAGCAACACTGTCAACTACTGATATGTGAACAACAGTACTTGAATCCAATTCTCTATTTTCAGTATGTGTATTAACTCTTGCAGGGTTACTAGGGAAAGGAATACAAATGGTTTATCCAGCAGCACTCTAAGGGTTGCAAAAAATAAAGACATCTCTCACTATTGTGCTGTATTTGTACACTGAAATGAAGTGATTTAATCACCCACAGCATCATTTCTCTTGTGAGCTATCTGCTGGTTTGCAGCTTCTTGTCCACATGAGTGTGGCTGGCATCTGGACCGGATTTAAAACAGCTACCAGGCAGATGGAGACAGAGAACAGTGCTCTGGAACCCTTCTTCCATCCAACCTGTCTATCCCATTTTCCTATGTGCTTCTTACTTCCAGATGCCTCAGGGTCATTGAGTCTTAGCTTAAATCAAATGTCCTCTGGCTCTAGGTCCCATGATGAAAAATTTATGGAGTCCTGGACACATTACAAGTTTTACAGCTTTACAGCTGAAATCCTTCAGGTCCTCCTGACCTACTGAAGGAAAAAAATATGTTTTATTTTATTGTGATTCCCAAACACTCTTCTAGTATGTACATTTCTCCTACAGAATGGATATGTTGCTTCCAGCAGTGTGTTTTATATTACCTTGAAGAGTAGGGAAGCTCTGATAGGAGGAAACAAAGAAAACAGAACTTGTAACGGGACATAGGACCAAGTCTATAGATCATTAGTCTGTCTTTCTCTTTGACTGAGAACACCTTATGTGAGTCAATGACTGTACCCTAACTTGTTTCCAAAACAGTTTCTATCCTCCAACTAATGATGTGCTGGTCTTTGTTTTTATTAAATTGTATATGTATATAAACACACAAGAATTTTCTTAGGACCTTAAAAATATTATCTGATCTTGAAAAGTCCAGGATATACCTTGTTACTCATGAATTAAACTTATTCCAGATAACAGAATTTCTAAATCTATACCCAAACCCCAAATCTCTCTCTCTGTTCAGGAGACTATAAATAACGCTTTGGATATGTCTTGAAAACAAGGTAGCTAGCGGCGCTTACCTTGACAATGAAATCTGCTGTGAGTGGTCCAGTCATTCTCAGTATCTCTTTGTCTGGAAATTTCTGGAAGTCGACACTAGAATTGTCCACAAGAAAGGTGCCTGTCGAGCTGAGACTGTTTTCACCTTTAGCCCCCTGCAGGGTTTTGGTTTCCAGATCTACAAGTTCAAACACATGTAAAGGGGAGAAAGATGTTCCCAGGGCTGCCCCAGACCACATGCAAGCACGTTTCATAAAACAGTCTACATCTATGTAAGGGAGAAGTACCATCCTTTATATGGCTGATGCTGTTGAAATTGGGATAGAACCAAAATTTATGGGTGCCTCGATCACAGAGGAGTTTACGTTGCAAGTGAAATTATTTTAAAACTCTTTAGCCAAGTGTTCAAGGCTCCCAGTCCAGAAATCTTTGACTACCCGAGGATCACATTAGGGTAGCCCACATTTCTACCATCCTATTCCTTAACTAAACCACTCCTGTACATATCGTACTGATTTCGGTCTCTATGCATCTCTGTTTAGAATACCCTCCAGTTTTCTTTTTGATCCGTGAAATTCAGGGTGCCTCGCAGAGTTCCTCTCAGCACCTGTGTGACTTAATAGCCATGTATTACCTTGTGTGCATTTGTACTATCTGCTCTCTTACCACGTGTGTGCTGTGGCTCGCCATGAAGAAATGATAGTAATGAGGACAAAGAAGTCAGCATTCTTTTTTTTTTTTTTCATCATTCTTTTTAGTTCACTCTCTTTTTAAAGTCTTGCTGGGTACCTAATATAGTATTATGTACATATATGATATTTTGTTAAGTGCCAAAGAAAAAAAGAACTTCTTGATTCCTGGAGCATTCCAATCTGAATTTGGCCAATGATAAAGGTGATGAAACGTCTTTTGTTGGAGGAAATGTGAGCAAGCTGGGGATGATGGTAATTACACTGTATTTCAGAGCAGGTTAAATGCTCATGTGATTGAGAAAACAACTGACCACTGTATGAAGAGGGACAGACTAAGTCTAAAGGTTTCTAAACTTGCATAAGAATCCTTAGCTTTGGGGGCGCCTGGGTGGCTCAGTGGGTTAAAGCCTCTGCCTTCGGCTCAGGTCATAATCTCAGGGTCCTGGGATTGGGCCCCACATTGGGCTCTCTGCTCAGCAGGGAGCTTGTTTCCCCCTGCCCCCTGCCTCTGCCTGCCTCTCTGCCTACTTGTGATCTCTGTCTATTTATTTATTTATTTATAAATAAAGAAACTCTTAAAAAAAAAAGAATCCTTAGCTTTGGCATAAGGATATAGTGCCAGGTGAGCCTCTGGGTCTCATACCCCACATCCAACCAGAATGACTCCCTTCTTCTACGTCTTACAGATTGGGGATCTAGGATAGTTTTAGGACCTCTGGAGGTACTAAATTATTCCAAGTGTTGTCTATTTCAAGCTGGAATACCAACAGATAAAGAATGTTGGTGTCCAATGAATGCCCACGACCCTCAAATGAAGTCTGTGTAGCCCTTTTTCTGGAGTAGGTCAGGCTCCATCCCCCTGACCTAGAGAAGAGAGGTCCTCACAGAAGAACGTGAGCAACACCAAAGGGGAACAGGAGGGGAAACCACAGCTGTTGTCATCAGAGCAAAGCCAGCATCATGGGATCTCCTTCCTCTAGCCTTCATTCTTCAAGCCACCTTATGCGTATGTGTACTCATTTGTAGATATAGCTCCAAGACATAAATCAACTTAGTTTTGGAAAAATCCTGGAGGTCTAAGTCTGATCTGAGCAACTGATTCAGTTTTATCACCAGATCTCCCAGCCATACTTCCCAAGGTACTTCTGGTTGAAAATAAGCTGGGGCTGGACCAGACTGCCTGCCTAGTCTTTTTCTGGTTTGGCCCCAAATATTTCAAGTTAGTCCCATATTAGACCAGCTTCTGAGAGTTAAGTGCAAAGGGTTGCAAGAGAAATAGGGTGTCATTTATTCACATATTCATTTTACATTATATATTATATTATATACCAGATACACAAGACAAAAAGTTCTTGAGTTCCATGTATGTTGTCAACAGGACGTTTGTTGGGGGGAAAATTCCATTTTGCTTTCCATCATTTACAAATATCATCTGCCACTTCACCTATTGAGTTCTTGGGACAATTAGAGCAAATGAGGCTCAGTCTTTAGCTTCTTAGAAATCACATAATTAGGAAAACTGAGAGGCTCATACATTTATAAAAATGAATTTTCATTTCAATCCATTCTTTGGGGGTCTTTCTTCTGCATGGAGGAGTCAGTCCCCTACTTGGTGATGATCTCTGCCTGGAAGTTTTATTCTGAGCAGGCCTTTCACTGCTCAGAAAAATACTGTTGTTGAGTGGGGTTGTTACATGAGCAGTTACCTCTGTCCAATCCTCCAAGGGGGGAAACAAATCATTTGAATGGTGATAGTGTACACACATATATCATCCCTTGACATGTGAACATTATATTTTGGGGGGTTTGTTCAGGGTTAGAAAAGAGCCTGGATCCATATAAGGTGACATATCAGCATCTTCTGGCTTTGCCGGAACTGTACCTTATTCCTTCCCTTCACGTGACCCCTCAAATCCCGCCTCTCCCATGAAATGTATTTATTTTTATTTTTAGAAAGACTATAGTAGGCTATCTGAACTTTCACAGGCTCCAATTTATCTTCCTCTTGTTTGTCTTTCTGGAATGATTTCATTTATAATCCAATTGCCAAAAGATAATGCTTGCTACCTAAATTGGTTTCCTAGGCATGTGTGTGGGAGGGGAGAAATTACAGAAGATGATAGATGCCTCTTCAGGAATCCAGGAACAGTCACAGCAGAGGAGATCAGAAATGCTCAAGGGACCAGCTGAAGTCAAGCCTTTCAGTGGAACTTAATTTTGTAGAAAATACAATGTATCCTCTTATACCCCTTCCCTGGCTTGTAGCCTCTAATTGCCTGCTGGTAATTTACAGGTCTACCTCTAAACAATAATAAATGCTAATAATAAAAAAGAAAAGATGTGGCTGTGTACTACTGCCTTGGCAGGAGTGAAGATATCAATGCTTTCTAAATTCTGGTGGGGCCATGCTACCATTTGATCTTTAGGGTTGTGATTACCCATCAATCCTCAATCCCAATAGCTATCTTTAGTATATGAGGGCTTTGTATTGTCTTTAATACATGGAATGTTTAATCATACCACTATGGCTTTCTTTAAATGTTCAGTTAAGGCTGTCTGGTGCTTCTATGTCCCCTGAATTGATAAAATAATAGAACATGAGAATAGGAAGAAAGAATGAAGGTGAGGGAGGGAAGGTTGGAAGGAAGAAGGAAAAAAAAGGAGAGGCAAGGCAAGAGAAAGACTGAGACTGATTGGAGAGGAAGAAGAGAGAGAATGAGAAATAATATTCACAAAAGCTAAACATGTGCTTGACTCATGAAAAACCTATTGGGAGCATCTATTTTGTATTCTTCAGGATGAGTGTGGTTAGAGATAATTACTCTGAGGTTTCTGCTATCTCATCAAGCAGCCAAAAGATAAACAGAAGCACTCAAAATATCATATTATGATAGAGTGGAAGGATTTGCACTTCTGTATTTTAATCTCTTCTGGGAACAAAAAATAATAGTGACTAAAATTCTCAATACCCAAAAGAAAACAACTGAGCTTACTTACACAAGTGATCAGGTCCTTTTAAGACGAGGCGAATATGTCTGCTTCCATAAGGAACAGCAACCACAGTATCATCCACTAGAGAGAAACAAAGGGGTATCTTAAAAGCACATAATTTGATACAAAATTATCAATTAGCTGCTCTATAAATGCATTGACTTATACACTCCCCCAAAGGACAATCATCTTTTAAGTGTTTGAAATAGGAACACCAGTATTTGGGAATCAAAATTTCCATTTCCCTCAAAATAAAACATGCCAATGAAGCTGGTCACTAGTTAACTTATGGGGGACCTGACCTTTTAAAATACATATATGTAAATTTTGATATATTGAGAAATGAATTTACAAGTTTCCATTTCTGAATTTAAAACCTGGTTTTACATTACTAAACTTCTCCAGATTCTGAAAATGAAAATAAATTTGAATAGTCAAAGGAGGACTGTATTATATCAAGATATGAATTTCTTTCTATCCAAGTAACTATCTTGGATTATTCGGAAAAATAAGAACAGGAGAAATCATCTTTGTTCGTATTTGTTAAATCTCTCAAGGGCAGAAATCATGTCTCCCAGTTCTTTAATATCCTTCACCCTACCTACATGTAATATTATATATAGTAAGTGTCACAGGAATGGTTATGAACTTTTCCCCTCACATACCCTCTCTGCTTGAAAATTATTATTATTTTCTGCTTGAAAATTAAAAAAAACCACTTTTTATTTTATTTATTTATTTATTTTTGGCTGAATCACAGCCAGATTTAGAAATGGATTACTTTCACTTTACTTGCAAATTGAGATTCAATTCACTGGAAGCAGAACCTAGTTTTTTTTTTTTTTAATTAGAGGTATATTCTATATTCAAACACATCCCAAGCATTCTCACTTGTGACATCTGTGACAACAATACCTCTCATTTACCTGCCACTGAAGAGTTTCACTTTCTAAATTCACCATTTACTCCTTCACCCAAAGCTTGTGACATAGGCAAAGAGGATGCTACAATCTCCACTTCATGATGAAGAAATAGAGCCTCTGAGAAGTACAGGGAGAGGCCCATGGTCAAAAAAGAGGAGGGAATTCCAGAAGAAAAGGAAAAAAGCAGACCAGCATATTCAGAAGCTCTGTGGGATTCTTCGTTTCACACATATTTTTCTGATATTATACATTATCATGCTTTCATTGGAAAAATTTAGTTTCCATAAGAGTAATCCTAAAAGATAACCCAATGTTCTGAGACTTGCCATTATCCTTCTTTAGGAGAATCTGATTTCTACAAATGAATCTCAGAAGTTCCCTAACTTCTCTGATCTTTAGTTTCCTCATTTGTAAGACAGGGAAAACCATACTTGCCTCACAATATTGTTGTAAAAAGATACAGATATTGATATCAATATATAGATGTATAGCCTGGAACACAGGAGGCATTTTGTAAATATTACTTTCCTCCTTCTCTTCCAAATCTCCTTAAGGACAGGAACTGAAAGACTGTTTATTTTTACAATGATTTTAAACCCTCCAACATAGCCAGTTGAATGAGAAAGAAAAATCATATGCGCTCAATTCTTTCCCTAAAGAGGTTACATTTACCAAGTTCTCTCCGATGCTGAATATTCCACTCACACTACAACCTTCTCGTGGTTTTTAATGTCATACATTGTTGAAGAAAAGGCTGGATCTCAGAGAGCCAAGACTTCGTGGCTGTAAGCACAGAACACGTAAGGAGAATATAGAAAAGGAAAAAAAGTGTTCAGACTGGGCCCATAGAGCTTTAAATGTCTTGCATAAAGACATGGATTTTTAAGTTTACAAAAGAAACTCAAAGCATTAAAACAATGGGATTTCTGGAAATAGAAAGTCTTTGTTTATCCACAGGTCAAATAAAGTGCAAGTAAAAGGGAAGCTTTCTGTTTGGCTCTGCAAGGCTCAGCAGCAGGCTTCTGACCCACACACAACTCAGGCGGCCTCCCTCTTGTTCTGGCGAGAAGCCACTCGCATTCCACTTAATGGGGCATTAACCCTAACTTCTGGCTGATGTGTTAACTTGGTATGCTCCCCAGGGAAGATGGGGAAAAACCCAGAAGGGTGTTGGGGGAAGAGGCTAGGATGGAGACAGGAGATGGGGCTAGAATGGAACATCTCTTGATACCCCCTGCACTTGTCTAAGTCACAGTGAAACAGGGAGCATCTCAAGCTGGTGCAGACTTGAAGAGTCCAGCACAAGGCACAGGAAGTGTGAAGAGTCATGGTCTGTTTTTTTGTGGTTCTGTAAAAGGCTGATGAGCAAATGACAGCTCATCAGGCAATCAGCAAGTTCATGCCTTTATTCCACAAATAGCTTTTGAGCATCTCCTAGTGTCAGGCTCCCTCCTAGGTACCAGAGATTCAGTGACAAAAAAGGCCAGCCAAGCAGCAGCCCCACAAAATGGTCCAAGAAAAAGGGACCCAAGATAAAAAACGAGGGAAAATACCACATGTTCTGCCCTGCTCATGGAAATCCATAAAGCACATTGGTTTCTTAGAAGCCCTGAACTGGGGGCACCTGGGTGGCTCAGTTGGTTGGGCGACTGCCTTTGGCTCAGGTCATGATCCTGGACTCCCAGGATCGAGTCCCACATCGGGCTCCCAGCTCACTGGGGAGTCTGCTTCTCTCACTGACCTCTCTCCTCTCATGCTCTCTCTCTTTCTCTCAAATAAAAAAAAAAAAAAAATCTTAAAAAAAAAAAAAAAAGAAACCCTGAATCCAAGAACTTCATTTCATTCTATGTAACCCAGTGTATCCCCCAAGAGTTTACCCAGGGAATTTTTATTAACACTGTTAACACAGTGTTATCTCAAAATGTAATTTAAGAAGTGGTGATCTTAATTTGACAGAAATAGGAAAAAAATTGATATTATATTCTGCATGTTGATAAAAAGCCACTTTTTAGTTGGATATGTATTAATAATTGTCTTACTGGGGAGTCTGGTTTTATCACCCATTTCTTTAGTGATTAATTCAATAGGTTCAGTTGGTGGGGCAGAAGGGTACAGCCTCTTTCATTGGACCTCACATTCCTGAGGGTGCCCTTTTCCACAAAGACACACTGCTCTATGACAAAGGGCATCTGGCCTAATCTATTCTGGCTGTGTTGACAGGACCATGATGCCAGTTGTCAGGACTATTTCTAGGTTCTTAGTCAGCAATTCTGAAAGACCTGCTTCAGAGATCAGATAACATCTTTCTCAATTAAATAGACAAACTTTCCATGAGAATCATAAATGCTGTCATTTCACAAATATCGGTTGCAAAAGTCTTTTCTCAAGAAAATTGTTGTAAAGATTCTACCTAAAATATTTCCTCAAAGAATCTACAGCTATATGTATATTCCACAGCTTTCTATTGAATATTTTTATTTGTTTTTCAATCTCATCATATGTAGACTTTTTTGTGTCACTCATTGCTGTAACACAAAAAGGTCATAATGACAATTTTTGAAGAGACAGGATTTCCTATTCTGGTATCTGAGCTTGCCTTATTGTTAGACCTGTTGATGTGTATGTTTTTAAAGAGTCTTCCCTCTGAGTCTATGAGACTGGTAATTTTTTTAAACAAAAGTGTCATCATTAATGTGGTTGGCTATGTATAAAAATAGCAGTACATACAGTCACCAATCTTGAGGAGGTTTTCATAGTATATATTTTATCTTCATGCTAACTTTATTACCTTACAATGTATCCAATGAAATAAGGTGGAGCTGAGCATTTGAGCCCTTCAACTTCTCCCCACCGAGGTTATGGATCATTACACAATGGAGGCAAAACAAGATCGATCTTCCTAAATGGTTGGGAACTTCATCCTTACAGTCACCCAGGCCAAAAACTTTGGAGCCAACCTTGACTTCATATTTATATCTAATCAGTTAGAAAATCCTATTGCCACAAGAGTCAAAATACCATATTTCACAGACTGTAAGACAAAGGATCTCTCACATTCTAATATATGTGAAATCAGAAATTAGCCCACAACCAATGGTGACTTATATTCTTTCTTGCTGAGGCAGTAATCCTGCCACAGTTGTCTTTGCCTGCACAGTTGCTAACAGTGAAGTTGTTAACATAGTTAACTAAGTTGCTAACACCAAAGCGGCCAGTATCAAACTTGCAAAATGGGTGTCAGCAGCTTGGAAGAAGATTCTAGGATAATAGGAGGACACCCTTATTGGAACTAAACAGTTGTGAGGGTCATAGGGAGATGAGGAATCAGAAGTGCTTAATAACACTGCCAAAGTCAGAGTCAAAAGCTAGTTATGCAGTTGCAAATCTGAGTTAAGAGCCCAGCATCAAGACTTCTCTTTCCTGACAAATGGATTAATAGCGCCCAGACTTAGTTTTCTGCCTGGAAACAACCAAAGGCAGAATATAAAACCATGGTTTTCAAGATGATGGACATCAGGAAAAGAAGGGCAGCAATCCGTGAGAATCAGGAAACAAGGTAGGTAAGTGTTAACACTGCCCCAGCATCCTGCTTTGAAAGATTTTCCTGGCTGCATTTCAGGAGGTAGGAAACCCAAGCCTGGAGGATTCCTTGAGCTGAGACAAAGTTGAGAATCCAAGAAGGTGAAGGTTATATAGTATAACTTTATTCTGTATGTTCAAAAACTTAAGTACATACGTACAAAAATCTTCAGGCCCAGAGAATTTTCAATGGTGAAAGCTACCAAGCATTCAAAGAAGAAATAACATCAATTTTATACATTCTTTCAAAAAAAAAAAACCAGAGAAATCACTTCCCAAATCATTGTGTGAGTCAGCATTACACTACTACCAAAAACTAGGCAAAGATGGTATAAGAAAAGGATCCTACATGTAGAGAAAGGGGAACCCTCCTACACTGTTGGTGGGAATGCAAGATGGTGCAACCACATTGGAAAACAGCATGGATGTTCCTCAAAAAGTTGAAAATAGAGCTACCCTACGACCCAGCAATCGCACTACTGGGTATTTACCCCAAAGATTCAAATGTAGTGATCTGAAGGGGCACGTGCACCCAAATATTTATAGCAGCAATGTCCACAATAGGCAAACTTATAAAAGAGCCTAGATGTCCATCAACAGATGAATAGATAAAGAAGATGTGGTATATACATACAATGGAATACTATGCAGCATCAAAACCCACAAAATCTTGCCATTTTCAATGACGTGGATGGAACTAGAGGGTATTATGATAAGCATAATAAGTCAATCAGAGAAAGACAATTACCATATGATCTCAATGATATGAGGAATTTGAGAAACAAGACAGAGGATCATAGGGCGGGAAAAATAAAACAAGATGGAACCAGAGAGGGAGATAAACCATGAGACTTAATCTCAGGAAACAAACTGAAGGTTGCTAGAGGGAAGGGAGGTTGGAGGAAAGGGATGGCTGGGGGATGGACACTGGGGAGGGTACGTGCTATGGTGAGTGCTGTGAATTGTGTAAGACTGATGAATCACAGGTCTGTACCCCTGAAACAAATAATATATTATATGTTTATTAAAAAAAGTTTTAAAAAGTATCCTACAGACAACTATCTCTCATGAACATAGATATAAAAAACCCTCAGAAAAACACCAGCCAATTAAAATCCAGTAATCTATATAAGGAATAATACGTTATGACCAAGCAGAGTTTATCCCAGGAAAGCAAGGCTGATTCTTTATTTGAAAATCAATTAACGTTAACCATCACAATAAAAGTCCAAGGAAAAAAAGCCATATGAACACAATCATTTGAAGCAGAAAAAGCATGATAAAATTCAACATTCATTCATTATAATAACTCTCAGCACATTAGGAATAAAAAAGAACTTCCTTAATGTGATAAAGGTCAGCTAACTTCATACTCAATGGTGAGAAACTGAATGCTTTCCCTCTTAAGACTAGAAACGAGATAAGGATATCCACAATTGCCTCGTCTATTCTTTTTTTTTTTTTGCCTCTTCTATTCAGTATCATATTAGACATGCTTGCCAGTGCAATGAGGTCATAAAAATAAATAAGTGGTTTACAATTTGAAAAGGAAGAAGTAAAGCCACCCTTATTTGTAAAACAAGATGATAGTTTATGTAGAAAATCCCCAAACTCTCAGAACAAATAACTGAGTAAGCAAGTTTGCAAAATATGCAGCCAACACTTAAAAATAAACTAGCAATATAGAATTGGATATTGAAATAAAAAATAAAATGTCAGTGCAATAGGGCAAGAAATAAGAGGTACAAGTTTAACAAAAGTACAAGGATATGTACTCTGAAAACCAATAAAGGCCTATGAAAGGAAAGAGAGAAGACCTAAAGAAATGGATAGCCATGAAGTGCTCATAGGTTAAGTGACTTAACATAGTAAAGATGTTGATTCCCAATGGACCAATCTATAGAATTAACAAAATTGCAAATCAAAATTTCAGCAATATTTTTTATTAATAGGACAATCAGATTGAAAAATTTATATGGAAGGGCAAAGAAATTAATATAGAATAGCCAAATGAGTTTGAGAAGAAGCGTAGAGTTGGAGGCATCAAACTATTTTAAGACTTCCCTTAAAGCTATAGTGACCAAGACAATGTTGTATTGGTGAAGGACTGACACATAGATCAGACTAGAGAGTCCAAGAAAAGACCCATGCAGAAATGGCCAATGGACTTTTGACAAAGTTTTAAAGGCAATTTAAGAGAGAAAAGGACATCTTTTCAACAAATGAGGCTGGAAGAGCTGGACATCGTTATACCTCTCCCACAAAAGAATTAACCTAGATATATCTTATAATACTGAGATACACCTTATATAAAAAGTAATTGAAAATTGGTCATTGATATAAAAGCTTAAATATGAAACTGTAACAATTTTAGAAGAAAATATAGGAGAAAATTGGTGACCTGGGATGAGGCAAGTTCTTATGTATAGTGTTAAAGGCACAGTCCTAGCAAGAAAACACTGATGACTGGTCTTCATCAAAATCAGAAGTTTTTGCTCTATGAAAGCTAATATGAAGTCAATTTTGGGGAACAAAAAGGAACCTATGGAGAGAAAATATTTTTGAATCACACATCTGACAAAGAACATGTACCCAGAATGCATTGAGAATTCTCAAAATTGAATGGTAGGAAATCAAACACATATAAAAACTGGGCAAAGGACATGAACCAACACTACCCCAAAGAAGAAATAAGCACTTCCATAGTGGGCAGTATAATTTTATTCTCTTGCTCCGCTAAAGATGACCATGTCCTAATCCCCAGAACCTATGAAAACATTATGTTAAGGAGGAATTACGATTGCTGATGAAACTAAGACTGGTAATCAGCTGAAGTTAAAAAGATTATCTTGGATGATCTGGGTGGGCCCAAGGTAATAACTAGGATTTTTTAAACTGGGAGAGGTAGAAGAGGAGACAGAGGTAGAAGAGGATCTAAAGATTTTACACTGCAGACTCCAAAGATGCCAAGGAACATAGATAACCTAACAGAAGCTAGAAAGGCCAAATCAAAGAAAATCAATTAGCCCCTAGAACTTCCAGTCCTGCTCAACACTGTGAATTCATCTAACAAGACCCATTTCAGAGTTCTAACCCTCCAGAACCATAAAATAATGTGTTGCTTTGAGACACTAAGTTTGTGGCAATTTGATACAGCAGCAATTGGAGACTAATAAAACATGAAAAGATATTCAACATCCTTAGTCATCAGGAAAATGCAAATTAAAGCAATGATGACATACGACTATGTACCAATTAGTATGGTTAAAAGAAAAAAAATTGACAATATCAAGTGATGGAAAGAATGTGGAACAAGTGAAACTCTTACACATTGCTGGTAGAAAAGCAAAATAGTAAACTACTCTCAAAAAAAAGTCTAGCAGTTTCTTAAAATGTCAAATATGTATCTACCATATGATCTAGATGTTCAACTCCCAGGAATTTACCTAAGAGGTATGAAAAGCATATGTCCATACAAAAATGTGTACATGAATGTTCATAGCAGCTTTATTTATAAGACCTCCCAAGTGAAAACAACCCAAATGCCTGTCAGCAGGTGCATGAATAAACAAACTGTGGTATGTCCATACACTGGAATTTCTATACAGCAATAAAATAAAATAAAATAAACTACTGATACATGCTACATTAATGAATCTCAAAATAATTATGGTGAATAAAAGAAGCCATTTGGACTATAGTATGTACTGTATAATTCCATTTATGTAAAATTCTAGAAAATGTAGTCAAATCCATAATGATAAAAAGATCAGTGGTTGCCAGGGGGCAGGGCTGGCAGAGCAGAAGGGAAGGATTACAAAGGGCACAACAAAACTTTTGGGATGAGGGGTAGGTTTGTTTTCACAGGTGTATGCATATGTAAAAATTCACAAATTTATGAATCCAGTCTATTGTATGTCATCTATACCTCAATACAGCTGTTTAAAAAAAAAGAGTCCAGTACCAATGTATTTTATTTCTTTTATGAATTCTTTTTAAAATTCTGTATTACAGGTACCCCCACAACATGTAGAAATTGAGCCCAAAATGATTAAAAAGATATTACAGTTTGGTATCTCAATGTGGTTTTGATTTGAATTTCCCTGATGGCTAATGATGATGAACATTATTTCATGTGTCTGTTAGCCATTTGCATGTCTTCTTTGGAGAAATGTCTGTTCATACCTTCTGACCATTTTTTGACATGATAATCTGTTTTTGGGTGTTGAGTTTCAGACGTTCTTTATAGATCTTGAGAAAAAGTTTTTTTTTTTCAGTTTGTTTACCAATTTAATAACTTATTTCAGGTCTTTTGTATGTATGAATAATCCATGCTTTAAAGAAAATCTAAATCTAAAGTAGATCTTTAAAACTATCACATAAAAACCCTAAAAGGTCAGGAAGTTTTGTGTCAGCATTTCTTAATTTCAGTGGCAACTTTTCTTTCTTCTGAAGTGGTGCATAAAATAATAGCCCATCTTTCAATCGGTGAGGTCTTCGATTCACGGAAATGCAGTACGGAATCACCTCCACCACCGCTGCCTATAGTCCAAACCATCATCGTCCCAGGGCTGGCTCACCATAACAGCCTCCGAGTCAGGAGACCAACTGACTGAGACCAACTATAGTCTATTCTCAACACAGTACATAGAGTAATCCTTCTGAAAATAAATCAAGTCATTCCTCTGCTCAAAATCTTCCCGTGACTTCTCATCTCATTCTGATTAAGAGCCAAAACCCTTACAAAGTCCTATAATATCTTTGCCATTCTTCATCCCACCTTGCAACCAATCCTGCCTTCGTCATTTCCTGTAGGCTTCTTTAAACTGACTTTAAGTCACATGAGCTTCTTTACACTTCAGGTAATATGTTGAGATTTGCGTTTACCAAGGGCCTTTGTATTTGCCTCTATGACTGGAATTCTCTTTCCTTTGACTTTTGCGTGGTGACCTTGGCTCCAGTTCAGATGCCATCTTAGCAGTCAGTGAGTCCTTGTTTTTTTACCAATCTATGTAGTATTGCAACTCCTTGTAACACTGTTGCTGGCAGCCCAGCCTTACCTCCAATTTTTCTTCCTGCTTTACTTTTTCCCCAAGACTTCTTTCACCATATGGAAACACATTTTATTTAGTTTTTTGTTTGGTCTGTTTTTTTGTCTGTCTGTCCCTGAGGAGTTTTGAGATATCCAGGTGATTTCAAAACACACAAATTTATATGAGAGTTTCACAAAGCTGGAGACATTAAATTGATAGCAAATAGACTGGCTCTAGTTCTAAGTATATTGCATATACTTGGAAAATATGTAATGGGGTGCAAGCCAGTACAATTTGCAAGAGAGTGAGCCTTTAATTTCAAAAATCAAAAGTTAATGTTAGTTAAATTTATTCTCTTTTGTTGCTGTTGGGCTGGGGAAGTTGAAAGGAAGTGACCAGAAAAGATGGAAAGATTGAACGCTATCAGTGGACAGCCTTTTCCTTTAAAAGGAGGGGGGGGGAGTGTGCTTTGATCTAGCTCTCTTTCTTGTCTGTATTTGTATTAGGCAATTACACTATCTTTTGGTACAAAGATGGTTTCTTTTTTATTTGCCAGCAAATGGCAGCCATTGGATAAGTTCCTTCTACTTTTCTTTTTCCTTCTGGCACTTCCCACCATGGTCTTTCTCCATTCTTCTGTTTTCTCTTTGTTTCCCCAAGGCTTGATAACATTAAAAAAAAAAAAGAAATCTTGGATGTAAGTTCAGAAGAAAATGAGTTCAATGTGGGGAATCTTAGTACTAGGGGTTCGTAAAGAGCATGTGGTTGGCTCACAGTGTCTTTTGGCAGAGTAGAGGGGAGAGAGCTGGCATAGGTCCACCGGGCCTTCATGGGTGGAGCACTGCTCACCTGGCCAGCACCCTGGGCCCCGCAGAGTGGTCTACTCTTCCCTGCTTGGGGGTCACCTCGCAGTCTGTAACTGTAGAGCAGAAGATTCTTCTGGGGTGGAGAAAACATAAGCGAGCCACTTTATTCAGCATGTGCTATAGATGGTGGTGAGGTGTGTGTGTATGTTGGGCTTTATTGAGATAAATCATTTTGTCACGAGGCATCATCAGCACTAAGGTAAATGAATCAATTGTACTTTGTCCTTATGGATAATCATCAGGTTGTGCATTATATAATTTACCTACTCTCTTAGAGCACTTTTTATTGAAACATCTATTTGCAGATCTGGGGATGACTTATGGCTCTTCATTTGCTTTGGTTTGTTCTTTCAGAGCTTCTCCACATTATTTCGGCAATTGAGTCCCCAGAGGTCCCTGATGACTGCCCCCCCATACCTATCCAGGTAGAGTGTTCAGGGAGAGAGCATGAGTGGGAATGGAGGGAGGGTCCCTTACCCTAAGCCCACTATACAGCAGTTATGGCACAAAAGGAAGCCATCCCCTTTATCTGTGCCTAGCAGAAATTCCTAGTTTCCTAGATAATGAACATTGATTCACTTACATGACATAAATAATTAGCAAGATTTGAGCTCTTCTAGGATTTCTTAAAGTGTTCTACAAGCATGACTTCTGAAATGTAACTCCCCCCTCCCCTCCCCAATATACCACCATGACTTCAGAGATTTACAAAAGAAAAGAATCATGCCTCTATCCTCTGGTTTTCATCTTCCAAATTCTTTAATTTGTCATCGTAGAGAAGAAGCTACCAACACATGAAAGAAAAAAAAATCTCACCTGAATGTACTATATCAATGTCTAACTTAGCTCATCTTTCATTTTCTCTGCCAGAGTCTTCCCCCCTCCCCCAGATTCACATTTTTCACTGCCGGCAGGGGTGTTAGCATGTCGAGTTCCCTAAGCTGGTACCTCCAATGTTTCTTGTGTTTAAAAGTCCCTAGTCTTCCTTGCAACCACCTCTTCTTCACTCCTAGAGCCTAGTCCTTTGGGCAACTGCCTTTTCCTGACTTCTGGGAATAGTTCTTTCGTATCCACAGCCTTTTTTTTCTTGACCTACAAGTCCACTGAAAGCCAAACACCCTGCCAAGCATCAGTTGTTTTTTTTTCCCAGCTAGTCAACAAATAGAAGAACAAAACTACATTAAGTAAAAGATACTCATTCTCAGTTCCCAAGCCAGGGGAAACATGTGCAAAGATAATCAAAGATCTATTGAAGGATTCTGGATAACGGCAAAATCTGGAGACAGCCTACCAAGCAAGGTCAAATTATCTAAAAAATGTATGTCTTTGATTACAAGAGTTACCTTATTTCTATCTTTTTTCTGATGTAGCACCTAGGGCAGTGATTGTGATGGAAGACAGTGTTTTGTAAAATGATCTGGGTCATTGTGTGACTGCATGGCTGTTTTAGGTATCACTAGACACGTGCCATCTACCCCAGCAAGACCCAGCTGGGCAGACATTTGTGGTACCTTGTTTTGATCCATCTAATTGCTTTAAAACGGCCCATCAAGGAAATAATCAGCAGGGTTGTGGGACAGTCCAAGCAATGAGGAAGTGCTTAGGCTCTGGAATCGGACTCTGGGCTTGAATCTTGGGCCTACCATTTTAGAGTTGCGTGACTGCGCAAGTCACATAATCTGTCTTGGCTTCAGTTATCTTATTCAAAACACAAGGACAAACAACGCCTGGCTAGAAGGTTGTCATCAGGATATGAGATGATGGTGTGACATTCCCAGCACATACTGTCTAGTAAGCATGACTTTACTGTGCTAGTATAGAGAGATGAAGAAGTAAGAGTCAGTAAATGGCTTCCTATAATCACTGTCCGATATTAATTCTGAAAGAACCTATGATCAGCACCAATCAGAGGTCATTTTGTAAATGAAGACAGCATGATATCATGGTGGTAGGAGTGAATTTGTTTAGATTTACTCACTCTCCCTGCTATATCCCCCTGCTATATACTACATCACGTTATGTAACAGGCAGAGGCTTGGGGGCAGTCTGTCCTCATGTTGGGCATGTCTGTGTTTGTAAATAGAGTGTATTTTGATCCACGTGTAATTCAATCCTGCTGTAGCGCAAGAAAAAGCTGTCCTCTGGGTTACCTAACTTGGTCTACCAAAACTAACGCACAAAGCAGGAACATGGTGCTTTCTACATTATGTTCAGATTTGTCTTCGTTTTGGTAGTGGACTTATTCCTAGCTTGAGGGGAGCCAGCATAAGACCAGAAGAGATTAATTAGGCCGCCAACCCCCAGACTGCCCCATCTCTGTGGTATTTTACCTTTGGTTGCGGAGAGCTGGGATTTATACTGCCCTCGGACCAGCCGGCAGGTGGACCCATCCCCGTTGCAGACTCCACAGTTATCCTCCTTGATGATGCTTCCCAGCTGGTGATCGCAGCCAACAATCTAACAGGAGAGAGAGATCTGTGATTCAAACAGCCTACTGTAGGGATCCATCGTGAGGCCCATCACCATTCAGGGACCTTCCCTTCACTTTTGAGGAAGGCTAAAACATGCTTCCCATAGAGGGGAACCAATTCAGCTGGAATTTCAATCAAGCTAAGGAAGAAGAAAAACAGAGCATAGACAAAGATGCTTTTACAGTTCAAATATATAAACAGAAAGAGGGGGGTGGAAGAGGGAGAGACAGAGGATGGGGGCATGCAGGGGAGAAGTAAGGGAGAGAGGAAGATCTTGACCTATTGATATTATTGAGCCTTAATTAAAAAATCATTCCCAGTGTAATAATTATGATTCACTAAAATTACAAAAATACAATTATGGAAGAAAAGATTTCATGGATTATTTTCACATTCCATATTGTTCCTTAGACTAGAAGCTGTGTAAGGGTAGGGGTGTGGTGTGTTAGGTCCATTCATGTACTCCGAGCAACTACTATGGTTCTTGGCAAATTGTAGCCCTCAATAGGAATTTGGTGAATGATAACAGGTGAAAGAGTTCTACCACTGAGCCACCAAGGCTGCTGAATGATAATGAAAATGGTTCCTTTTCTAGCTAGCACTTCAACTAAGAAAAGAGAAACAATCACAGAATCAGCCACCAGAAGCAAGATTACTGGATGTGTGTGCGGTGGGAGAGGAGCGTTGACGTGGAGGGTGGCAGAGATAACCAATACTGAGGCCCTCTCTGCCTGGCTATGTCCTACGAGGCACAATACAAGTATCTCATTAATTCTGAGAACGATCATGTAAGATATCTCCATTTATAGCTGAGGCCACAAATCTGGCCAAGGTCACCTTGGTAATAAGTAGCTGAGTTCTAAGCACATCTGACATAACATTTATGCTTAGTCCAAATCAGGCTTAACGAAATCACAAGCACTTATCTTGTATGTGGGCAAATTCAGCTGTACTTTTACTCTTTCCTTTCCAATGCTCAAGTTCAAAAATATTCAAAGTCAAACTGCATCAAGTTGTACTTCTATAGTTCCAGTTAGATCTAGTACCAAAAGACCTATTCCACTTCCAAATGACTTCAACAACTGTCTTCGATTAAAAAATAAAATGAGAACTGTAGTGACATTTGAAGGGGCTTCTTTCCAGAAAGTCCCCACAATTCGTTGTCTTTCAAAAATCCAGTTGTTAATATGACCTTTCTTTGAGGCTTGATTTTCTTCTTTGTACTTTTAAGTATTAATTGCAAACATATGTTTAGCCAAAGGTTTGAAAAATACCATTATTTAGCATTGTGTTATATATGTGCTTTATTTTTAAATGTGGTAATGTGTATTTTTTATACACAGGCATACAGGCATCTTTAAAAATAAATGACAAAGCAGTAATTCCTTCAATGATTGGGCATTTTTGGAAATACAAAGATGTCAAGAAAACATAATGCCCAGCCCTTAAATGGGGAGCAAAGGAGGGCTGGTTCCGTCCATAGGGGAGGTCATTGTGGTCAAACTGCAATTCACGTCAATATGTTCCCAGGCTGCAGTGAAGCCTCCTCAGAATTCACCCAGGCACCATCCATACACAGCCAACACATGCTGGCTTAAGACTTCAGTAATGTGTTTCTATGGAGCTGGAGTAAACTTATTATCAAAATTTTTATCTGTAGATGAACCCACATAGGAGCTAAGTAATTCCATATTCACTTGTATTCTGAACACAGTGTGAAATGGGAGCACAGAAGTAACTTATTTACCACCACCACCAAAAAAGTCACTTAATCATTTATTCAACAACGATCAAGATCTGCTATGGGTCAGGCACTATGTTAGGAGCAAAATCCAAAGGGTTTAAGCTCATACGGTCCTACCCTCCTGGGACTTAGAGTCTAGTAGCAGAGACACATATTATTTAAATCATCACACACAATCAATGTAAAATGATAATCATGATACAAACTATAAAACACAGATCCATGATACTCTGAGAACATAAATTATGGAGAATTTGATTTCTGGCTAGAGAGGCCAGAAAAAGCTTTCCTGAAGAAGAGTCTTTGAAGCTGAGATATCAAAGAGTTTCCAGAGTTAGCTAGACAAAAGGGACGTGTTGCTGTGAGTCGTACTGCACATTTTTGTCATGTGTAGATACCTACCAGCTAATTAGAAGGTAATCCAAAACCAAATTTGGCAAAAAACAAAAAGGAAAACAAAAAAAAACAGAAGAATGAACCATAGGGTTGCCTTAGTAGGGTCGAATCCTTTGGGAAAACAAAACAAAACATTGCAACCCTAATTTTGGCTGTATTCAAAGAACCATCGACTCAGGTATTGTTCTTTGGGGTTGGAAAGAAATGACCTTAATCTTACAAGATACTCAGCACTATAGAGGGGGATAGGCAGGGAGCATGGAAATTTACTCTCAGATGTCTCAAATATAACTATGTTTATTCCTTAAATTAAAGAAATTTCAGGTTTCTCAAAAGATTTAACTTGCTCTGGAGAATTTTTAATGGTCTCTGATGTCTCTGAAGAAGCCAAATAGGAGATTACCATGAAAATCTCTCTCTAAGCCTAAAGATTTCTTATGGCTCCTAAGCCATTTTAAGAAAAGAAAAATCCAACTTCACAGATCCAAAGTAACAATCTATTAGGAGCAGCTAAATAGAAGATGACATACTTTAAGGCTAACTTGACCAGACCACCAACTTAGAGCTCTTGATGTAAGTTTATGGACCTCAGGTTATGAACCAAGTGAGTTCTAACTGGGCTTTGTTTAACTTTGGAATTGAAAAGACAAACATCTCCCTGACACACTTTTTCTCCCTTTGTATCAATTCCTTCTTAAGGTGCCAAAATATTCTTACTCAATTATTTTTAAAACATTGGAAGACTTTATCATCAGATAAAATGTTCTTATTTTGGTCCCAGTAGAAAACTGTTTGCAGTTATATCAAGAAAATCATTATTGACGTATCTCAGTCTGTCTCAATGTGTTGGTCTGGAATAACAGAGTAATTAAAAATTAGTTAAACTGTGACTTTGAGAGCTAATATTAATAACGAAGAAAAAACAGAAATACAGAAATGGGTTTATTTGGCAGTTATAATGATAGATCTCTCTGCGCCTTTGCACGTACCACTATTTCTGCCTAACGTGCTCTTCCCCAATTCTTTATTTGGCAAACTCCTACTCATCCTTCAAATCCCAAATTAAGTGTCTGCTCCTCAACCAAGAATTTTTTAGTTTCCAGAGTGAATGGCTTTATTACTTTATGCTTCTTCAGGCATTTGTTCATGAGTCTATGTGGCAGAGATTACTGGTTGCTACCCAACATCTATCTTCCCTATTTTTTTCAAGAACAGAACTCCAGTTTTATTTGGGGTGGCAATATGTCCAGTTAAAAAGAACACATTTTTTTTTCACTGGCTTTGTGACCATTTGCAATTCATGAAATAAAAGTGGAAGGGTTCTGTGGGACTTCTGGGAAGACTACTTAAAAGAAGTCGACCTGCCCCCTACTCTTCTTCCTTCCTGTCGGCTCCAGTGCCGAAATGAAAAATGAGACAATCCTGAGAACAGAGGCCTTGCAGTAAAGAGGACAGAACAGAACAGAAAAAAAGAGCCAGGTCTTTCACCTCACTTAGACTGATTTCATCTTGTCTTTTTTTTTTGAGAGAGAGTAAATCCTTTATGTGCTTATGCTATTATTAGTTTGAGGTTTCTTTTATATACACCCAATTCAAATAGTTGTATAACTTATATTGTGTTTAATCTATTGCTATATCTGTCTCTGTATCAGCTCATGGGCTATTTGAGAGCCCATGCTTCATTAGTCTTTGTATTTCTGTTGTTTGGCACAGTGTTTAAAATTTGATGTGTGCAGCGAATGCTGGTGACTCAATGAAACACACAGCAAACATAATGGTTTGTTAATGAAGCCACTGTAGATGAGAGGTAAGCAGCCTTAGACTGCAGTCATTGATGACACACATGTAGACAAAAATGTGCATATATGTGCATACGTGTGCTTATTTGTTTCTGTGTACAAAGAGGAACAGACATATAAATGACGACTACATTTCAAACCAAAACCTCTGTCCTGATGCATGAATAAGAATTACAATAAAGGGCTAGTATTTTTAAGAGACTATTTCCCAAGTGCACCTATGCTCATTATTAGTGAAATGTCATAGAAGGCAATGTTCAGGTCACCGAGTTCCCAGACCCACCCCATTCTGGACAAAACATTAAAGTGAGATAATGACCACTCATAACTTTGACAACCACATGGAATTTCTTTGTAAGGGGTGGAAAACTAGCTGAGTATTTTGACCTAATGTATTTTATTCATATTCTGCTACTAGTTGTCAATTTGATACAGTGGTGGGACCTCCTCTGTCTCCCTAGTAGTTTTTTTTTTTGTTGTTTTTTTAAATAAAATTTTTATCTCAGGTGATATAAAAAGTGAAAAGCTCCAAGATGTTTTCCTTGTTTAAACACCATTAGTGGGTCATCAACTTTTGCCTTGCTATCTTGATTGTAGGCTTTTTGCATATATATACACATATGTATAAATACAGACAAACAGTTCTTCATCCTATTTTTGAGTAGAACATTTTTCTTCATTCTTCATTCTCCTTCAGGATTTACTAAATGGAAGGGGGGAGAACCCTCCCTAAACAAAAACTAGGATGATAATATCCAGTTATCATTAGCTTATAGATTTTAATTTAAGCATGCCATGCGGATTTTAGGCATTAGGGCTATTCTGCGTGCTGATAGAAGTCTCTCCCTTAGTCTTGTAGAGCTGATAATAAGTGAACAGGCAGAACAAAAGACTGAAATTCTCTAGACACTGAAATATGTATAATAAAATGTCTTCACTACGAGCCACCGGAAAAAGAAAGATTATTATCTGAATAATTTGGAGAATGTAAATAAACACAACCCACAAGCTGACACCATGCCCCAAACTGACGTGCTTAGATGGGTTCACTCTGGCTACATTTCAAATGGTTTCCCATAAGGACCTCAGTTTCTAGCATCAAATACTGAGCCAGTGATGGCAAGCTTTTCTTGATCCAACACCATGAGGTAAGAAACTTTTAAATTCCTTTATTTTCAGCACGGGGAAAGACAAATATGGAAAACTAAAATCTGATCACAGCTGCTCTTGTTTATAATTATTTAATTCAGATAGAACTTTTTGGGGAAGAGTAAGTGCTCTTACACATATTACAACTCATTTACTATTTAGGTTAAGAGGCAAGGTAGTGTATCCTTAACCTTAGCTTCAAAACATTTAGATATTGATTGATTTGCTTATGCTTCATCTTTTTGCAGAAATATGTATAGCATAATACATATAATACAAAACAATAAAATAAAAACAATGGGAAGATGGAGCAAAGAGAAAAATAAAAAGATGAGTTAAAGCCAGGAAGGGGAGAATTATACAGAATACATAAAGTCCTACACATTTGTTAAATGGGGGTTACATATCTGGATATGAGGAAAACATGAGCAATTGCAAGAGTTAAAGCATTTACTATATCTTTTGGAAAATGTGTAGGATAATGTGTTCCTTGTAGGAGACACTCAATAAATATTTATGTAATGAATGAATGACAAACTGGCTCAGGAGAACTGTAATTACTCAAAGTACTGAAATCCTAGATATACATCTGCTGTGAGTTTTCTGAAAGACAACGCCATGTAACAGTGTCCCAGTAACAACTCAGCAAATAAATACAAGACCTTTCAAAGAACTGACTCTTCAGTAATCTTTAATGAACCCTAATAGTCAGGGAACATTTGATAAAAGCAAATTTTAAGGAGTCAAAACAAATCATCCAGGTACACAGTATTGTGATGGTCAGATTTAATCTACAAATAGACTTTATAACACTTAGGGCTGGTTGGCAAAAATATGGCATATGTGCAGCTATTTTCCCTGCCAGAACCCATGACAGACATTGCTAATCAACTGTAGCACTCTTTGCCATTGAGATTTTATGTGGCTCCACATCTTCTATGGCACTGTACTCAAGAGGCCAAACTCAATAGACGATGGCTGTTATTGGAGGAGACTACACCAATTTACTATTCCAGAGTCTGGGAAATGAGCTGGCTGACCACCTTTTAGATGATTCACCACAAGTATCTCTCTTAAAAATAGCATCCTTGAGCAGTGTGTGAAGAAGAGGCGAGAATGACCCCTGGACTGACAAAGCCCACATGCAGCTGCATCCTCACATCCAGGGCCTCTGTCCCACTACCATGGCCACCATGCCCAAGAGAAAGTCTCAAGAGGATGCCAGAGGAGACAAAGTCAAGGTGAGGGATGAGCCAAGGACAAGATCTGCAAGGTTACCTGCTGAACCTGCTCCTTCAAGCCTAAAAAGGCCCCTGCAAAGAAGGAAGAGAAGGTACCTAAAGGGAAAAAGGGGAAAGCTGATGTTGGAAAGGATGGGAATAATTATGCAGAAAATGGAGATGCCAAGAATGAATCAGGCACAGAAGCTGACGGGGCTGGCGATGCCACATAAAGTGTGTGCGTTTTTTATAACTGTGTACTTCTGGTGACTGTGCAGTTTGATATGTGATTTTTTTTAAAATTTATTTACAGACAGAGATCATAAGTAGTCAGACAGGCAGGCAGAGAGAGAGAGAGAGAGGAAGCAGGCTCCCTGCAGAGCAGAGAGCCCGATGCGGGACTCGATCCCAGGACCCTGAGATCATGACCTGAGCCGAAGGCAGAGGCTTAACCCACTGAGCCACCCAGGCGCCCCTGATATGTGATTTTTTTTATCAAGTTTTGTAAAAATGCAGAATTCTGTTTTACTTTTCTTTTCTTTCTTTCCTTTTTTTTTTTTTTTTTTTTAAGCTATGTTGTTAGCACCAGAACACTTCAGTGTTGTTTTTGGGAAAGGGCATATGTCACTAACAGAATATTCTGGAAGCTAGATTGACATGGGGGAAATACCTTTCTAGTTTTCAGAAACTTCCCCTTGGTTTCCAGGAAGAGGGATTCCTTGAGGTTGACAAACATGAGGCACCTTGGCACAGACGTCTTGTGGTGTGAGAAAACGAAAATTCATTTTTATGTCTTCTTCTCCCTCTGCCTTTACCATAGCCTTGACCCTCTTAAGCCCAGAAACCTATTGGAAACTGACCCCAAGAAATGGTTCCTACTATGTCAGGCAATCTGAACTTCACAGTGTCACCATTGAGATAGCATCCTTCAAAAGAATTTCTTTTTCATCTTAATTATTCAGGTTAATATTTCTGCCATTTTCACTTCATTTCCTGAAAGTCAGGGTCATCTTATGAAAAGTTCTAAAACAATATGCTACATGTGAAATGTCAACGCTCTCATGGTTCACCTCCCCTTCCAATTTCCTTCAACTCCCTTCTCCTCTCCATCTCCCCATGTCCTCCATGTTATTTGTTATGCTCCACAAATAAGTGAAACCATATGATAATTGACTCTCTCTGCTTTACTTATTTCACTGAGCATAATCTCTTCTAGTCCCATCCATGTTGCTACAAAAGTTGGGTATTCATCCTTTCTGATGGAGGCATAATACTCCATAGTGTATATGGACCACATCTTCCTTATCCATTCATCTGTTGAAGGGCATCTTGGTTCTTTCCACAGTTTGGCGACCGTGGCCATTGTTGCTATAAACATTGGGGTACAGATGGCCCTTCTCTTCACTACATCTGTATCTTTGGGGTAAATACCCAGTAGTGCAATTGCAGGGTCATAGGGAAGCTCTATTTTTAATTTCTTGAGGAATCTCCACACTGCTCTCCAAAGTGGCTGCACCAACTTGCATTCCCACCAACAGTGTAAGAGGACTCTGAAAAACAACCTGAGGGTTTTGAAGGGGCTGGGGGTGGGAGGTTGGGGGAGCCAGGTGTTGGGTATTAAGAAGGGCAGGTATTGCATGGAGCACTGGGTGTGGTGCAAAAACAATGAATACTGTTATGCTGAAAAGAAATTAAAAAAAAATTATTCTACTATGAAATTAGAACCAGGGAAACATTTCTTCATAATTCTTTGATTCTTTGGGAAATTAGGAAGAGGACTGATTGTTGATGGAAAATGAAAAAGAAGAAAAGAAACAACCTCTTCATGTTATCCCACTAAAATTCTTTGGTTCTGTTAGAACAAAGGAGAAATGACTTCCTCTTCTGAGGAGCTATGAGAATAATTAAATTATGAAAAAGTGAAAAAAAAAAAAGAAATGTCAACCCTCACTTTAACCTTCCCTACTCAGAGCTTCCAATGAAGACTTCATTGGATTTTATAGTGGCTTTCTGACTCTGGTAGTCCACTGAAGAAGGGAGCGTGAAAGTTGTTGTATACTGTTAATGATTGTCTATGTCCTGCCTGAAATACCATGATTGTTTATGAAAAGTATCTTTAGTAAAGCTGGACACTGGCTTGAAAAAAAAAAGTTAATATTCTCTTAAGATTTGAATGATTTCAAGTACAAATTATAACACTGAGATTCAAACAAAATAAATAACTTTCCCCAAGGTAACTAACAAAACCAAAATTCCAACTTGGGTTTCCTGACTACAGGTTATAGTAGGATCTATGAACCCTGAAAAGACACAGTATATGATAGTTATTGTGGCAATGGTGAATGGTGAAAACAAGGTTGATTATTCTTATCAAGATTATGGCTACCAGAGCAGGATTTCTGCCCAGGGATGAATGGGTGGCTTCGTCTGAGCTATGCGACTTGGAAACACATAGAGGAAGTAAGTGGGAAGGTAAACCCCCATCTGTACTGGTGCTTTATACCTCTCGAATATGAGAAAACAAAATCCCTGGCCACTCACAAAGGTGCTAATAGTGGTCCATGATCTATGTTTAGTATTTTCAAAGCCTAATGGAAATATATTTACCTGCCATAAAACCACATAAGGTCCCCCCAAGCCCCAACCATCTCATTATACAAATAAACTGAATCCTGATCTTTATTGCATTTGTATTTTACTTGTACTCAGGTCTTTAAGTCATAAAATGGGAAAACAAATTATTACTTCATACATGCAGTGTTTTGAGTAGATGGAAACTTCCAAAACACAAGGCCCATAGGAAAAAAATAATAAAGAACACCTTTGTGTTACAAAGTTAGGAACCACTGGTTTAGTCCTTTGTTTGTTGTTCAAATACCCTTGGGAGGAGTAACACATGAATTTGTTGATTATACTTAAATTAAACTAAACCAACGGAGCATAAGGCACTATGCTGGTTCTTATGGTGCTGTAGGGAATACACATAAGTAGTAGGCATGGTCCCAATCTAGAGCGAATGGGTTTAATCAGATAATTCCCTCAAAATAGGTGAGAACAGAAAAGGAGTAAGATCTCTAAGACTGAAGGTCAGAGAGGTATGGACGTAGAGAAAGAAGGGAAAGCCACCTAGAGAACAGAGAATAAACTAATGTTTGCCAAACACTTGCTATATATATCTTCTCACTTATTTCTTTTTTTATTGAGATATAATTGATATATTTTTTTATTGAGATATAATTGATATATAACATTAGTTTCAGGTACAAGATGTAATGATTCAATATTTACATATATTGCTAATGGTCATCACAATAAATCTAGTTAACATCATTTAATTCTCCTAATATCCCTGACATTATCCTCATAATATCTCTCATTAAATGTCTATTTTGCAAAATAGACAATTTTTTTTTTTTTTTACAAAAATAAAACTGAGACTCAGAGAGGTTCAACAACTTGTCTAAGATCACACTTTTGGGACAGCGTTGAAACCCAAGATGAATAGGACTATGTCATCAAGGAGTGATTCCTCTATTCCGTGATGTATTGTGTTCCTGTTGGGGGTTAGAAGGGCAATGAAGAGACTGGAAGAACGGGATGAACATGTCTCTGTCAGTGACAGCTTGCTGCCAAAAGCAGTATCAGCCTATAGCTCTAAGTACTGAGACTGAACTTCAAGAAAAAAGTGGGATCTTTGCATTTGGTAGCTTTGAAAATATATTTTCAATGGGCACGATTTCTTTTTTGAGGGAGCGATTGAATTGGTTTAAAAACATTAGTTGCTTTTTTTCAACAGCCACACAAATGCCACAGGGAAATACTGGCAAATACCCACAGGTTATTAGGCAAAATGGATGAGGTGTAGTTCTTCTATGCTCTAATACACCACAATGTGAAAAAAAAAATATGTGAAGGCATTAATTCCCTTTTTTCCAAGCAAAGATTTTCCAAAGGGATTCGTCGCAATATGTGACAGTCTCTCCTCTGGGTTTACCAATCACTGGTAGGACGACCCAATTTCCTCTTGGATTCACCTCTTGGATTCATTGTAAGAGTCCATACAATGCCCCACAAGCTCCTCTATCCCATCTGAGTTACCTCTGTGACTTCATCTCCCTCTGGCTCACTCTCCTTGCTATTCTCCAAACATAGCAAGTGCTTTCTTATCTTAGGATAGCACTGGTTTTTGCCTCTGACTGGAACATTCTTCTGTAGACACCTCCAAAGCCTCTTTTAACCCTTTGTGGGAAACTTTCATCTTCTCAGTAAGCCCTACTTTGACCAGACCATTTAAAGCAGCATCCCAGACCCAAGTTCTACACTATTTTATTTATTTTTTTAAATTCTATGGCACTCTTTTTCTAACATAATTTGCATATTAAGTTTATTGTTTATTTTCTATTTCCTACTGGAATATAACACCACAAGGCCCTAGTGTTCCATAATATAACAAAGAATTAATAAAAATTCGTTGAATGAATGAATGAATTCTGTATATACACAAGGCCACAGGGGAGAGGGATATATTATGGTTTCAAAGAATTTTCCTCCTTATCCCACCCTAGAACATAACAACAGCTTCCACCCCTTAAGCTCTCTGCCACTAGTTACAAAGACCAAAAAAGAGCTGTCAAAAAGAAAAACATCTCTATGGATGCACCATTTTATAGCACTATAATCTCCACTTCAATTTCTACTTACTACTTTGCCTGCTATGTCTTTAGTCCTTCATCCACTACTCCAAAATTGCCTTGGGGTAAAAATGTTTATTATTTTTTTTAAAGATTTTATTTATTTATTTGACAGACAGAGATCACAAGTAAGCAGAGAGGCAGGCAGAGAGAGAGGGGGAAGCAGGCTCCCTGCTGTACAGAGAACCCGATGTGGGGCTCAATCCCAGGACACTGAGATTTTGACCTGAGCTGAAGGCAGAGGCTTTAACCCACCCAGGCACCCCTAAATGTGTATTATGTTTGAGACAGTCTCCCCTCTTATCTCTTCTCCACTAGGCACAGTGCTCCAGGCTCCACACTCCAGCTCTGACACCAAATCTGATCTGGAAGCTCACTTTGAACTCGGTCTCCTGAGCCCCTGACTTTTTGGCTCTTCCTAAGAGACTTTGGCTTGGACAGTCCGAGGTCTGACTCTTTCCATTACTCCTCGTGGGCTCCAGCCTTTGGCGGTCATTTGGCTGGATCAGAACCATCATCCTTCTCCACCTCCAACCTACCCATCCCCACCCTCCACAAAGGGTAGGGACTTCAACCATCTCTGTGGTTAAAATCTAAAGGAGAACTCACCACAATAAGATATGACCCGGTGCTGTTTTTTAAGGGTCCTATTTCTATTTTTCTTTACTATTTGAGCTAGAAGTATTCTCCTGTGCTCCTTACTGCCTTGCTTATCCTTATCCGTATTACCTGCGGTTCTTAAGATGTTGGGCAATCACCGCTGGTTTTGTGATGTTTATCATTTCACATTATTAAGTAAATGGAAGATGAAACAGATGTCCAGATTAGAGGTTTGAGACCGCTAATAGAATAGTGAATTTATTAGATTGCAAATATTTTTAAGAGTTTCCAGCACTGCCTTTCTTGAGATCAAGAATTTAATTGCTTAATGGCTGGATAAACATACTCTGAAAGTGAAAAAGAGAACGGCTAAGTCTTATTTCCAACATTTATTAAATTTTTTAGGTGCTCCCAATCTCATTTATGTTGCTCCTTTCTTGTTTATTTCAGGGTCTGGGCCAAATTGTTTTGTGTAAATTTATTCCTAAAAACATCTGGGTTTTTTGTTTGTTTGTTTTGTTTTTGTTTTGTTTTTGTTTTTGTTTTGTTTTGTTTTGCATATCGTTTTCAGTTAAACTTGTCTGTCTAGTAGGCTTCAGCAGAAAATTCTAAGAATTATCTTAGCATAGACATTTGTGCATACAGACATTAGAATTCATTCTCGGCACACGGTCAGTGGACTTTTCTTTAACAGGCTGTCTTCTTCCCTCCCTGCTTCCAAAATTAGGGTGTCTGGAGAATGTGAAACAAAATTATACAAAGGCATGACCTCCAGCCTTGCTTCTGTCTTTTAGACTGTGAAGTACCCAAGAGGGAAAGTGTTGAATTTGGCCTCGCTTCACATGGCATTAACTGTAATTCTTTATGAATTGTGGTGACATCATGGTATACTTTGACATCACTGCTCAGACTCCCTTCTGCTGCTGGGCATACAATACATAGTTTTTGTTCAAACACAAGAGTCCTTTGTTGAGAAGAAAAGATAGCAGCTGGTCTTCTGCTCTGGTACAAATGTGGATCTTACTGGAATGTGTCTGTTCAGTAAGTCACCACAAAGTAACCATTCTGCTATGATGGTCAGAACTCACTCATACACATGTCTCTGGGAAATTCTGGGAAATTTTACATCTAAAGAGTTCCAAATTTCAGATGTAGCCATAATTCAGCAAAATTCTGTGTACAATAAAGCTCTCATTTACATGTTTGGATTTGTTACCTGAAGTCAATATTCTCAAAGCAGTAGTGCGCTGCTTGTATGTGTGCATTAAGAACAGAAACGAAGAGAAAGGAAAAGTAAAGAGAGAGTTATCTTTCTCCCCAAATAGTTCTGCTCCACTGTAACTTTCTAAGCATCTCCTATCCCCAGCCAGAAGGGCCTCCACCATTCCTTGGCTCTCAAATAAATTCCTGGTTACTTCCCAAAATACATTACATTATACTAATTTGATGCTTCTGGATGGTGCTATTAGTATTCTGATTCAAAGTCAGTCAAAAATGTCCTCAAGTGATATATTTATTTCCTTTTCTTTTCCTGGGTTCTCCATTGCCATTTCTGTCCTTGAGCAGGGCCTGATAAATTGATCAGAACGGAATTTACATAAAAATATCATCTGTTAGCTACCTCTAAATTTCTGTCCCATATGGCTGTAATGCTAGCACAAGGCAGAAAATTTTCAGATCAGCTTGAGAAACTAAAGGTTGTGAATCTGAGATTACTCCCAGAGGAACAAGTCATACCCCAAAATATTTGGATGGGATAGTAAACTTCTTTTACTGAAAAAAAGAAAAAAATGAGTGTTTTACTCTCTCATAGAAAAAAGAAAGCCATGACATGATCCTCAGTTCTGCATGAGGCTTACAGTTGTTAAAAGTATTTGTTCCTCCTCAAGAAATTTTATACTAAAGACCAAGATCATAGTGTCCCATCTCAGCCTTTTATCTCTGGCCATTTCCTACCTTGGAAAATCATTACTTATACCAAGAATCTACATGTTGTGTAGTCCTAAGCCACGGGAGAGGCAGCATGACATCAGAGGGGGAACAAATGACTCAACCTGGATGTGATGATTTATTGCCTTTGCCTGACTATGTCACACCCCCTCGGTATGAGATTCAGTTCTCTCATGACTTCCAAGAGGATAATCAGATTGACTTGATATACCTGTTGTAAAGATTTCATGTGATAACTTACAAAGAAAGATCTACTACAGGGCCTACCACATAACTACCCAGGAATTTCTGGGATAATTCTATTTTCAAATTTTCCATTTTATAGTCCCCATAGTTATTGGGCCACATGTGTTATTTCCTTGGTAGGGGACATGTGGTCAGTGAGCAAATGGGAAGTATTTGCTCCTATATGTGAAAATGTGTTGTAAATGGTGCCTTGCTGATCTGGGCACCTGGAGCCTGGTTGTACAGAGTCAAATTTGTAAAAGCTCTGGTCCATTTCAGTTTCTCTGGATTTGACAACAGCAAATATAAAGTAAGATCAGGACCCCAATCCCATGGAAGAAATAAGACTCTCCTATAGAAGGTAGACCAGATGGAGCTTCACTGAAATTTTTTTAATTTTTATTTTTTTAACTTCCCTCTACTTTGTGAAAGTAGCCAATGAAGTAGCAGTGAGTTTGGGAATCAGAACTGGGATTTCTTAAGGATTCTGTTAGAAATGGAAACAGCACCTCTGGAATTATTCTGGAGTAGCAAGTCATGTCCTCTGCAGCCCACTCAAATGAGAGGAGAATGCTTAGGATTCTTAAAATATCCTTAGCTCTCCACTTCGAGACCACTAATCTGGTTAACTTGGGGCCTCTCTCAAATACGGATAAGAGAGAACAATCGCTAAATGTCTTTGTCAACACAAAAGAGACTTCTCAAGTTCAGTCTTCTAAAACCTGAAGTCTGGGGGAAAATACATTTTCAGGGGCTAGAGCAAGAGTCTGGGGTCCTGTTTGCTCCTTGGGAGCCCGCACCCATATGAATGTGTTAATATGACAGCCGAATATAATGAAAGAAAGTGAGTACTCAGCACATTCAAATGGTATAAGAAATATTCAGTATCTATTTATTTTAATGGGGAACAAACCTTGAATATGAATGTGTAAGCCAAAACAAATAATTTTTTTTAAAGGAAAAGTAGCCTGCTTGAAACTGGGAATTTGAAGTGTTTCTTAATCAGAATTAGCCATATAAACCAATAAAATAGCAGTCATAAAGTCCTAAGAGAAGCATGGACTTGCTGATTTTTAATGGGCCCCAGATTTCCTGAGTCTAATGGAAGGTTAGCTGCTGGATGTGGTGACTGGATTGGGTGGGAAGAAGACTGATGGTTACGCCCTTGGCTACCCTTTCAAACTCTATCTAGGCTTGTGAGTTCATGAAAACCAGTTGCATTTTGCTGAGTCATTACAGTTTTGGATATGGCAAAAATAAACTGTCCCTTCTTTCATTTTAGACAAAAACAAATTCACTCAAAGTTTCTGAGATAAAAAGAAAAGACAGTATACATTTTTCCCATTGAGAAAGATTAAGAAAATTCCACTGGCCACCCACTCGCATTCATAAAAATGAACTCTTCTTCTTTCTTATAATAGTCCTAGTTTAAAATCAGCTGAAACTATAAATTTCAAATCTGACAGAATTCAACACTTAGCATATGTCTAATTTGAGAAACTTAAATTCACACTTAAGTTTAGAAATATTTTAAAATACAAATTTTTTGAGTTATAATTGGTTTTTGGTCAGTTTTTTAAAATCACCTAAAAAAAGAGCACAGAAAGCAAAGCTTATCTATGTGCTTTCTTCTAACTTCTCTAAGGATACCCAATTACCTGGTTCAGGGCCTTCTTATTTCTTCCCTGTCCCCCATGGGTAAAGAGGAACGGAACTTTTCATGGCTCATGCAACAATCATAATTTGGCCATATTAAACCAAGTAACATTTCATCTGCTTGTATTATGTGTAAGTCATATAAATTTTGGATAATTGGTTTATATTTCAAAAAATATGCTAGGTGTCCTTATCAATACATCTGTATGAACCTAAAATGGAAAAGTCACCAAATTCTGCAAGGCTGGATCTACCAAATAACCACTATTTGCTAGAAAAACACTATTTAACCACTGATTTTAAGGTTTTTGAGTGCTGTCATGTCAAATGGATCCTTTGCATGGTTTTGACCTCATGCCATTTTCTACATTAAAATTCCACTTTTATTAAACGATTTTTCTGTAGGCGCAGGCAAGTTACAAGGAATCATTCACTGGGATATTTATCCCAGAGTAGACGCATACATTTGTTAGTACCGGCATGATAATTTTTATGAGTATGGTGCTGCCCAGAACATGTGGGCACTGATTTGTAAGTTCGATTTTTAAATTCCTTCTAATGAACGTGTCAAGACCAAGGACACATGAATTTCCTTTGTTGCTTGTCTCAGCAAGTGGTCTTCCCAGCTGAGGTCTGTGAAGCCTCCTGTTTTGTGGCTAGTGAATGGCAGTTGCATCTGAGTTGACAGGAAGGTAGAAAATAAACACTGTCAGCCACGATTATTCTTGAAGAGTGGGAAATTATACTAAGAAACTGTAGACTGTGCCAAAGGATACTTCTCACTTATCAAATCTGATGTCAAGAAGAGACAACAATAAATAACTAGTGAAGAGGGAAAGAATCACGATTCCCAGGAAGCATCTACTGTGGGCCAGGTTCTGTCAGGTGTTTTGGTGAGCTAACGAAGCCTGACAGAAACTGACTGCATAGGTGACAAACCTGGGCAACTGCCTTAGTCCTTCCCTTCTTTTTCCTGTCTAGAAAATGGCAGACTTGGCGTTCCAACCTCTTTCTAATACATCATTCCTTTTACACTGGGCCACCTACTACACCAGGGGACTTTTAACTCGACAGTGTGTATATTCAGAGGAGCAGGGAAGCACCACATGTCTGGAGCAGCTTCTTCTATGAGGACACACTGTTTTAAGACACAGTTGTAGTCTGTACCACTCGGCTTCAAAACCTAGCCTACCACGCGTCCATGTGCACTCAGTTTGTTTCTTAGCCCTGGCTTAGGGCATTCAAAAAGGGAAGATGCTTCCGAAGGACAGTCTCTAGGGAGACAAAAACTTCCACATATGATTCCAAGACCTTTTCTACTAGTATGAAAATAAGCCCCTCTGTAAATTTATTTTCAACGCTTGCCTGTAGCTTGGCTTTGGCACTGAGTCGGCCATTACCTTAAACAGAGGGAAAAACATCTCCAGTAGCAGCTGGCAAGACAAAGGGGAAGTGGGGGGGTGAGGGAGGAGGGAGAGAATGGAAAGAAACTGAACGCAGTCCAAACGCAGCTCACATCTGGGCGGCTTAACCCAACAGAGACCTCCCAAGCCCTGCCAATGGCCAGTGAGTATGACCGGCAGGTGAACTTTGGAATTGTACCATGCAGTGTCAGGAAGAAGAAAACCCCGGTGGAGACACTGCCCGTTCTGTAGCACGCTGCCGTGAACACCCTGTTCACACACAGGGTACCTGTCTCTGCTTCCCCCACTGGCCTGGGGTCAGAGGCCAATGCGTGAGGCAAGAATGACGCGGTCCAATATCAAAGCACTTTTACACACAGCCCTGACCCTCTCTGTCAGAGGCAAAATAAAAACATTTGGAAAGCAGGTGAACAGAGTGTTTTCATATTAGCTTTTATTTGAGAGCCTCACAGAATTCCGGAAAGTGGGAGCGTGGGCAGCTTTAGCTCCGGAAATGCTCAAGATTCCTGTCACAGGGGAACCGCAAAGACAAAACGAGGACCACAGGAAGTGTCAGTTGGGTGGGAAGCTGGCATCCTGCTTGTGCTTCTGAAGAGCAATTCTGTCTCTGGGCCTGAACCAAAAGCTGTGTCTACCCGTTTCTGTAAGAATGTCCTAAAGTGAGGGCAGAATCCTCAGTTGAGTAAATCATGCATTGCTTTACAGTGTGTATAGACTCAAGGTTGCGTTCCCGGACCAAGTGCTTATCTGATAGCTCCCCATGTCCCACGTGTTTTGCCATGGGATTAGAACTTTCTTTTAGACATCACTGCTTTCCCAACTACAATGCTATTCTCAACTGCTTCTCAACCCAATGCTAAAATGCCATTGGGTCTCATTAGATCTTAAGAAAAAGGCTCTGTTTTGTATGTGGCATTTAAATTGCAGACGTGGACTCAGCCTGCCAAATGTGTTCATGCTATCATAAATCAACATCCCCTCCCCCCCATCCACAGCAGCCTGCAGCTCTCTGGAACACCTCATTGGTATGCAAAGAGGCCCAACTATACTTTTCTTTTTTTCCTGCAGACAGCATCTCACTGTTTTCATGGTCACTCTCTGAGCTTTTAAGCAGCAGAGGGAGAAAAGGTAAGGAAGAATATGAAATTCCACACCCAACCTTTTGTTAATTGCCTCCCAGAAGCTGAAGAAGTTTCTGGGCCATGATCTCCACCACAATGAGCAAGTCCTTTACTGGGCACCCTGGATGGGGGTGTATTGTCCTAGCTGTTAGAGGGTAAACAGCTGAGAAGTCACAGCCATGCTTTAGAGAGCTTTATAAGCTTCTGGGTATAAGGGGAGTAGGCAGAGCTGGTGAGAATGAACAATGGTACAGTAGCTGTGGAAAGCAGTATGGAGATTCCCCAATAAATGGAACATAGAATTACCATGTGACCCAGCAATCCCAGGTCTGGATATACATCTAAGAGAACTGAAAGCTAGGACTTGAATGGATATTTGTAGGTCCATGTTTCTAACAGCATCGTTTCCATGAAAGTGCCCATCAACAGAGGAATGGATAAACAAAATGTGGTCTGTACTGTTAAATTAATTAAATAATGAGGCCATTAGACTCTAATGTCATGGCAGCCTACAAATCTAAGCCTATATATGCCTCAAGATTACAAAATCAACACAGTAAGGATAATCAATCACTAACAGCTAACTAGGCTTTAAGTTATAGCCACTCAAGTAATTGCCTCTCTTTGCTTCTGTAATTTAAATAACTGTTTCCCCTGGCTCCTGTGGGTGAGGTCCCAGTCATGTCCAAGGTGATGCTGCCTGATTCTAACTGATAAATGCCCAAATAAACTCAATATTTTTAAAATGCCTGTTTATCTTTTTAAACAGTTCATACCATGGAATATTTGTCTAGCTATAAAAAGGAAGGAAAATCTGGTACATGGTACAATAGGGATGAATCCTGAAGACTTTCTGCTAAGTGAAATAAAAAGCCAGTATTACAAATATTGTATAATTCCTGTTATATGAGGTACCCAGAATAGTTAAACTCATAGACACAGGAAGTGGAAAGATATTTACCAGGGGCTGAGAGGAGGGGGGATGGGGAGTCACTATTTAATGGGCAGAGTTTCAGCTGGAGAAGATAAAAACATTCAGGGGATGGATGACAACAACCAGTATAGAGCATTGTGTATGTATTTAATGCCAGTGAACTTGAACTGTAAACCTAAGAATGGTTAAAGCGCTAAATTTTAGAATATGTATATTTTACCACAGACACACACAAACACATAGGAAGTAGAAAAGCGACAGGCACAAATAATTAATACAGAGATGGAACTGGGTAAAGAAATACATGCATGTAAGTAGATATGTGCCATGATGTTTGCTTGTAGTTGTTAAGAACACAACTTTGTAGTGATGTCATTACTGGAATACCAGCTGGTCCTGTTGGCCTTCTTCTATGTGGCTGCGGACACAACCCCATGTGTTGGCACATCCTGTTCTTCCATTGAACAGACTTTATATGGACTCTACCATACTACATTGTTCAGTATAGAATAGCACAGGGTAATAAAATATACTATTCTATAGCATAGTGTAGTATAGTATAGTACAGTGTAGTGTAGTACAGTGAGGTATAATGTAATGCAGTTTAGTATAGTGTAGTGTAGTAAAAAGTATAGGGTAGTATAGTGTAGTATAGGGTAGTAAAGTATAGTGAGGGGGCAGTATAGTATACTGTAGTATAGTATAGTGTATGTAGTATAGTATAGCATAATGTAATACAGGATAATGTGGTATAGTATAGAATAGGATAGGATAAGATAGTGTGGTATAGTATAGTATAATATGGTATAGTGTAGTATAGTATAGCATATGTAGTATAGTATAGTATGGTATAGTGTAGTGTAGTATAATATATGTAGTATATATAAATATGTAGTATAGTATAGCATAATGTAATGTAGGAAAGTGTAGTGTAGTATAGGATAGGATAGGATAGGATAGGATAGGATAAGTGTGGTACAATGTAGTATAGTATAGCATATGTAATATAGTATAGTATAATATGGTATAGTGTAGTATAGTATAGAATATAAAGTATCGTATAGTACGGTATAATATAGTGTATGTAGTGTAGTATAGCATATATATTATAGTATGGTATAGTATAGTATAGTATAGCATTTGTAGTATGCTATACTACTCAATAAGCAGTACAGTATAATATAATATAGTATAGTGTAGGATAGGATAGGATAGGATAGGATAGTGTAGTGCAGTATACGGTAGTATAATCTAGTGCAGTATAAGGTAGTGTAGTATAGCATAATATAGTGAAATGTAGTACAGAGTATAGGGTACTATAGTATGGTAGAGTGGAATAGCGTTGGAGCCAGATGGATCTGAATTTGAATTCAAGCTCTGTTACTTATTAGCTGCATGACCTTGTCCATGTCCTCACATCTCTCGATGTCTTGGTTTCTTTTGTAATATGGTTCCAATCATACCTCTAAAAGCTGTTATGAGAATTCATTGTAAGAATGTAAAGCTCTTAAAGTTGACCAAGGGAACAGCTCTTACAACCATTAATTATAATGACAAATATGGCTGGGGAGCTGAAGAAATTATTCTCTGCTATTCTTTAAAACTCAAAAATGGAGCTTTCATTTTCCATATAAGTATTATTCTTTGTTATTCAAGTGACTTAATTTGGCCCCTCAGAAGTTGCCCACTGGTCTAAGATAAAGAAGGAAGATGAGATTATCAGAGTAGGTATCAAAAACTCAGGGAGAATTCACCACCATGAACACATTTGCTGGGCCCGTAGCTGGCTGCCTAGTCTTGCTGTTTCTCAATGTCCGACTTATTTATCTCCATGTGTCAAACACCTCTCTACGAGAAAGAAAAGTTTCAACAGATGAGATATAATAACAGATTCTATATAGGAACATACTCCTTTATCAATACGGACAACTAAGAACTGTCTGTCTCTATTTGTTTGAGTGAGAGAATAGAAGGTCTTATGTACTAGCTTTGGGGTACAGATGGGACCCGTTTCTCATCAGCCTGGGAAGGGTTGATGGAGGAGGTGAGATGTGAGCTGTGAGCTAAGGAAAGGCAGGAGTCCTTTGGAACAATACAGGCAGGCTGCCAAGTCCCCCCCAAATCGGAAGCAGACTAGAAGGCTGGCCTGGGGCTTGAAGCCAGGTGGGTCTTGATCCTAGGGCTGGTATTGTGCTAGATACATTCCTCCAGGCTGCACACCAGAAACTTCTTCCTTAAAGCCCCACAGAAGTCTTGCTGGAATCCATTAAAACATTGTTTGAACCCTGGTGAACTTTTGGCTGAAGAAGAGAGGAGGCTCATGTTTGCAGCAGAAGGTTCATCTTGTCCTAGTACAAAAAGATTTTAGAATGAACCAAGACAGAGGTTTTCCATGGTTTGTCTATCAATATTAACTTCTGAGCATTTCTAGGCCATCAGATTCACCCACTAAAGGATGAAAGATGGACCTCACAGTCCAGATAACAGAACAACTCTGGGGGTACCTACTTTCTCATAGACAGCAGTCAGTGGCAAAATCATATCCATTTATTAACCTGGAAGAGCATTTTTTCATGCATGAGCCCACACTCTCGAACCCTATTAGAATTACTAATAGCCATGGAAGATGGTAGAACTTTAATGCAACTTGCAGAACTATTGCCTTAAGAAATTAATTCCTATAAGGGGAAAAGATCTGGGATATTTGTCAGACTGAATCTCTAAACAGCTAACGTTCTAGACTTTGAGAAAATTCTAAGAGCCTTTGAAGCTTCACACACTCAATAAAATCTACTTTTATGTGGATGGAATCCCTGATTTAGAAATATACAAGCAATGCCATTTGCGACGACGTGGATGGAACTAGAGGGTATCATGCTTAGCGAAATAAGTCAATCGGAGAAAGACAACTATCATATGATCTCCCTGATATGAGGAAGTGGAGATGCAACATGGGGGTTAAGGGGGTAGGAGAAGAATAAATGAAACGGGATGGGATTGGGAGGGAGACAAACCATGAGTGACTCTTAATCTCACAAAACAAGCTGAGGGTTGCTGGGGGGAGGGGGTTTGGGAGAAGGGGTTGGGGTTATGGACATTGGGGAGGGTAGGTGCTAGGGTGAGTGCTGTGAAATGTGTAAACCTGGCGATTCACAGACCTGTACCCCTGGGGATAAAAATATATTAAATGTTTATAAAAAATTAAAAAAAAAAGAAATATACAAGCAAGTGAAAATTTATAAAACCATCACCATATCCACAGTCATATGCAGCAATCGCTAAGAAATCCCTAGTGGCCATAAATGTATTCGCTGTTCCATGCCCTGGTCATGGCTAATCGGTTCAATAATAGAGACACTTAGATTAGACTAGATTGTCTTCTCTGGCACTTAAAAAGTGACTGGAACAGAGAAAGACAGAAGTCTTCCTCCAAATCTATGTACATCTGCCTTAGTTCCTATGCTTCCTGAAATCTGGCCCTTTGGCTTGTCCTTTAATTCTAATCCCTCAGTAATTGTTCTTCTGAATAAATAGCTGATATTCCTAATACTGATCCTATACTTCCAATAATCCCTTCTTCTGAATTTTGATTGAAGAGGATACATTTCTATTTTGTAACCAAAAGAACTTGAGCAGAGATACATATTTTGCTGGGGGGGGGCATTTGTTTTCCTACCGTGAAACTAAGTGTACAGAAGGAAACTCTGTTAAATATCTATTCCTAGCATTTTTAGAAGGGGAGAGAAAAAACAAATCAAAGGAGTTAAAGGTTTTGAGAAATCTCATAGAATAGAAATGGAAGTGAAGGAAAATAATGTGAAAGGAAACCAATAGAAAATTTACAGTATTCTATATTTCAAAGGCAGTAGGCTTTTAAAGATAATACAAAGCTGGAATCAAGGGGAAAAAAGATATCATAAGATATATAATTTCAAGAATGGGGAATTTTTTTTTCCTTTTAAAATAACCATCGGCGCTTATCTTAAGGTTTTAAAAAACTTGAGTAGGACTGATGAATCACAGACCTGTACCCCTGAAACAATAATACATTATATGTTAATTTAAAAAAAAAAAACCTCAAAAACTTGAGTAGGTGCTCCTTACCTGATATTCAAATGTTGTGTTTTAAAGACTTTAATGTGATCTCAAATCAACTTAGAATAAATTTTCCCAAGAGTTCCTTTTATGCAAGAGGTTGGCTATATGTGTTAGCATCTGAGCTTTCCTTAGCTGGAGGATAAAATCAGAGTAGAAGCCTTGCTGACGATAACCAAGCTTCTGCCTTTGCTTCTTTCTGACAGAGGCTGGAAAACCAGTGGCCCATAGGGCCCCCAATTTTTGGCATCTGGTTGTACATTCTTATAGGCCTGCAATTCAGGAAGGGTTACTTGAGAGGGCGCTATGATTCTGCAAGGTGGTATGATAAAATGAAAAGTCCAAGTTTTAAAGTCTGACATACCGGTGTTCAAATCCTAACTCAGCCACTCACAAGCTATATGACCTTAGGCAAGCGAATTAATCCTTTGGGGTGCAGATGGCATTCATGTGAGGTTTAAATGATAGGTCAAGTACTTGGCACAGTGTCTGGCGTGGTTCAGGCTCAGTATATGAGGTGGATTATTTTCTTACTCTGACAATTACCGTGATGATGACGTGAATTCCTTTCCCTTACCATTAGAAACTCCTAGCCTAAGTATCCTTTCGGGGAGGGTCAGAGATACAGACAGCTCCCAAGTCCAGGCTGCGCAGGGAGTAAAGGGCGCTTGGGAGCACAGGGAGTAAAGGGGGCATCTCAAGGCTGCCGCAGCTCTTCAACTCTCTAAAATGGTTGCCAGGTCATGGTACAGACCAAACTGTCCCAGATCTGATTTTTTAAAGGCTATGTTGTGAATCTTGAAGTTTTATTGGGACTATATTTGCATACTGGCAACTAAGTCAGATTTTTACAAAACCACACTACGTGCACTGAATACAAGTTGTCAGTGGCGGGGGGTGTGCATTTGGCTGGAGGATTGCTAGCTTGCAACCTCTACTTCAGAGCTATGGAAATCATCTGGGGAGAAAACTAAAACTATACTCCAAATTATAGAGAGAAACCTGGAGACCACTTGGGGAAATACTGGGCTAGACTTACATAGCCCCGATGAAACCATTCTCCATACACACTGCCTAAGAAAGCATGTTTTAAAGGAGCATAAAAATGTTTCTCTGGTTTAAAAAAAAAAAAAAAAAAGCCTGTACATGAAGAGACTCAGGGTTCCTCTGATCTGGTGGGATCCTACTTTCGTCCAAACACTCAGCTCTTCAGACCGAGCTGCATAGCCTGTCTCGGGACACATGGCGGGGGGAAGGGTAGGGAAAGGGCAGGTGCTCATTGAGTATGTCTTTGCCTTAACAAGCCGATTTGTATCCTTTTCTCAAGCAAATTATGTCCTTGCAATCAATACTCATAAAAAGGAGGAGAAGAAAAAATTCCATCCCCAGCTAGGTCACATAAAAATCTAGAATGGAAATGGCTGCACAGAGATGATATTATATTACTCAATAAAAAATTGTTGCCTGAATGGGAGAATCAATGGAGAAAGTCAAATTAACAAGTCTTTCTGTCAACCAACAGGAATACTGAAGTTTCTGCCTTAGAAGCTAAGAGTTACCTGATGGGAAGAAATATCCCCAACAGGAGAACCCTAGGGGACAGAGAGGACAGCCTCCAAGCACACAGTAGGTGACAGCTTGGGAAGATGATACACTGGCTATATTCTTTCTTTTTTTTTTTCAAAATCCAAAATTATTGTTTTTATTATTATTTTAGTTTCTGTGTCTTTTTTTTTTTTAATTTCTTTTCAGTGTAACAGAATTCATTGCTTTTGTACCACAACCAGTGCTCCATGCAATACGTGCCCTCCACAATACCGACCACCTGGTTCCCCCAACCTCCCACCCCCCGCCCCTTCCAAACTCTCAGATTGTTTTACAGAGTCATTTTAATGTGACTTTGGTCACCTCTTTCCAAGCCTCCCTCACCCCCTGGCCCTCTTTTCCTAAAATACTTGTTTGTTTCTTGAAATCCCCTGGAACTCTGCTGGCCAAGAAACTAAAGTCATATTCAAATTGAATCATAAACCTAGGTGCACGTGGGACTAGCCAGTCTCCAGGTCATGGCCACGGTGTGATCCCTCCTGCCTGTAGGTGCCAGAGGCTTGCATCTGGCATTTCTGCAGGAATGGAAGCCGTGTGTGTGTGTGTGTGTGTGTGTGTGTGAAGTTTTTTAGAATGTTTATTGTTGGCAAGGTTTTCCACTTGTATTTTCTTTTATAGTACAACTATTTTTAAGTGAATGGAATGTTCTGTGATACTTTGGCCACAAGGGAGGGAAACTTAGCTCAGAGACTGAAATGCACTCAATCATGGTAAAAAGAGACTGACCAAATGAATCTTCCAAATCAAAAGAATCCTTTGAACTCTAAAGGGTCTTAAAATCACACGTACAAAAAGCACTTGCCCTTAGGATCGACTAAAGAGCGCCGGACTTAGAGCCAGAACACCTCCAAGTTTGAATCTGGGCTTCCCCAGTTGCTTGTTCGGAGACCTTGGGTATGTCACCGGCCTGCTCTGAAGCTCAGGGTCTTCAGAAACAGAATGAGGTGATTCACCTGGTGATCTCCAAGGTTCTTTCAAAGCCACTGGTTCAAAATATTTCCTAAGGCTTCTGAATTTGTCTTGGCCTCTGTGTTCTATTAACCACACTGGTCATTTCTTGCCCTTCTGTCTAGTTCTCAGATTCTTAAGTGTTCCCTTGGATCACAAATAGGCATCCCACCGCAAAAACACTTTGTACCTTCTTGATTCGAGCTCCTCAAAACACACACACACACACACACAAAGTAATAGGAAGGGCAGGTGGGGTATATTACACTAATTTTGGATGCCTGGGTGGATTCTCCTGATGCTGGCAAGCAGCCCTTCTTAGGAGTGTTCCAGAAGGGTCATTGGCAACCATGAGTAGGCAAAAATGTGGGTAAAATTATTCATGCCTCAAAATCTGGAAGGTATCTGATGCTTTAAATTGTTTTTATTAAGGATTTTGGCAATTAAAGTAACTACAGTATTTAAAAAAATTATACCTTTTCTTGATATTTCCTTGGAAATAAGACAATCAGCCAGCATATAATTACTTGCTAATTACCCTTCATATTTGGATTTGATTCTTAACATTTTTAAACAATTATAGGAAGTGTCTTCAGACACCCAGGTTCAAAAAAGGCTTCCTGAATTTTACTTTACTATTCTAATTTAACATTTTATTTTTAACCTAAGACAAAGTTTCAGATCTTTCCAATGTCTGATATACTTAAACCTCGCAATTCAAGTTTCTGGGAAAATGAGCATTTTATGACCCCAAACTTAACTATATTAATTATGGAGAGAATTGAACTAATTAAAACTATGTCTGACGAGCATCTAACTTAACCGCAGAACATCCTGTAGGAGAAAACAATCTCCAGATCTGTTTTCTAATATACACTTGGGAAAGAAACTATATCACACTGGAATCCTGATTGATATTTATGGCCTTTGGAAACCTTGCATTTTGTGAGTTTAATCCCAGGAAAGATCTAAGGGTTTCAGCAATGGGAGTTCATCCAGAGAATCTGGATGATGTACTAAGCAAACCAACAGTTATGTTGATGGCAAAGGCTCTGGGTAGACGTGGGCCTTCTCCTAAGCCATAGTAAATAAAGAATGGATGGCAGGAGACCCCAAATTCTAAAGTATTTCTAGCCTAATATCATATAACGAAAAAAACTTACATCAATGGACTTTGTTTCACAGCCTGACGGAAATGAGAACAAGGCCTAAATAAATTAAAAGGTAAAAAAGACATTTGGAATGAATATTTTTTGTGATTTAGAGAGGGTTCAGTCATCAAGAGACAAAATTAGTCAACAGAGAGATTTACTAACTTGTTGATCTGTCCATGCAACTGTCTTATTATTGAGCAAATCAATCGAAAAACACGAAGGATGAGTTGGATACAGTGTCTGCCAGTAAGGGGATCTTGGCTAGATGGTTATGAAGATTAATATAAAGACAAAGGAAACAGAGTAATAGGTGCAAGAGATGGGAATGAATATTAATTCCTCTGGGAAGTTTCCCTGAGGGACAGTGGGTGTCAGGGAAGAGGGTAACTTGACAGGGGACATCAAGGCCTTCCAACCTCCTCAAAACTGAGTTCCACTGCGCCTCCAATTTGCTCCTCCTCATACACTCCTCGTTTTGAGCAAGATGCCCAACATTAGATGCTTAATAAATTGAATGAATGACTCAACAATACTTAATCTCTCTAAACCTCTTTTCCCTCCTCTACAAAAATGGTAGCAATATACCCCCACCCTCATGGGTTCACATGAGGATCCAAGGAGACAAAATACATAAAGTGTTTGCACAGCAAGTGCCTGGGATGTGAACTGGCCCATAAAGATCAGTTCTTATTATTCTATTAGGCATGATTACCTCTGTTTGTATAGGTGAGAAAAATGAGGCTTAAAGAACCTAATAGACGACTCCACACTCACACAGATTTTAAGTTCAGAAGTCGGACTTCAGACTTATATTTGATTGAGTCCAAAACTCAAGTTCTCTCTCGCTCCACATGCTGCTGCTGATTTTAGTTCCTCGCCTTTTCACTGTGACACTGTAAGCCTCTTGAAGACAGGGATCACGACCATCTTCCTATTCCCATGGAGTCTAATTCAGGACCACATAGCAGCCCTATTTAAAAATCTGAGGGAACTTCTCTGGATTTCAAACATCTCAGATGTAAAATACAAGGATCGTACTGCAAGATTTTATTTTTTTTATTTTTAATATTTTAAAGATTTTATTTATTTATTTGACAGAGAGAGCTCACAAGTAGACAGAGAGGCAGGCAGGGGTGGGGGAGAGCAGGCTCCCTGCTGAGCAGAGAGCCCGATTTTGGGCTCCATCCCAGGACCCTGGGATCATGACCTGAGCCGAAAGCAGAGGCTTTAACCCACTGAGCCACCCAGGCACCATGAACTGCAAGATTTTAAATTCCCCTTTTGGTTTTAGACTGCCTCCTGTGAAATCACACAGTGAATTAAACAGCAGAGTTAACATGCACTTACAGCTAACTGAATAATGTTTTGTTGAGAATTTACTATACTGGGAAAAGATCCTCTCAAGCCCAAAGTTGTGCAACTTCCAACTTGATGTCACTAGTCATTCATTCATTCATTCATGTTGAATGAATGAAAAGGTCTTCATTAAAGACCCGTTGCATGCCAGTTTCTAAGTCAGTTTTAATACATATAGATACTTAGGGTCAGAAGTCACTTCTTGGAACAATAATGAATGAAGGAGACATCCATGTAGACTAAAGGATTAGTCATAATAACTCTCTCCAATAGTGAGAACAGGTCACTCTCATGTAACAGTCTTTACATTTAGTCCATAGACTTCTGAATCTTTGTACCACATATAAAAAGCAACTTTCTTGAGGTATATTTCACATACCGTAGAAGTATACAGTTTAATGGTTTTAATACATCCATGAAATGGTGAAACCATCACCAAAGTCTGTTTAGAACAGTCTCTTACCCCTAAAAGAAAGCTCACACTCATTAGCAGTCACTCCCTGTTACCCTAACCCCTAGCCTTTGGCAACCACTAATTTACTTTTTGTCTCAATAGAATTGCTTATTCTGGACATTTTATATAAATGGAATAAGAGAATATGTGGCCTTTTGGTGACTGGCTTCTTTCATTTAGCATATTGTTTTAAAAGTTCTCATGTTATAGCATGTACTTGTACTTCATTCCTTTTTATTATAGAATAATATTCCATAGAGATGGACCACATTTTATTTATCCATTCAACAGTTGGTGGACATTTGGATTGTTTCTGCTTTGGGCTATTATGAAAAATGCTGCTATAAATAACTGAGTACAATTCTGTGTGTGTGGACACATGCTTTTATTTCTCTTGGGTATATACCTCAGAGTGGGATTGCTTGTTCATATGGTATCTCTGTTTAACATTTTGAGGAACTGCCAGACTGTTTTCCAAGCAGCTGCACTATTCTGCACAACATTTCAACACACACACACATGCACACACACACTGAATAACTACTTGGTGTAAATGTTGCAGTAATTCCCATGGAATCCTTGCATAGGTAATAAGGCGATTCTCCAAAGTAAGAAACAATAAATAAGGGGAAGCAGGGGATATTTTTTTCTTTAGCTATGATTGCTGCAGAAAGCAGAGGTTCTGGCTCCTGGAGAGATGGGCTTGAGTTCTGGTCATAGCTATATACCCCAAGGGATAGCCTAGTGACTAAAAGTGAGTATTAAGTATCTTTTGAATTAATAGCTCCCCAAAATCACTGCACAGTAAAGGATAAACTTTGCCCAAAGAGAAGTGTGGCTTGTACCCTTAGTTCTTGGGAGGTAACCTTTAAACGCTTGTGATTTCCTGACTAGTAAGGATGGTTTTGTTTGTGGGAGGGCTGTGGGCCATGCTAGATAGCCTATGTTAACAATGTGATTTATGGTGAGGACTTTGGGCCACATTGTATCAACTCAACCTCTGGAGAGGCTGGAAACCAAGGTCAGCCATGCAGGTGGTCAACCATGTCTTTGTGATCAAACCTCAGTAAGAACTCTGGACACCAAGACTTGGGTGTGTCCCTGCTTGACAATACTCCATGCATATTGTTACATATTGCTGCTCGGAGAAGCAAGGACCATCTATACAACTCTCCTGGGTGAGGACAACTAGCAGGTCCATATGTGAACTCCTCTGAACCCCGCTCTATGCATTTCTTCCTTTGGCTGATTTTGATCGGTATCTTTTTGCTGTGACCAACTGTAACTGTGAGTACAACAGCTTTAAGGGAGTTCTGTGGGTCCTTCTTGTGAATGATCAAACCTGAGGATAGTCTTGGAGATCCCAAACTTGAAGCTGGTATGAAAAGTGAGAGTAGTCTTGGGGAATCTCTAACTTTGTAGTCACTAACAATACTGAAGCACTCTTAAAGATAATTGGGAAAAATTGAGCACTTTGAGTATTTTTTGCAAGAAAGAGGCCCAAAGAATCATCTGTGAAACAAAGCATCATGGGAAGAGTCAAGAAAGCTGCCAGATCCTGGGGCGCCTGGGTGGCTCAGTGGGTTAAAGCCTCTGCCTTCGGCTCAGGTCATGGTCTCCGGGTCCTGGGATCGAGCCCCGCATCGGGCTCTCTGCTCAGTGGGGAGCCTGCTTCCCCCTCTCTCTGCCTGCCTCTCTGCCTACTTGTGATCTGTCAAATAAATAAATAAAATCTCAAAAAAAAAAAAAAAAAGCTGCCAGATCCTGATAGAGCTTTCATTTAATGGAACACAAAATCCCCAAGTCAGGGGGTTCCCTACCTGAGCTATCTACAGTCATACCCCTAAAACAAAGATTTGTGCTTACCGACACTGTGCTTCATTATTAAAAAACATCTTTTCCGATGGGGCACCTGGGTGGCTCAGTCATTAAGCATATGCCTTCAGTTCAGGTCATGATCCCAGGGTCCTAAGGATCGAGCCCCACATTGGGCTCCCTCCTCAGCGGGAAGCCTGCTGCTCCCTCTCCCACTCCCCCTGCTTGTGTTCCCTCTCTCGCTGTGTCTCTCTTTGTCAAATAAATAAATAAAATCATCCAAAAAATTTCCCCAGAAAACAGATGATATATAATAGGGATAATGGGGTTGGAATTGTAGCTTTGCCTTTGTCTAGTCGTATGAACTTCTATGAGTCTCAATCTCCTCAGTTATCATATGGAAATGATAACGATATCCCAAAGAACTGGCGTAAGAAGCACATGGCGACATACACAGTCTATTCTGCAAACAAGATTGCACCAAAAAGGACAAAACCTGAAATTTGTTTCTACACTAGATTCACTCTCTCTTCAACTACTTCACCAAATCTCTTTGGGAAAACAATCAATCCTGCCTTTCCCAGACCGAGCTTCATTTCAATGAAAAAATTAAATGGATATAACTTTCCAAAAAAGGCTCTCCTATGAAAGTTATAGGAAGAAAGGTTTCCCACAAGCTGAACATCAAGATGGAAAAAATATTCTCATTTAACAAAAATGGTTTCTGTGAGTAGACATAATACATACATTTAAAAAGGACTGAACTAGGATGGCAGGAAGGGAATATCATGAGATGAATGAGGACCTATGGAAAGTTACTTTTTATATCTCTTGGCTCTTCAAAGAGAGAAGATACTTCAAGGATCTTTGAAATGCCACACGCTAGTTTGACTTCAGTTTTTCCTGAGACAAACACTTGGGTTGAGTTGCCATCCAGCTGGTACATGGTCATAGGAAAGGTTAACCCGGCAAATGTTAACCATGCATAAACAGGCCTGGGAGTATACAAACTTAATGGACTTAAGAAGACAGAGTTAGGAGGGAAGGAGAAGGATGCAAAGTCACCGAGTGCATACCAGATGGCAGACAGTACACTATACACGCATCATCTCATTGTTCTTCACTGCCCCAAACCAATGCCTGACTCTTCTCCTACATTTCATTTCAAGGAATAGCAGCACCACACGTTGTTCAAGCTAGAAAACCAGGCATCATCTTCAATGCTCATTTTTTCTCTCCTGCTGCATTTAACCAATCACCAAGTCCATGGATTCCATCTCGAATTTGTATTCGAATCTCTCCTTCTCATCTCACTACGATTTTTTGACCTTTTCCAATCTATTGCTCTCACTGAAGATGGAGTGCTCTTTCTAAAATATATATCTTACCTTATCTTCCACCTGCTTGAATTATTTCAAAGGCACTCTTTTTGACCTCAATATCGCAAGTCCCTAATCTTTTTACATTTGGGTAAGAAGACATCTTCTCAAGACATAGGTCTTTTATCCCTTCACTCTCCTCCTTCAGTTCTAGGCACTGGTTAGAGTGTTTTCAGTTCTCTTCCTCTGAGCATTCCTTGACCCCATGTCTTGGTTAAATACCCCACCTATTTACACAGCCTGAATTTCTTCCATTTTTGCTCCTACACACTATTAAAAACATATGTTTATACATATGTGTGTGTGTGTATGTATATGTTTGCACTATATATAAATAAACAGGGATGCATGCTATTGTGGGCTGAACTGTGTCTCAAAAAAAACATGTTGAAATTCCTTCACTGTTCTCTTCCCCCATTACCTGTGAATGTGATCTTATTTTGGAAAGATCCTTTTTGTAGAAATAACCAAGTTAAAATGAGGTCATACTCAATTAGAATGGGCCCTGATCCAATATCACTGGCGTTCTTATAAGAAGAGAAACCAGAGACACCAGGAGAAGGTTATGTAAAGACAAAAAGATAGGCAGAGAGGGAAGATGGCCCCATGAAGATGAAGGCAAAGGCTGACTGCCACTATTAGAAGCTGGGAAGAGGCAACAAGTTTCCACCCAGAGTCTCAGAAGAAGCATGGCTCTGAGGACACATTGATTTTGGACTTCCAGCTTCCAGAACGTGATAGAAAACGTTTCTGTTATTTTAAGCAACCCAGTAAAGAAACCGACTGTGTAAGAAATTTGGGCTTTCTTTACCCTGATGCAAAAGAGTGCAACTGAAATGATTTGAGCAGATAAGAAACGAAGCTGAATCTGTATTTTACAAAAAGCACCTTGTTTACAGTGAGGAGAATATAGTCTAGTGACTTGAGTGTACTTTTTTGTACTCAGTGAGGGGCGTGTAATATAGGATGAAAGTATAATTTTCTATATATTCATCATCTCTCTCCTCAGAGTGTAAATTCAGAGACTTGTTTTTTTCTCTTCATTCATCTGTCTTTGGTAATCAAGCATACACACTGGTAATTCCTAAGTAAATATTTGTTAAATGAATAACTTTTTAAATAACTGAATTTTTCACAGTAACCCTACAAAGGTATGGCTCTAGAGCAAAGAGACTTTACTTTACTTTGTATCCTCAGTACCCCACCTGGAGCAGTTTTTTGAGAGAAGAAATAAACAATGTTCAGAAACTAAGTAACTTGCCAGAAATTAACTAGTAAGGTAGTAAATGAACTCACTTCATCTTTACCCTATCCTGCAAATGGCGAGGGTGGGGGGGAATATATGCATTACATCTTTTAAGCAGCACCAGACTTCCACAAAGAAGTGGATTACAAAACACAGAAGGAAAACGGCTAACTCCTTGTTCCTGACATCACCACCTTTAGAATAACTGGTAGACATTTGATACTAGTGACTTAGGTCACAGACAGAGATGGAGAAATAATCATTCCACTTAATTCCTTTCTAACTACTCACATACAGGAGTTATTAAAAATGGAAAGAACTTCTTTGTTAGAAACGCAGTTCTTTGTAACGTTGCCATAATGTAAATGTCAAAACTCCACGATCCAATTTACAGCTTATTTTTTAATTGTACTATTCATGTTAAAACAATACCCTATGAGGAATTACTTGAAAGAAAGTCTTCTCTTCCTTTTTGAAATGGCTTATTTTCTAACATGGCCATATAAGTGACATTATAAATACGTAGATTCATTACAAGAGAGCCGGTTGATAGTGACACTTGGTCTTTTTGATACACACAAATTAGGTATCAGCTGATGAATTTCATTAATTATAGCTACAAAGCACACTTTTTGGAATCTGACTTCAAAATAACCTCAAAATTATTTTTAACAACAGCACCTGTTCTATCTGTAAATTTATGCTACTCACTTTTATATATTTAAAACAGAAACCAGCCTTGTGCTTTATAGCAAATATAAATGGGTAATTTGGATAATGAAAATAAATGAATAACAGCAGGACTAATAGAGCTGATCCTATTTGTGATGCCTCATTAACTCTGGACAGGATGCAATTCACTACCCTGGGCCAGGAGCTGATAATGGCACAACGTGGAGCTATTAGTAAAAAAAGGTTGCAATAGGAAATTAACGGAAGGTCTGTTCATTCACTGGGACATCAGTATCCCCTTTTGTATGTATAACTGCCTTAAACCGTGCACTCAAAAAGAGAAAAAGTCAACGGCAAGAAGTAGTTGGGTTACTACTATTACTATCGCTACAGGCTAATATTTATCAAGCTTACAGTAAGAACTTTAAACATTTGATTACTTAATCCTCCTAGTAATCCTACCAGGTAGTTACAAATCTTAGCCTCATTTTGCAAGTGAGGAAGCTGAGGCATAGGAACTTGCTCCTATGCCTCAAGTCCCATATCAACAAGTGGTGGAGTCTAAATTCGAACCAGGCAACCTGACTCCAGACCCTCTGCTCCAAACTATTCATAGGATGACGAATGCTGCCCTCCGCGTCCTGCCCTCTGCACCACCCCCCCAACTCTGCCTTATCTCCAACTTCATCTGATCTTGAACTACAACAAGCAAATAGAAATCCCAGTATTTCTTAGTTTGAGAGAAAAGTTGGGGAGAGACACCAACACAGTGACCTGCCAATGATGATCAGTTTCTAGGGTAGGAGGGAAGGGGAGGAGTGTGGTTTGAAAAGATATATTCATTAAACCTTTTGATTTCATGTATAAATGATAGTGTTGAAACTAAATAAAATCTTGGACCATGGGACATGCATAGTCAAAAATGTTGATAAACATTGACATTCTCTGACCTCTAGCCTGCCATTAATGAGCTGTAAGATCCTGGGAAAATCATACCTAGTACCAATATTTCTCTGGGTTGGACTCAAAGACAATGTTTTCCAAATGCTGGTCTGTGAAGAACTGTAACAATTTCTGTGTTCTGGAGACAAAACAACAACAACAACAACAACAACAACAACAACAACTAAGTAGAGGGTAGTAACTTTCTCATGTTCGAATTAAAGTACTGTCCTTGATTCTGAAATCAGGTTCTTACTCTGTCCTTGATATTAACATTTCAGTTAAGAAATGATGATGGTGAAAGACATGATTTAAGTTCTCCTTTTCTAATGTTCTTAGAGGAATAAGAAGTTGCTTGCTTTATCTCCTTCTAGAAACTTTTTTGAATTGTTGCAGGGTTATGACATCTCACACAGGGAACCACAACTTTTATGTATTTTTCAAGTTAAAATGTTCAGGGTTTTCTGCATTTCCATAGCACTTCACAGTTAGGCATTTTCATACGAATATCTCACGATAGTCTGCGAGACAGCCTTATTTCCCCCAAATTGAAAAACAGAATTCAGGAAGGCTGGTCAAGATTATGCAAGAAGAGCCAGATTCTAAGTCGTGTCCTTTGACTTTAAATCCTGTCTGCTTCTCAGCCCGTAAGTGCTTCATAAATCTGGTCAAACAACAGGATAAGGAGAGCGTTCTATAGAGAACTAATAAATCTGAGTTTCTGGGGGATGGGGACTAAGAGTCGTATCTTTTAAGAGCTCTCCAAGTGATTCTGGTATGTAGCCTAGTTTGGGAACCATTTCTGAACATCAGATGGTTCCTATCTCTATCCACTCAGCCTCACCAGAGAAGTAGGAGTTTGGGAGTCAGACAGAACTCGGTACCTCTGGGCTGGTGCTGTGACTGAGCCTCAGTTCTTCATCTGTGAAATGAAGATATTGCTGCCTAATATGGAGAGTGCAGCGGACTTTGGAACAATCTGAGGTTTAGAGCTGCTCACCCCTGTGCAGCTGAAAATCCACGTACAACCTTTGACTCTCCAAAAACTTAACTACTTACAGCCTACCATTGACTGGAAGCCTTACCCATAACATAAACCGTCGATTAACAAATATTTCATGTGTTATATGTATGATGGACTGTATTCTTATAATAAAGTAAGCTAGAGAAAAGAAAATGTTAAGGAAATCATAAGGAAAATACATTTTCCGGACTGTACTGCAATTTACCAATACAGTAAGTTTATGTCACCTGTTTACAAGATGAAATGTCTCCATCAATATTGCTTTACTGATACAAAACACTGTAGGTGGTGTGGGTATTATTAACACTCAATGTCCGAAATGCAGAGATCCTGTACAATCTGTGTTTGTGTGTGAGTTTTGATAGGTTTTAACTTTTTATGATAGATCTGTGTGTGTCCTACATTAGTAAATGATAAAATAGACTACCTCTACCTATTTCATGCATTCATGACAGAGCTAACTTTTTCTTAATTTTTTTGAAATTTCTAGGCTACTTGGTTCTTCGGCAGATTTTTTTCAAATTGTTGCAAATTTCCAAATTTTTTCTAATGTAATTTGTTTAAAAAAAAATCCATGTGTAAATGGACCCACGAAGTTTGAACCCATGCTGTTCAAGGGTCAATTGTATTAGAAAAAAATAGACAAAAAATGCCTAGGTATGGTAGTCACTCAAAAATGGAAGCTACTTTATGATTAATATTGCTACTATGAATGATTATACTGCCTAATACGACGCTCCAATATTACTAAGAATAAGGCATTATTATAAGTGGCGATGATTCTAGAATTTTCCTGAAGTAAATCCCCAACAAATAGAGACAAGCCACTCAATCTTGACCTTGGGACATTTTCTGGTCTCAGTTTCCTTCTCTATGGATTGCTAAGGTATCTCCTGGCTAGAAAGGGTTAAGACTCCACAGTCATATTCAGTAGTTTAATAGTTGTATTTAATAGTTTAATAGATGTATTTAATAGCTTAATAGTAAAAGGCCCAGTTTGAGGAAGTGGTTCTTACTTGAGCATTAAACAGGTATTAACAGAAATAATTAGTACTTATGAATGACAACTCTGTAGTTACGCTGTCATTTTCTATCAAAGCAAGGCTATGTCCAAAGCTAGATATTTGCTTCTTTATACTTATAATTTATATCTGTCAAGCATCAAAAATACTTGAAACAGCTTGCCAAGAAAGTTATAATAAGGCAGAAAGAAAACCAGAGAAAGAGCTAAGAATCCCCAACAAATGTTGTAGAAATGAGGGAAAATAGAGCAGAGAAAATGATTTTTATTTTTTTGGAAAACTAGGAGAAACTGTTCAAGTGAAAAACTGCACATTTCATTTAGCATTGAGACTCCTGACAGTTTCAAAAATTATGAAAATATGACTTTTTCTTAATGTTACTTACCAAAGACTAAAAATACAAATACACAGATATAAGCTAAATAAAGGAATTTTTTTCTAAGTAGAAAAGAATTTATGCATTTAAACTCTATGAAGTAGTAGTGAGTGCTCTTCTTACACTGACTCTACTTTTGTCCTTCTAAAAATGTATACACTGCATTTAAACATTCCATCTTTATTCCTCTGTCATCTTGCTATCATCTGTCCCTTCCCTCTTTTTTATAAAGCTGAAGTAGGCTCTAATCATGAAAATACAGGCTGTTACAGTAATGGTAGCAAGGATCCAAAATTATATCCATTATAAATTCATATTGAGTTGTAATTTTTGATCCCCTGAGCATGATTAATTTGATTTATTGCTTTCTACCCTTTGCCCTAGTTTTAATCAAAATGAAAACTCCTTCCTAGTTTTGCGCTTAGTTTTCTTACTATTTCCGCACTGTCACTGCCCTGACCCAGGCTCATACTTTGCCTCACCTTGGCTGATCTAAGAGCCTCCTTCCAGATGGATTCCTTGGTTTTAGGACCTTGCATTTCAAAGTCCGACAACTGCAGCCATATTAATCTTTTTAAGACAGAGCTCTGACTATGCTTTTTCTCCACCAAAACACTCTCTTGGCCACCCACTGTTTGCAGAGTCCTGTCCATCTGTGATTCAAGCATCTATGATTTTCTCCCAAACAATCTCTCTGTCTTCTTACAGTAGACCTTGGGGGTGCCCTGCTCTCTAGCCAAACAGCGTGTTAGTGCCTAAAAGCAACCCCAGTTATTTCATCTCCTTTCCCATGCTTTTGTCCCTTTTAGATATTCTTTTCAGATACTCTATAATTTACATTTTCCATCCCCCCCAATCTAAAAAGTTAAACTCATAGGAATTGAAGTGAAGGAGGCATCTTATACTTGTAAACCAAATGTCCAGCACTATTACTCCATATTTACTATATATAAAATTCATACTTTCACTGCTGAGATAGGATTCCCTTTCGGTTGCCAACATATATGAGGCCAGCTGGCAGGATTAGTCGAGGAAAGAAAGAGGCCACGTTGAACTCCCATACCACAGAAATAAATGAAATCTAATTTGCTGACCTGTCTTGTTTATTTTGGTCCATTCATCAGTGTAATACAGTACAAACAGCTTTGGACTAGGTATCAGGAGACCAGGAATTTAGTTCCCTTTCATGATCAATCATATAACTTTCAGAAAAATCATGTAATTATTCTGTTTTTTTTTTTTTTCTCAATTTACAAAATGGAACTCTGTCTGGTTTTACTCCAGTAGGAAAAACACATAAGAAATTATTATTTTATTTGCCATTCCCTACAACATAGCTTCTTTTCTATATGCATTTGCTTTACAATTCTCTATTATTCCCAAAGCTGTTACAGATTTCACAATTCCACACCAGTGAAAATCCCAGAGAAGGAAGCAAGCACCAAATATCACAAGTAATACTCAAATCTATGGCTTTTTAGGACATTGACTAGATAATCTCTTAGGCTTTTTCTATCTCTAAAATAGTTAAGATTCTATATTCCAATTTGTATCTGAAATTCACATATCTCTTGTATATAAAGTCATTCGCAGACATGTATATATTACCTTGATCCTTCCACTTGGGAAGTGCGTGGACATGCCACAATTTCCCTGTCTCATGATGTTAGATTTTATGAAGGTTTAGCATGTCTGTCTCGCCTCTCATATACAGAAAATCATTCAGGACACCTCACGTTTCTTGTAGTAATTCACATTACAGTTATTCCTTTTATATGTAAATATAGGTTTAGGTTTTAAACAAACATGTGAATTTGAAAAGACAAATTACTGAAACACATTTTTCGTTTATTCTTATATTGCTAGCTGAGATATTAGAGATTCTGAAGAGAGAAAAATTTCAACCAATATTGTCTTGGAAGAAGGAAAGATTCTCAAAATGTCTACTTAGTGAAATACAAAAAGTATATGGTCAAGTATAGCACACAGGAAATTCTAGCAACGGCCTGCTCCAAAAACTAGGTTGGTCACCCTAATCCAAAGTTGAAGATGGCAAATACATCGCAAACATATTAACTACTAACTTTCTTTCTTCTTACTAACTCCCCACCCAACTGATAAATTGATACCAGAAATCAGACCTCCTTATTATCCCTATTTTAAAGACTTGCCTGGAGGAAATCTGACTTAGCTCACAAATTCCATGCCTTTCAGGAGTTTGCCTGAACTTTCAACAAAATTACAGTTGTAATAATGAAGAAATAAATTTGCCCAGAGTTCATGTGGCAACTTCAGAGCTAATCTTACCCAAAGTATTCTGAAGCTCTAAGTAAATGAAAATCGATAACTCCAAACACACACACACACACATGCACGCATGCACGCACACCACACATGCACATACAAATACATTTCAGGGACAACCAAGGTAGAGGCAATTTCAGAGTCTAATACAAAACTGACACACACAGTCAAGAACTTTCAGCCTTTCATATTCAGCAGAGACTCAAAGAAAGTAAAAACAATTCCAGCCCTCTTTTCCTTAACATAAACTACAACATTTGTAGTTTCAACTGAAATTAAACCTCAATTTTCAAATCTGTCATCCTTCATACACTCTAGAAAAAGGGACACTGAATGATTGAGATAGCAGGACTATACAAAAGCTATTTACACAGAGACACTAAAACCTTCTAGAAAAATAGAATGGAAAGAAACCAGCACTTACTTGGCACAAACCACTGATGCACATATCCAAAGACTCTGTGTAGCAACGGGTGCCATCTAAGACTTTAGGTGCAAGTTCAACAACCAGGGTTGTTCCTTTGGCTTGGCATTTGAGTGAACATGGGTTGTCGGGGTCATTAGACACAGGAAGCCATTCATAAAACTGGCCATGGTGCTTGACATCATTGTGAGCGGAGCATTGCTGAGCCCGGAAGTCGCCTGCTTCTGGTGGGCAGTCCTGGAGAAGAGAGGTGGGAGGGACACACAGGTGAAAAGGGCAGCCCAAACAGAGAACTGGGGCAGCCATGTGGTCTGTCAAAGTCTTAGAAAACAACACAAATGTCCTGGTGTTAGAGATGGACACTTCTATATCGTGAGGGGTCATGGGATTCTTCAGCTTTGAACAATGTAGAGCTTTGAGAAAGTAGTCACCTGGAAATATATTTTTGGATTAAAGCTAAATGGAAAAGTAATCAATTTGAGATCGATCTCATTGATACTCATTTTGTTGGTAAAGTCGTCACCCTGGAATCTATTTTCTGAAATATGTTGATCAGTCCACGGATCCCTCCCTCATGAGATACCATTTTGATTTCCTTGTAACTTCAGAAGACCTTACTGAAGTTAGAGGGTTAGTCGAAAAACATGTCTGCTGCTTTCAGTTCTAATAATGAAAGCTATGACAGTACTATAACAGCTCACAGCACAAAGCTGTGATAGTTTCCTTCAAACATTTTTTGTGTAATTGTGAGTTTTTCTAAAACTTAGGCTGCACAGTATTTAGAATTAAGTATGGGGAGCAAAAAAGAAAAAAGAGCATTTATATCGGAATTTCCTTAGCATAAGGCAACACAGCAGAGTGCAAAGGTTTGGACTTCTCAGATGGGAGCAAAGCTATGATATAGTGGGTCTCGCTGAGACTAGGTTTCCTTTTGTTTAAACAGAGGCAATAATACTACTTAGCCCTCAAGGTCACTGTGAGAATTTCATGGGCTTATGTCAGCCAAATACTGGCATAAGGAAGAAAGTACATGGTAGCTATTACTATGATTATTCAATGAAGCCACTGAGGAGAAAAAGCTGGAGAATTATGAGATTCTCTGAATTTGAATTTTAAATCACGTTGGCAGAGACCAGTGGAAAATAAGAATGCTTTAAATGTATATCTTATAAAGGGCATTTTAAAATTAAAACTATAACTCAGGATGGCTATTATCTAAAACCTGATACACTTTAGTGAAAGCAAATGATACTCAACTTTAAAAAGGCAAGAATCACCCATTCCTCAGAAAGCCTTTTGGATATATTTATTTTATTCTCCATGTGTTCAGATTAGAATTTAGTATGGAAGATTACAGAATATCCATTTGTTGGGGAGCCTGGGTGGCTCAATTAAGCATCTGGCTTTGGCTCAGGTCATGATCCCAGGGTCCTGGGATGGAGTCCCACTTTGGGCTCCCTGCTCAGCAGGGAGTCTGCTTGTCCATCCTCCTCTGTCCCTACACCCCACTCATGCTTTCTCTCTCTTTCTCACTCTCAGATAAATAAAATCTTGAAAAAAAAAAAGCCTATCCATTTGTTGAAAGGCTTTTACTATAATTTTTTAAAAACCTCAAATAGGGGTTTGCATGTGGCCTTTAGCAGGTCTTGGTTACCACATCATCATTTTTAAGGGTTCTTCTTATACAAGGTTTCTTTCTCTGAAAATCTCTTCAAAGAAGCACGGTGGGAATAGCATTACTCTATTTTATAAAAGGGAATTCCTGACTCTTTTTTCAAACTTTAGTGGTAATACCAAGCCGCATGTAAGGTTTTAATATTTGGGGCAGCATAAATTCTTTCTAGGCAAGATGGTGGATAAACACACACTTATTTAAGATGAACACAAAATAGTTTAAAATGCAATACAAAATCTCAAAGGTATTTTACTGATATTATAATACATGTTCTTGGAGTAAATAAAACATAGTATTAAAGGAAAAAAATTATATAATATAGGTATAGACACACAGGTACCCAATGAGGCTTAAGTGATTTCAAATATTGTCTGAAAAAAAGTATAGTTAAAATTCAGTACTTATTATTTTGTAAATGATAGGCTACAACTTAAAAATTTTTAAAAAAATCTATCAGTTAATAAGCATGCTGTACTTTGTCTTTTGTGATATTTAGTCTTTCCTAATGAGAACTAAAACAAAAACCACACCCTACAAAACTATGCCATGAATCACACAACAGGTAAGTTGTAGGATGGTAACACAAACTGTCTGAACTTCTGTGTTTTAATGCAGGCTCCTTTCAGACCATGTATTCCAAAATAAAAGCAAAAACAGATTTTAACAGTCACTCTTCATGGGTTCATGTTAAAAACAAGACCACAACTTGTTTACAAATCCTACTAGTCTCTGCTTAGCCCTCATTCACTAGCTTCTGTCCTGAGATAACCCTATGACTGAACATTGTCCTCCAATCTACACATCCTCTTCCTAAACTTCCCCCATATGAGACACAACAGAGACTGTTAATAAAAGCTGCTATCTATGATCAACAAGTTTCCTTGGTGGCCACTGCATGTGAGCTCCCACAGCAGAACTGATAGCTTAGTTAATAATGTTTATTTTATTTTATTTTACTTTTTCTGAGAGAGAGAGTGCATACGAGTTGTAGGGGGGAGCAGAGGGAGAGGGAGAGAAGGGAAATTGTTTAGAATGGTCACAAACCCCTCTCATAATTAATCTTTACCTCTTTTTTCTAGAAATGAAACTGAATCAGCGGTAAGGGAATTACAGGGTCAGGCTGAATCATCTCTGCATTAAAGTAATGAGGGTAATATATAATTAAGAGACCTCTTAGTATGAACCAGAGATAATTTTCTTCATTTATCCAATTCCGAGAAGAGTGTCAGTTATGTTTTTAAATTGATGTTACATCATCTTAGTATGGACATAAAACTGCCTAGTCTCTTAGAGTCTCTTCTATTCAACCAAATGTGTTGAGTCTTGCCATCTTTACTAAAATAAAGAAGACTCAAAGGCATTAAAAAGTAAAATAAGCAAAAAGTTATAATATTAACACTTTTAGGTTTTCTTTTTCTGTGATGAAAACAGTAAACAGAGAATCGAGGAGCTGACCGTTGGCCCTGTTCTCAACTCACCTGTATCTAATCGGCACAAGAGTACCTGTTACAGGTTTCGTGAACTTTCACAAGTGGAGAAATGTCTCTGGGAATAATAATGCTTGAGAATTCCTTAATTCACTTTTATCATTACTGCCTTTTCTTCCACCCATATTTTTGTAGGGGTGGGAAAATACATTTTGCTAAATTGAGAATGTACTTAAAACCTGGCGTTGAGAGTTGGAAACTGAACTTGAACCTTTTTAATGTTTTAGTTTATTTGTACTTGGCAAAATGCAACTTCCTGTTTGAAGAAAAAGGACTTAAGAGGACTTATAAAACAGGTTCAGAAAGCTTCTTGGACATCAAATAGCTCTTACAAAATAACATTTTGATGATTTAAGTGTAAATGAATCAGAAACATATGAATCAAATTTCCCTTGAAATACACATGTTTAAAAATTAAGGGAAGAAGGATTTGGCAAAAGCTTCTTAGTTGAACCCAAAACATCTCAAGCATAGTTCAAGACCCTCGTTGAACCCTGATACAGCTGGGATCACCCAGCTGCAGGAGCGGAAACTCAAGCAGAATCATCTTAGCTTCTTGTCCCACTTATTATGATCATAATAATTGCAGCAGAACAGCTCTCATTTGTATAGACATTAGCCCTGTACCAAGTTTTTAGCTTTTAAAAAATTTGGTTCATGAGACCACTATTTTTCCTATTCCCCCAGAAATCAGATTTAGAAACTGATGCCCTAATTATTTTGAAAAAATATTTACTGTTTTATCCTGGGCATCACCTTTGAAATATTAGCTTCTGGAGAGATGCTTTATGATACCATGTCATCAGCTCTGCCCATGAGATGTGGTTTTCCTTAGGTTATACTGAATGTAGAAGGTACTGGATATGAACACTGTGATTTTGGGTCTCCTAAAATCTTAGTAGTAAGAATCATGAGTTTTCAGTTGGGATAATGAAAGAAGAAAACAAGTGAATTATTTATATACTTATGCACTGAACCTGGCTCATAGGTAGTAATGATGAAAACAATTAAGATTATTGAAAAGTCTAGTGGCTATTTGAACCAGACACATCCTCCATCAGGAATATGGCAAAAAACGTGGTGTGGGAAAGATGCCCTGGATTAAAGTTCCCAACTTCCAGCCTCTCTTATGTCTCTAGAAATGCCATCAAGTGGAGATGGGGCAAGAAAGAGCAATCTAACACTTTCCCTGGCCTTCTGTCTATTTCCAACTAATTGTAATATGCCTGTGGATTGACAAGCCTGTATCAGGATACTGACTCAGGACATCCTCACTCTGAAAAAAAATGTATTTTGTTTAAAATAGTCAGAGGATCCCATGAATTACTGTATTTAGCCATTAATACAATATCACAGTTTTTCTCTCCAATTTTTAAATACTCGATGTGAACGGCAACAGAATTTTTTTCTTTAAAAGGACAGAAATAAAAATCTGACCTTTCATTTGCTCCCGTTATAATTCATAAAATCCGTGGAGTTCTGCCATATATGAATCCAATTCAAAACACTTTCTGGTTAATCAACTAGCCAGTGGGAAAGATAAGATGGATCCCAGATGTCCCCTGATGATAATAGGTGGATCAGATTACATTGTGGGATAAAAGAGAGTTAGGCTTTCCAGAGTTTACCCACGGGGTGGAATATAAAAGATGATCTCTCAGCAGCTAAGGTGGGAGCATCTGAAAGGCCTTTAAGATGGTTTTTGAAAAAATAATACAGAAAATAGATTTGGGGTCAGGAGAAACACTACTTTTTATTTTCTCTCTTTTTAAGGAAGACATTTTCTTTCCTCTGTCATTCGATGGTTGACCACTTCTGGTAATTTTTGCTGTTTCACTTAATGTATTATAGGAGTGCCATATTCTGATTCCATGGTTTTATTTACAGAGTCACTATTAATAACTGATAATAATCAAAACACAGAAAGTGTATTTAGGTGGCCACATGAACTGTAGCCATGGAAGAAATCTATGCTTCCCACTCTACTTCCCTATCTTGCAACTGTTCTTCTGAATTTTTTATTGCCCCTTCATACTGCCCTATCCACTCATTCCTCACAAACGTTACCATGCAGGAAACCAGAGCTTCTTAGTAAGGCATTTGCTCTATTTGCTAGCAATTTGGGATTGCTACTTCATGATATAAACATATAGAGAAATTTATCAGCTACTTGATGACTTTAGAAAAATCTACTAGTTCTCAGTTTTATCCTAGAAACTTTGGGAATCCTCGATGTACTGATGGTAAAATAGGAAGAGATTATAAGTTTCCTTCACAATAAATGGATGGAGGATCTGAAAAAATATACGCCTAAAACTTACAAACGTCTTAGCACACTTAAGTAGATGGCAGGCTGCCCCGTTTATATATTTTTGTCTCCATTACTTGGCTCTCTGCTTCTTTTATTCAGAGTTTGGGTGATCATGGTATTTCCCCTGCCAGCTAAGTATGGAGAGAGCCCAAACATCCATTGATTGATGAATGGATAAAGAAGATTTGGTATACACACAGACACACACACAGGAATATTATTCAGCCATTAAAAGGAATGACATCTTGCCATTTGCAATGATGTGGATGAGCTAGAGAGTATTATGCTAAATGAAGTCAGTCAGTCAGAGGAAGACAAATACCATATGACCTCACTCATATGTGGAATTTAAGAAGGAAAACAGATGACCATATAGGAAGGAGGAAAAGAAAAAAAGGAGAGAGGGAAATAAGCCCACAAGCCATAAGGGACTCTTGATGATGGAGAACAAACCGAGGATTGGTGGAGGAAGGTTGGTGGGGGATAGGCTAGAAGGATGATCGGGATTAAAGAGGGCACTTACAGTGATGAGCACTGGGTATTATAGGTAAGTGATGAATCACTGAATTCTTCTTCAGAAACCAATTTTGTATTGTGTGTCAACTCACAAAATTTAAATAATACAAAATATAAAAAATAAAATTATAAAGATAATATTAAAAAAAAGTTAAGGGGAAACAACTAAACAGCAAATATCCACTGATACAACCCACGTAATATGGTATTTAATTCTCAGAAACAGAACCAATGTTTCAATTTCTATTTCCATCTCAGACTTCTCTCCTGAATTTCAGACTTTGATACACAAGGGCTTCCTCACCATCTGGATGTCTAAAACAACACCAGCTCACCGGTCCAAACCTGAACCCCTGATCCTTTTCCTCTCCCTGGATCTGTTCTCTCCCCAGATCCTTCCCATTCACAGTCAACTCCATTCTTTTCAGGTAGTGGTTCTCAAGCTTGAGAATGTATCAGAGACACCTGGAGGGCTTGTGAAAAATACAAGGTTACTGGGGCCCCACCCTCCAGAGTTTCTGATTCAGTAGATCTGGGGTGAGGTCCAAGAATATGCATTTCTACAAGTTCCCTGATGATTCTAATGCCGCTAGTTTGGTGACCACACTTTATGAACCACTGCCTTAGAGTCATCCTTGACTCCCACATCCGATCCATTGGGAAAGACTGGTTTTTTAGACAAAGTATGTAGACTCTGACCACAGCCTAGTCTGAGCCATCATTATGTCACCTGCATTATTGCCATAGTCTCCTAACTGATGGTCTGTTTTCTATCCTGCTCTCCTAGAGACTTTTGTCAGTGTAGCAGCCAGAATGAGCTTATTAAAGCACAGAGCAAATTGTATAAACTTTCTGCTACAACTTCGCGATTCACTCAGATAAAAGCCAAAATCTTCATCTCAGCTGGAGGTAAAGATCTGGCCCCATCACCTCCTACTGTCATCATTTTTCACTTGGTTCTAGCCACTCTGGATTCCCAGCTCTCTCTTGAACACTATAGGAATGCTTTTACGTTAGGACACAAGTTTTATCTATTCTCTCTGCCTAGAATTTTCTTTGCTCAGATTCCAAGTGGCTAATTACCTCACCTCCATCAAGTTTTTGCTCAAATATCACCTTCTCAAATAGACCTACCCTGAGTAATCTCCGTAAAATTGCAACATCCACTCCCATTACTAATTCCTACTTATCCTCTCAACTTTTCCTTTTTCCCTGTCACACTTAATCACTTTCAAGTATACCATATAATTTACTCCTTTATCATGCTCATTTTTAATTGTCTGTCTCCTTCTGCAGAAGCATAAGCTCCAGAAGGACAGGAATCTTTGGCTGGGTTGCTTTCATAGAATAGTACTCAAGTGTTTGTTAAAAGAAGGAGTGACACATGAACTAAATGAAACAGAGGTGCTATTTTTCATTGTAGAAACTCCAACTCTATTTTCTCATCTCTTGCAGGAAATCTAAATCTTGATAGCTTTCTCATTGCTGGGACATCTAAATACCCTTTCTTTAAAATACAAATATACAAGAATACTTGTGCATTTCAGACACTAGAAAAAGTGAGTAGGGATTCCTGCTGCTTTCTGAATAGGCAGATTGATATTTCCTCCTTCACATCAACAAATTTAACAGGGTAATATTAAGAAACATAAAATGTGCTGAAATTATTTATTATTCAATAAATAGCCAGACATTTGTAAATTTTATATAACACTCCATGTTATATGCATGCACTATAAAGGGCTAATGTTAAGGTATCAAGCTTTATCCCCCAAATTCTGGCCACCTGCTTACAGTAACATCAACATCATCATCAAAATCATTTATTTGTAAAAGACTGTTAGCTGCTACATAAAATGAAATTAAACAGACATCCCTGCCCTGTCTAGACAGTCTGTATGGAGGCAATTCTATTATATTTCAAGAACATAATATTTAAATCTCTAACACATCATTGTGAGTGCAAAGTACAGAAAATAGGGTCCATTCTGGAGGGTGGTGCTATAGGAGGTAGAGGTCATTCTTGGCTCTTTCTTCCTCCTTTTTGAAAATGCCAACAGACTTTCTTAGGACACGACATTTTCCTATACAAGGCCTATTTAAAAGTCCTTGTTTTTGTTCTCGTTTTTTCCTGGTGTAAAAGATGTGCTGATTTTCTTTATTCTTCTTCCAAACTGTCAACACGTTTGGAAAATATCTTTAAGGGAAATAAGTCCCCACAAAAACTAATCATTAACCATTTTAATGCCTTACTCTGGATCAGGTTTAGGCTCAATCAAAGAACATCTTTATAGATTTGGGGCCCTGTAAAATAGTATGGAACTCTCTAGTTTATTCAAACTTTGGCTGTGCCCTACTCTGTGCCTCCTAAGTGAACACTGACTACGGGTATACTGAACAGCTCTAAACCACTCCAGTGTGTCATTCAGGTCCAGACATAAGAGATTCAAAAATGTATGATATAATAAATCATTAACCACACCCTACTTACTTGATTAGAGCTTGTTATCTGGAAACAAATGCTTTGCCTGGCTAGTTTTTAATGACTCCAGGCATCTGAGAGCTGATCTAAGCAAAAACATTTAAAACATTTAGTTTTAGAAGTTCATTTTTTTTTTCCTTTGGGTAGCTTTTATTTCAGTACTTTTATTTTTTCTCCTTTGAACAATGCAGACTCTTGGAATCCAATTCCCCAGAGGTATTTGTAAGACTGGTTGTAGTTTGTCATGTTAGACTCTTTAAATTCTCTCAATTTTGAAAATATTCATTCCTTGAGGCCTTTTATTATTTTTAGTCCCTTTCTTTGAATTAGCTCCAATTTAGCAGTATCTTTTCTTAAATCAGCATTTCTCCCTTTTTACGATTTTTTTATAGTTTTAAAATAAACGTTTTCCCCTCCCCTTCCAAATTAGCATATTGGAAGTGGTCATTTGTAATCTTTCTTGGGACATGGCATACAATTTCATTTTATAAGCACACAATTACATAGGGTTTTTTTTTTTTTTTGGTTGTTGTTGTTTTCAAACTGCATTTACCAAAATATTTGTGGCAGAGAGTCAGATTAGAGGAAAGACTATACAAGGGGAATATTTTAGCCGATAAATACTTAAACTGTCATAACTGCATAACAATTTCACTGTGTTTCTATTTATTGGGAAAGGGTACTATAGCTTGGCATATTACAAAGGAGCAAATATGAAGACTGAAATTGTCTTCCAGAACATGCGGGGTTTGTACCAGTCACTTGAAAGAAAAATGAAAAAGGACACTGTCTAGAGCAATTCAGGATAAATACCATGTTAGAAAATTGAGAGGAAACCCCCACATTCTTGCCTCACCTTCTCTCCATCACTGTCTGGCACAAACCCCCTGAATGTGGCCTACAAGCTTCACTTCATTTTGGCTGCCACTGAATCCCGAGAGCTTGTCTGTTTTCCTGGCACTGTATCTAATCAGGGCTCCTTTTTGGAGGCAGGTGATACAGTACTGTGAATGGCTTGAAATAACCTCTAGGCACTCTTTGGGTAAGGACCTAGAAGTTGTTTGCCAGCTTTTCCCAGTTCCCTTTCTAAATTTCCTTCCTTTTCCCCTTTCTTTTACTCCTAGGGGCTTACGACCTACATGCATCACTAATCATATCTCTGCCTTCTCTCTTCTCTCTTTTGACTCGCCCAGGAGGATGGGTCCATCACTGCTCCTTTAATCCTTCTCTCGCCAGCTTCTAGTTACAGCCATTGATTGGACCATTGGGTGCCATTTTCAGAATACAGTGAAAAGAGTCAGCTCTTAAATGAAAGGGAAAGGTCTATCCCTGCCTAGGGTCTCAAGATTTACCCTGGTTGAAAGGTGGCTGGTACTGTCCTATGGTAGATTTGTGGGCTAATGGAACATAAATGGGTTAAGGTAAGTTTAAATCCATATGGGCACTTGGTAAGTACTCAACAAATGTTTGCTATTGCTATTATTCCGATACCATGGAAGTATTGGGCTACACAGCTTTAGGGGGACATCAGAGGGACCTCAGACTGGGTTTTTTTCATCCAGGTTTGCCTTCCCCATTGTCTTGTTATCTCCAGAACTACTTTATTTAGTTGTTTAAACATCATTTTAATTAAAGTGACTTATCTGAATGCCTTAACATATGAATCTAATCAAACAATATCACGTGCCAAATGTACTGGGTTATAAGTTTAATGGATGACAACACTCAGCTTTGTTCCTATGTGCTCATACTTCTTAGTTTGTTGATCTTGGACCACAGACGTATTTTAAGAAACCAAAAAGGAATTAGAGAAATATATTTTCTGACCCCTAAAACCGAGTGTTTTCAGGTTGTCCTTTGAAACTTAAAGCGTGGCCTCTGAGCTCCAGACTCATCTTGAAGAGCTCATTGCTCCAAAGTTGATTCTCTTGTCCTCTGCATGTAAACCTTCTATTTCCTTCAGTGGGCAGCAGGAGGAAAATGTAAAGAGGGATGCAGATGGATTCAACTTACCTAGAGTCAGTTTTGGATGAATAATAATGCTTTCTATTTAATCAATCCCAATAACTGTTAATTACATATGTTCAAAAAACAGACACTTGCCAAAGACCAGACTATGGGGAATAGTCAGATATACTCCCTGACTTTGTGATGCTCACCATTTGAAGGAGGAGGGTGGGTACTGAGGCCGTATATCAAGCTACAGGATTACAGGGAGAGTGGCAGAAAATGTGAAATTAGAAGATAACTTCTGGATAGAGATTACTTCTCTTCATATTTTGTTTCCCTTTAAGCCTGAATCCAGACAAGGTGACAAAGGAAAGAGCCATGATGCACACTATCAGTATTCCTTAGAACTCTTTCAACCTGTTTTTCCTGTTCAGCGTGGTGTGACAGTGTGACAAATACCTCAGCATGTTTCTGCGGGAGCTGACCGGTCTTTTCTGTTCTAGAGGCTCAGTTCTCCAGACTTCTCTCCAACCTCCCCACACTTTACATTGGAATACTTGTCATTCCCTCAATGCTGAGTTCCTCTGACTGATTTTATCTAATATGGCTTCCATATTCACCCAGCTGACTCCTTAAAGCTTAGGTATCACGTCCCGGTCATCTTCCCTGACAGCCTCCTATTCTCTGCCTGTGCCAGGCAACTCCCTCTGAGATGCCATAGAACCCTGTAACTACTTTCATCCTTGGACTAACCAACCTATATTTTATTTTTGGTTTACTAAGGGCCTATGGTAAGCCTGGAACAAACTTTATGACAGATATCTATTACTTAATCCAATCAAGGACTGGATGAAGGGACTTCTAGACGTAACAAAATGTAGGACTAGATTCTTTGAGGAAGCTTCTTACCATAGAACACCTAAAAACACCATAATTCATAAAAATAAAATAAATGTTAAATGGACAGCTGAGTTGGCAAGGAGTTTTTCTCAGAGACAAAAGGAATGAGAAAGCATGAATTCAGAGAGGAAATTAATGGATATCCTAAAGAGATCTGGTGGTTTAGAGATTTCCATTTTCATAGACTCTAAGAGCAGGGTACAAGGGATAACATTTATGGACTGTAAGCTGTGGAAGAGGATCAAGATTTCCCACCTAATGCCTAAACCTTAAGACAAAACCCTCAGAGAGGACTAGGAAAAGGGGAGAAAAAAACCCACTTCGTTTCTGCAAAAGGCCAAAATATGGAGATAGTAAGGAGATTAGTGGTTTCTGGGTTATGAAGAAGATAGTGATGTATAGACCACAGGGAATTTTACTGCACTGCAACTTCTCTGTATGATACTACAATGGTGGACGTATGAAATTATCCATTTGTCCAAACCCATAGAATATACAATAACAAGAATGAGCCATAATGTAAGCTATGGACTTTGGGTGATTATATGTCAATGTAGGTCAATTGATTGTAATAAGTGTTAAATAAATAAATAATAATAAATGCACCCCCACTCCAGTGAGGGTCGTTGCTAGTCAGGAAGACTCTGCTTGTGCTAGGCATAGGCACATGGGAAATCTTTCTGCCTAATTTTGCTGTGAACCTAAAACTTCTGTGAACAGCAGAGTTTATTAACAAACAAACAAACAAACAAACAAAAACAACAACAACAACAAAAATGGGATGATACCAGCAAAACAAAAGCACTCAGCTTCACAGAGAAAAACAAGGAAACTTGCCAATGAGGAATGGGGCAAAAGTCTCCTTCAGAATTCCTAATAACAGGACTCAAGAGAATCTGGGACACAATTCACACAAAAAGGACAGTGAAGAACATTGTATAAAGTGGTCTTGATTCATTCTGATCACTACCCCATTCCAACATCCTCTCCCTCAAAAGCAGATGTAGTTCTCCCAGAAAGTACACACACTAACCTAGGTATAAGGAAAGTGGTCTTAAATTTCGACAATCATGAAAGCGCATAGAAATATCACAAAACATATGAGGAAAAAAATGTGACATGAAAAGGAGACAGTAGAAATAAGGAAACACAATAAGGAACACAAGGAACACAAGAAATAAGGAAAATTATCAGACACAGAATTCAAAATAAAATTTAATATGCTAATGGAAAATTCTTAAAAAGTGTTAAAATGGAAGGTAGGCAAATATACAGAAAGGCTTAGAAACTTAATAGATGAGGAGAATATCATGAGAGACTCTTGACTCTAGGAAACAAACTGAGGGTTGAGAAAGGCGAGGTGGTTAGGGGCGATGGGGGGCTGGGCATTAAGGAGGGCATTAGGCAGTAAGGAAGACACACTGTTAAATGGAAAGAAGAGTTGAAAAAAAAAAGGAGAAAAGAGTTGAAATTACAGAAGACACACAGTACAGAGAGGCAAAGATATAGAAAGCATGAGAAAATTATTTTCCAAGAATTTTCTTGGAAAAATAATTAAAAATAATTAAAAATACAAATCCTGCACCAGAAAGTCCAATGAAAATCAAACAGCATAAACAAATGATCTGTTCTACACAGATCATAGCTAACTGAAGAATACCAGTAATAAAGATAAAATCATAAAAGCAGTAAGAGAAAAGACAAAGGAAAGACAATTAGAATGACAATTTGCTTCCCAACAGCAAATATGGGAATTAGAAGTCAATGCACACCTCTTTAAAGTGTTAACAGAGATCATTATTTTCACAGCAAAATTAATATTTAAGAGAACTAAATACAGATACTTTACACAAACAACAAGAAAACCAAGAGCACTTATTTCCATTTAACCCTCACTGAAAGAACTTCTAAAGGATGTACTCCAGACAGAAAAAAATGAGCCTTGAATATCTAGGATTTAAGAAAGAATAGAGATCAAAGAAAATGGACTATTTCAAGTATAGCTAAATAAACATTGACTATATGGAATAATCTGTGGGGCTAATAAAGATGAGCTGACTGTATAAAGCACTGACTACGCAAAACATCTAATCTGTGGGGTTAATAAAAATGGAGCCCAAACACTTGACAACAAAGGCATATAAGTTTCCAGGAGGGTAATTAGACTTAAAATGTTTTCAAAGACTTGAATTGTTTGATAGGCAAGTACAGATACTACTTAACTTTAGCTCTTCAGTATGCATATTGAGATTTAGAATAACCGCTAAAAGAATAGCAAATGATGTATAACTTTAAAACCAGTAGAAGGAAAAGTGTAGTAAAAAAGCCTCAATAGTTCAAAGAAGGCAAAAAAGGAAAAAAGAAATGTTGAAGGGCGCCTGTGTGGCTCAGTGGGTTAAAGCCTCTGCCTTCAGCTCAGGTCATGATCTCAGGGTCCTGGGATCTCGAGCCCCATATCCGGCTCTCTGCTCAGCAGGGAGCCTGCTTTCCCCACCCTCTCTCTGCCTGCTTCTCTGCCTACTAGTGAACTCTGTCAAATAAATAAATAAAATCTTAAAAATAAAATAAAATAAAATAAAAAAAGAAATGTTGAGGTAGGAACTAGAGATCCCAAAATCTGCTGGTAGACACAATTCCTATTTTATCATTAATCATAGTAAATGCTAAGAGTGAAGAAAGCAAAGATGTCCAGATTACAATTTAATCTGTTACACAAATCTTGTGTAAAGTTACACAAGATACTCAAACTTAGAGATATATTGAAAGTAAAAGAATGAAAATGATATATGAGATAAATCTAACATACTGAAATGTAGACTAGCTATAATAATATCAGACAAAACAGATTTTGAGGCAAAAAGCACTACTACTGATAAATATGGTCACTACATTATGAATAAAGGTAAAATTCCCCAGGAAGATAAAACCTTTTTAGAATGCATATCTATTAATAGGACATGTTCGAAAGAATTCAAAGAGATCACAAGGTGAAATTGGCAAATTAACCAACAAAGTAGAACACTTCAAAAATCCTTCTCTCCAGCAGGTTAAAAAAATCGTTGAAGTAAGAGATTTGAAAAGCACATTTAAAATGTTTGATATACTCATATATAGAAGCTTACACCTCTAGATCAGGGATTGCATGTTTTCTCCAACAACACGTGGATATTAGGTCATAAAGAAAATATTAACAAACTTCAAAGAAATTGAGTTAAAAGAATCACTTTTAACAAAATTACAATATAACTGTTAGAGACCAATAAAGATTATTTGAAAACTGCCATATATTTGGGAGTTAGTAGACTAGTAAATAACTGTCAAATTTCCATTACTTTTGCTTCAAATTATAAATACCTAGAACTGAATAATGAAATTCTCTTTATTGCATTATGGGAAGCAAGCAAAGCAGTATTTGGTTGAACATTTATATGGGGAAACAAGATAGTCTGAAACTTAATACACTGAGCATCAAACCTAAGGAATTAGGGAAAGCACAATAAAAAAATCCAAAGAAAGCAGATGAAATATAAATAATACAAATGCAAATAATACAAAGATCAATGAAACAGAAAATATAGAAACCATAGACTCAAGAAAGCTGAAGTTTGGCCACTTAAAAAGACTAATAAAGTAGATGAATTTCTGAAAATGTTATTAAATGGTAAGATGAAAAAAACAAATCCCAAACACGATTAATGGACACATAAAGAACACAGATACAAAAGATAGTAACAGAAAAGCATGACCAGCTTCATGCCCATAACATATGAAAATTTAGTATTGGGCAAAATCTGTTCAAAAGGAAAAAAATACTCAAGAAGAAACAGAAATAACAAAAATAAAAATAAACGTTTAGGTAGCATTTACTATGAATTTAGTGCTGTCCTACGTGGGTTACCTATATCAACTCACTCAGTCCTCATGACACAACTATGTGTCCTATTTTACAGCTGGGACAACTGAGGCACCATGAGGTTAAATGACTTTTATACAGTTAGTACCTCAACATTGAGACTGAACACGGAGAGTGTGGCCCCATTTAATTCTTTTTACTACCATGCTCTACTTCATATAGCCTTTAAAGAAATTCAATCAGTAATTAAAAATCTTCTCACAAAGAAAAAAATCTTGCTCATGACTTTACAAGCAAAGTCTACTAGACATGAAAGGAATAGACAATCACAATCTGAAATAAATTCTTCCAAAGACTAGAAAAAGAAGGAACGCTTCCCATTTTATCAAAACCAGATAAGGGTTGTATATGAAAGAAAATTACTCATAAACATACATGCAAAAGACCTGAACAAAATATTAGGAAACCCAAACCAGACATACAAAAAGTGTAATATATGTGACCAAGTTGGGTATATTCCAGGAATACACCCACAAGATTAGACAATTTAAAGTCATATAATATCAAGCATTGGCAAGGATATGGAATCAAGAGAATATATATAATTCGTGTGGGGCTGAGAATAGAAACAATCACTGAAAAAAAACTGTGGAATTGCTTTGTTAAGTTTGAGCAACCACTATGTTGTTTTGTATTTTCTGTTTACTCTGGCTTTTCTTTGCTATTTTTTTCCTTCTTCCCGAACTTCTATTAAGTTGGCAAGATTATCTTGGTTTTCTAGTATTTCTTCTGCTAGTTTGGAAATTATAGATTGCATTTCCATTCTTTAAATAGGTACTTTCAAAATTTTGATAAACAACTTGAGTTTTGTAAAAATCTCACTGTATTTGGTGTTTCTATCCTCTTCTCAAATATTGCAAAGATCTTAATATCTACTAAACACCACAATGCTGTTAATATACAAACATTAATTGAAAACAAGTTGTGTTCAACAGTTGGTTTACTGGCTGTATTCGATTTATTTCTTTTTTTTTTTAAGATTTTATTTATTTATTTGAGAGCGAGTGAGCACAAATGAATGGGTGGGCGGGGCAGTGGGAAGAGAGACAAGCAGACTCCCCGCTGAATAGGGAGCCCAACATCAGGGCTCAGTCTCAGGACCCCAAGATCATAACTTGAGCCAAGGGCACATGCTCAACCAATTTGGCCACCCAGGAGCCCCATGACTATTCATTTTTCCGTTGCTCCCTTAACTATTACCATAAACCCAGATTGATTATCTCATAATTCTGGAAGACAGAAGTCCAGGTAAAGTGTTGCTGACTGGGTCCCCGGCTTACTTACAGTTTTCTTTCTTGAGGCCAAAGCGAGGTGTTGGAAAGGCTAAGTTGCTTTCTGGAGCCAGGAGATGAATCCACTTCTAAGTTCATTTGGGTTTTTGGCCAAATTCAATTCTTTTCAGTTGTAGGGCAGAGGTCTCTCTTCCCATGCTAGATGTCAGCTGGAGGCCAACAGGCTCCTAGAGGTTTCTCTCTCTAGTCCTTGAGCAGGGCCCCCTCTGCTTCAGAGCCAGTCACAGGGTTTAAAAGCCTTCCTATGCTGTGGTCTCTCTGACTTCTTCTGTCATATCTTTTCTGCCTCCAGCTGCTGTAAATTCTTTGCTTTTAAGGTGTCACATGACTAGATTAGACCCACCTGGATAATTCAGGCCACTCTTCCTGTCTTAAGGTCTGCAAACTTAATTACTTTGGTAAATTCCTTTTGATATGCAATGTGACATATATTCTCAAGTTATAGGGATTAGAGCATGGGTATATTTGGGGGACTCTTCTGTCTACCACCACCTTAACTACAGCTGTCAGCATAGGTTGGGTGAATTTTTTTTTTTTTTGAAGATTCTATTTATTTGAGAGTTCAAGCGCAAGTGAGCATGAGTGCTGGGGATAGAGGGTAGCAAAGGGAGAGAAGGAATCTCAAGCAATTCCCCACTGAGCAAGGAGCCTGAGATCATGACCTGAGCCAAAGGTTAATACTTAACTGACTGAGCCACCCAGGTGCCCCCCATTAGGTGATTTTGAAAATGCAGACTATCTCCAAAATCTATTCCGCTTAATTCGGTAAAGATTCATCTCACACTCATAGAATCTCTGACTCTGCACAGCAGCTGTTATCTGTGGGGTAACTCAGTGACTCATATTGGGAAAGGATGTATTAACTGATAGAACAGTGCTTCTCAAATTTTAATGCACAGATGTGTCATCTGAGGGATCTCCTTACAATGATGATTCTGATTTGCAGACCTGGATGGAACCCAAGACTCTTCCAGTTCTCATGTGAGCCCAGCTGATGCTAATGCTGCTGGTTCCCAAACCACCTGTGAGAAGCGAGGTTTGGAACACAGGGTCTCCTTGGTCACTACTACAAGGGAGAAGAGTGTGGCCATTATGAAACTGACCTTGATTGTTTCCCCCTGAAAATAATATACATCATTTCAATTCGTATTTCAGTGGCCAAAGCTCTTCATTTATATGGTATTGTCTAACTTGGTTAGAAAAGTTCCATACTCTCATATGCTAATTAGGAATGGAGAACTAGGAATATTAGTAACGAAACATACATGCATACACAGACACGCTCTCACACCCCTGCAGGCTCATCATGGTTTTTTTGTATGCCTGTATGGTTTCTTAGAGTCTACCTTTTTCTTTCTGAAACTCATCCTGTAATAATTATTTTAGTGAAAATCTGTGGGTAATGAAATCTCTTGTCTTTGTATATCAGAACACATTTTGGGTTTTGCCTATAGTATTGATTGATAGTTGAGGGTACCAAATTCTACACTGACACTTCTTTTCCACTAGCACTTTTCCATTAGCACTCATTATCTTCTAGACTCTAGGTGATGGAGAAGCGTCTGCCTTTAGTCCAATTTTCATTCCTGTATGGGTTATCTGTTGTTTCTCTGGTAGCTTTTAGTATTTTCCCCTTTTCTTTCATGTCAGACTATTCTTCTGATGTCGAAGACTATGACATGTGTAGGTCTGTATTTTATTTTTTCTCTTCAGCCACAATTCTAGTCTGAGGACTCTGGTCCTCAGAATTTCCCTTCTGGAATATTTGAAATGTCATGTCCCCCATTCTCTTCTTTGAAAGTTCCTCTTACATGTACATAGAGAGTGAATATTTTATTTGTTCTCTATCTCTTAAAGGCTCTGTCATATCAGGTACCTGGAAGTTTGAGCTGTATTTTGGGTAAATTTCTAATTGTTATCTTCAAATTCACTATTTCTCTCTTTGTGTCCGGTCGGGAATTCATCTCATTTAATGAGATTTTTGTTTCAGTTACAATATTCTTTTATTGTACAATTTCTAATAGTTTATTTTCTTTGTTCATCAATATATTACTTCATCTTTGCCTGGTTTCCCCTCTCATTTATTGTTTATTTTCAATAGTTTTTTTTTTCCCCAATGTGTTTCTTTTAAACACATGCAGTCAATTCTCATTATTCATGGTGGTTATTTTCTATTAAGTCACCATAAACACTGAATTAAGAAAATACTATCATTGCTTACAGTCCCAATGAGTCTCTGCTCATACTTCGGCCAACCAACCAATAAATAATCTTGTTTTATGTGTGTTTCTGTTTAAAGACACCTTATTTAATATCTATTGATACATTAACATTGAACTCACAGCCAAGAACATTATAATTCATGCCTGCATGAATTACAAAGCTTGTGTAACACACATTTTCTCCATAAGGCACATCGCCACCTTCTTGTGCTTAGAAATACCAGACAGCACTTCAGCACTATGCTTGGGGGGCACTTTAAAAATCACCATAAAAAAACAGAAAAATGTAAAAAATTTGCATTACGTAGATTGTGAAAAAGACACTTGTTTATGGTAGAAGAGCTGAAACAAGAAGGCACCACCTCAGCTGGGAATGTGCTGGCTGGACAACTGAAATTTTTTGCCACTCTGCACATGTCTGCAAATGGCCAGGGACAAATTTCTAGAGAAATGGTGAATTCATGATTATTGGAATCCACAAATAATAAGGATTGACTGTATCAACTTTAAAGTCTTAATAAAACTGTTTCATTTGTCAAATTTTATCTGGGGTGAATATTAATTTTGTTCATTTTCTTGATATAGTTATTTATTGGAAATTTTTGGAAATTTGAAATATTTGTAGACTTAGTTTCAATGGAAAGGGTTTGCTTCTCCTGTTTTTCCTCTTTGTCCCCAACTGCCCTAAAAGTTTTGTGATCATCTCCATGTGGTTCATACAGCTCCCAGTTTAGAATCAGATTACTAGGCTGGAATTTTGAGTTTTATTTATTTTACTTTATTTTTTAAAAAGCATTCTTTATTTATTCATTTAAGAGAGAGAGAGAGAGCACAAGCAAGGGGAGAGGCAGAGGAAGAGGGAGAAGCAGACTCCCCACTGAGTTGGGAGCTCTACGTGGGGCTTGATCCCAGGACCCGGAGATCATGACCTGAGCCCAAGACAGACGCTTAACAATCTGAGCCACTGCAGCACCCCTGGAAGTTGGGGTTTTAATCCATAATGAGGAAATTGCAAATCCAATCATGAGCCCAAGTATCCTTTGGTAGTTTCAGTCCATGATGTCTAACAGCCTCTGGAGACCCACTGTTTCAGATAAAACTCTCACTCCAGGCAAAATGTCATCATTTAAAACCAAACCAAACCAAACTTCAGCTACTGTCTACACAAAGAGCACATCCAGGCTTCTGACATGAAGTTCTCTACCTGGCTTAGGGGCTCCTTCTCCAGTACAAGTAAATTTAGCCCTGGTTATCCCTTGGAAGGGGCTAATCATTGCTTACTTCTAGTTATGGATCCCCAAAACCCATGACCATCAGCACTGCTTGCCATCTTGTTCGTACGCTCCATTTTTGGTCTATGGACCTTTTACCCTTGCTTTTGAACTTGACTGTGTCATTGGTTTTATCGTTAACACTACTGCCTGTTTGGAAACAGAGGGAATACCAGATTGATCTGAAATTCTCTTAGTTCTTCCCTTACACTTTTCTTTCACATCTTTTTCTGCATGGAATTGTAAATATTTGTATTTTTGGCTTTCTTGTCTTCCCGGCTTCAGTTTCAAAACATTTAAGAGTAGACAATCTTGAACAAATCTTTTTGTTGTCATTTGCTCCTAGCATAATAGCATGCACAGAGTGAATAAAGTTGAATGAAAGTCATAGGAAAGTACACATCAGCTTATAAGAAACGCTCTTGCTATTAGCCTTGCACACAAATATATATAAGGTGGACACAGTTCTTCCCTAGAAATAATCAGAAACTAGAAGACCTTTTAGGAGGACTATTATAAAGCAGGGGGTTTCATACTTTTTTTTTTTTTTAAAGATTTTATTTATTTGTTTGTCAGAGAGAGAGAGAAAGAGAGAGATCACAAGTAGGCCGAGAGGCAGGCAGAGGGAGAAGCAGGTTCCCTGCCGAGCAGGGAGGCCGATATGTGACTCGATCCCAGGACGCTGGGATCATGACCTGAGCCAAAGGCAGCCGCTTAACCAACTGAGCCACCCAGGCGTCCCAGGGGGTTTCATACTCTTGTTTTGTTGCAGAGCTCTTTCCACAACCCTCCACTCCCCTGCCCCAAAAAATCTTATGTAAGAGCAGAGGCGATCGGAAGGCAGTAGGGGTGAAGTTCATAGAAACCTGGCTGCTTAACCTTCACCGCCCAGCAAGGAGGTCAAGGTGGCTCCACAGAAAGTTGTCTGAAAATTGTTTTCCAAACTCCAGTTCTAGAAGGATCAAGAGGTTTGTCCAAGTTGCATTTCAGGATCTATAAGCATTGCAAGTAAAAAATTCCCAGCAGTATTTTGGAGAAGGAAAAAGAAAAATTAAAAAGTTATAAATTCCACTTTGTGAAATGTACTGTTACATCACTTAAAATCTTCTGTTTGTGGAGAGCAGGAGTTTTTGAAATGAATATATTGCTTGGGAGAAGGAGAGTGGTACATTATAGGTCAAATGAGCTCTGAAGGACATTTGCTAGGCAAAGATTTGAAGGCAAAGCCACCTAAATGATGCTTCAACTCCCCATCCTTCTGTGATGACCATATTTCACTCGGGATACAAACAGAATTTGAAGCCTAAGTTAAACGCACCCTAAGAGCCATGTGTAGTTTTGCTCATCATGAGATTATAATGAAAAAAATACAGCCAAACCTCCAAGATAGACTCTGTAAGTTCCACAGTTTCCTCTGAAAAGCAGGAGGATGCTTAAAATGCAGAGAAAAGCATACGAAGAAAAGATTCGTAGAAGCACAATACAGTAGGAAAGTGGGCTAATTGAATAATGGCCTTCACTCAGAAGCTCAGCACAAAGGTCTGGGAGTGATCTCTCAGAGGAAAAAGGGCAGGAATTGATGGTGCCTGAGTTTCAACACATCTTGGTGTTAATTGGAAGAGTTGATGTTGCTTATCATTTCAAGTCTCATGGAAAGCAGGCTGAGCACAGACAAGTATTTGCACGTTAGCAACCTATGCATCGCAGCTTGTTTCATTTCATTCCACAAGGCACCCTGCCAAGGGAAGAACTGCAGTAGTAATTTCTTTCAAAGTCACTGTCAAATCCCTGCTTTGAGCTTCTCCCTGGGTCACCAGAGGCCAGCATGCATTTTGTGTAATTCAGAAACTGGGACTTGGGAGAGTAGGTTTTGAGAAGTATTGACTCAGTAAATTTATAGCCTCTTGACAGGAGAAGCTCAAAGGAGAGGGAATTGGGGATGTTTTCAGCAAGGATACCTAAATTTGCCTCTTCAGTTGCATGTGAGCTGCACATTTTAAAATTCTCAGCAGTTCCTATGCTTCAAGTCTTCAAGAATTGTAACTGCTATAGTAAACTTAATTGAATATCTCTTCTTCTAAAAAAAAAAAAAAGCATATGTTGTAAAGATGCTTGAGCCTTAATCCTTTGGTGTGGTAGTTTTGTTATTTGCTAAACGAGTCAGTCTATATCCTTCATATACCCTTTTTCATTGTGCTGAGAGGAGCATGGATTTTGGCCTTATAGAAACCTAGCAGCACCAGTAGAACCACTAGATAAAATATTTTATCTCTTTAAAGGTCCAGATAGGTTAATCCGTAAAATCAAAGTAATAACTCTCAAGGTGATATGAGAATTAAATGAATTAGTCACTAGCACTCTGCCTGGCCCTGAGCAGATAACCAAAACAAAGGAGTTCCTTTCTAATCCTTCTCTTCTACAGATCTAGGATTTTGCCAGGATCCCTTTGAGGCATATGATCAGTGTTCTAGTCATTTTCAACAGAGATTCCTGCAGAGAGGAGAAAAATGCTTGCCTGTGGTCCTGGAGCTAGCTGGGAGAGGCACCCACACCGGCTCTTCTAGTCTGATAAATCCCAACACTCTAGGAAATGGTAGACAATCCTTCGAACCCCTGCATCAGGTGAATCGATGGAAGGTTTTTCTTCCCTTCAAAAATCAATCAAGCCAGTACTGGGCCATTAACAACAAGACACACACTTGCAAAAGGTCTAGCTGACTTTTTTCCTCAGAGAGTTTCAATATAGCAAATGATCATGACTATTCAAGGAAACAAATTCTGGGTTGGTGGACCAAGTAGGAATTTCTGTCCATACTAACAGCCTTAAGAAAGCGGTTGTTTGACAGTTAGCTATCCAGTCACAGGAAAAGAGCGTGGCTATTATGTGAGGCACTCTGAGTTCTTATCATTTAGCATGACACGTGTGAACTAGAACATGTGACTTCAGGGAGGCCAGCTCATGTCCCTCAAAGGCTATTTGCAAGTGTTGTCAGCGTTCCCTCTGACAGTTTCTGTGGGATATTGCTGGCTTAGAATGAACTAACTGTGACCAGCTGAGGGGGGGTTAACTCCCCTACAGCCTTTAAATACACCAGAAGGATGCCAACAGCAGAAATTAGTCATAACAATATATTTCCTTTTGTATTTTCCCCAACGATTTGGAGATCTTCGTGTTATCTTGAGTTAGGGATGAGGGCAAGATCATCCCCAGCTTAGGAACTTAGCTCTTTGGGAAGACCATTCTTTACCTGTCTTCGCCGACAGAAGGTCACAGAAGGATCAAGAATTCATTGCCTGTCTCCCATGCAGTTACACCACTGCACAGATTTTTGTACAGGAGTAGTGGGAAGTGAACATGCCTCTTGTTGCCACTTCATGACTGAGAAAACTGGGGTTGTGAGTCATCCAGAGAACGTGCCCAACCACAGAGTGAGCAATGATGAGCTGCCCAGCCCGTGTTCTCCCCATGGAGTCATGTTCATGTCACACCCCCTTCCAGAGAGTAAAAAGTTGAGGCAGAGCCTAAGAAACACATTAAGAGAACACATTAAGGAGAAAGGAAAAGTAGAGAGAGACTTCGGAGGGGTCCGATAAAGACATGTCAGGAAAAGCATTAAAAAGAAAAGAAATGTGTGCAGCAGTCAAAAGAAGGCCTAGGGGAGAAGAAACGCAGAAGGGCCCAACCCGCTGGGGAGGGAAAAGTCCCCCCAAAACTTGGCTGGCTGCCTGGCAGCAAGCACTGCAGAGAGATCTATATCCACCAGATCCACCAAATGAAGGAATCTGTGAATCATTAAAAAAATGTTTATTTCTTTATGCCACAAATGATAAAACAGTTCGTCATAAAGTATGAGGGCTTTTTATTTTTTTTTTCCTGGAGTAATTGCTGCAGATATCTTCAACCATTTAATTCTAAAGGCTCAGCATTGAACTATTGAAAGAGAAATGATGTGTTCTGAACCCAAATCAACCTCTAGTTATCCACATGGCATGCTGTATCCTTGTACTTTAGAGATGAATTCATTAGCCAGCTGCTCAAACTTGCTTAGCACTCAGGCTGACAGAGGTTGGACAGGAACTCTGTCCGCAGGGAAACAATACAAGTCCCTTATCACTACTTGCCCCCTTTTTATTATTTATATTATTATTATTATTTAATATTAATATTTTATTAATATTATTATTATTACATTTTATTATTTTTATTATTTTCCTTTGTTACTAATTTCAGCATAAATAGAAAGAATTATGATCCACATCAGGAAAATCAAGATGTCCCTGGAAATGTGTTCCCTAAAGAACATCTTTTTGTCTCAGCAATAGTGATTCTCAATGTTGAAAAGAAAAAAACACACACACACAAACCATAAAGCCCTACAAGTAGTTAAGTCACCATTCTACATTCATTCTAGCTTTGTGGGAAGTTAGACTCGTTGGGGGTGGGGGATATTGATTGGTCTGCTGGGATATATTTCTGAGAATATACAGCAATTCCTACCAAGCATTTGTCTGGACAAAGACCAGCCAAGCTATAAAGCTGCCAGAGACATAATTGTTCAGCCTATGGAGTGGGCACTGTGTAGACAGTCTGTTTTCTAGGGCGCCTGCGTGGCTCAGTCAGTCAGTTAAGCGTCAGACTCTCGATTTCAGCTCGGGTTGAGATCTCAGGGTCCTGAGATAGAGCCCTGGGTGGGGTTGCCTGTTCAGCAGAGAGTCTCTCTCACCTTCTGCCCCTCCCCCTACGCATGCATCTGTGCTCTCTCTCTCTCTCTCAAATAAATAAATAAATCTTTAAAAAAGTCTGTTTTTCTATACTTCATCCACAGGAAGGAACATTATAAGCCTGCACTTCTAATATTCTTGTTCCAGGATACCTGGAACCTGTTTGGTAAAATGATCAAGAAAAGTTCTCCATGAAGGCCGACCTTCAGGAATTTAGAGTGATCTAATTTTCACTTTTGTAAATAGGGTATTCTCCTGGAAAATAGTACTTTGCCGCAGAAAGGGAAAATTGAACAAAGAGGCTGAGGGAGGGCAGAGCCAACATTACTGAGCATACTCACTGCGTTTTGGATGTTTCCACACGTAACCCTCAGAAAAACTGTGAATTTTTTCCCCAAAGTTTAAAAACTAAATTTATATATTCCATGACTTTCAGACTACTTTGCCCTGACCTCATTTTCTTTTCTATATTTTTAAACTTATACCTGTAAGAGAAGAATACATGTGTTCATTGTAAAAGACATTGTATACAGAATAAAAAAAGGAAAGTCCTTCTTAAGTTACTCAAAACCTCTCTCTGCATAATGTCATCACTGTGACCAGTTTGATACGGTCCTTTAAGACCTTATGGTATGCCACATACCCAGACATATCTCAGTTTGGAGACTTTTATTTTATTTATTTATTTTTTAAAAGATTTTATTTATTTATTTGACAGACCGAGATCACAAGTAGGCAGAGAGGCAGGCAGAGAGAGAGAGAGGAGAAAGCAGGCTCCCGCAGAGCAGAGAGCCCGATGTGGGGCTCGATCCCAGGGCCCTGGGATCATGACCTGAGCCGAAGGCAGAGGCTTTAACCCACTGAGCCACCCAGGCGCCCTAGTTTGGAGACTTTTAAAAACTGACTGAGCTCATATTAAAGATACTACTCCACAACCTGCTTCCTTCACACTTACTATGTCTTGGAAAAACTTTACAGGCCTGTACAGACAGACCCAACTTAATGCTTTTTAGTGACTGTAGAGTTTCCATGATATGGACGCACCACAGTTTATTTAACCAGCCCCCTTCTATTTGTTTCCAGTTTTTCAATTACCACAGACACTGTATTAACAAACATTCTTTGGATATATGTAAGAAAGGGATTTTTACAGGTAAGAAAACAGAGATGAACGAATTTTGTTTCAAAAGCATGTAACTACTAAGTGGCAGCCCACTGAGAGATTACTATTTTTGTAGTCCTTCGTGTCCATGGTTTGAAAAATAAAGTGTGTCCTTTAAGTCGCTCTCAGTTCCTAGCCACACATCTCGATGGCCTCTCAGAGACGGCCATTACAAGGCTAAATGCACATGTGTAAGGATAGCAGAGGCTGGCCACTATTTTGTCATATTAACTTACAACTGAAGTCCTAATAAAGTTACTTGGGAGAGACATGTGCTGTCAGAGTTTAAACTGAGAGTGCTCCCTTTCTCAGGGAAGATTACTGTAGAAGGAAGATTCCTGCTCTTTAGCTAGGTGGATCATTAAGGAGGGAATCATGAGTGGATCCTGCAGGAAGCACGGTTCTTAGGTTCAGTGCTCCCTAGTCAGCCTTGTGGAGGAGCCTTGTGGAGGACCACTCTGGATGCCCAGGGCTCTCTCTGGAAGCCCCCTGGAGTAGGAGGAGGGTTTTGAACATTTATTAGGAAGAAACCAACATTCTTTCCCTCAGAATTTCTTTCTCAGGTAAGAAATGTGTTACTTGAGGTTAAGAGAACCTTCCACTGCCTTTCATGTTTTTCAGTCTGAGACTGACTGGCTCTGGGGACTAGGAGAAGAGAGAAGAGAAATACACAGGCAGGGGTGATTAGAGTAATACCCTTCCTGTCAGCCTCCTGGTCCTCTTGCAAACAATGTCCACTGCCCTTAGAAGCTACAAATGCCCCTTACAGAATGACACTTGGGGGTACGTTCAGGCTCCTCAGCACAGATAAGCACCTCTTTCCTTGCACCATACCTGGAACCATTCCTCATAAACTGACCTATCAGAACCTCAAGAAACTGGGTTAGTTCAGGCATCCCCCTTCACATGTACTAATGGGGCCACAAGGTCAGGTCAGAGAGAATTTTCTGACTACCCACCCCCCGACAGCAGCTTCCCCCATGTCGGTCTTTATGCCATCCCTGCTTGATTTCCTTCAGAATTGTTCACTCTGAAATTGTCACACTTATCTTTATTTGTTTATAACCTGCTTTCTCTCACTAGAGAGTAAGTTCATGAGAGCAGGGGCTTACCTTTCTCTGTAGCTAAGATACCCCAGTGCCTAGAAAAAGTGCATGGGACAGAGTGGGTCACAGCAGAAATTGTTCAACAAACCCCATTTCCATTTTTTATAACACTCTTTCCCACTGTAGCCTGGAAACGTTCCTATCGTTTTGGAAATGCTCCACTCAAATGTTTTGTTATTTAGGATTTCATCATTCTTTCACCAGATGTGTTGAATGCCCACCATGTGTTAGAGGTTGCTAAGCTTCATCTGTTCATAGCCCCTGTCATATCTCAGCAATTCCATCGATTAAGTCATTAGGTCCAAACAACTCAATAGGTATTTGCATCTTAGTGACTTAGTAGCTATTTGGGGGGGGGGATATATATATATATTTTTTTTTTTGAAAGAAAAATTAGCTTTTATTTCATTCATAAATAACCAGGTTTACTTACTCTTGGTTAAATTTGCACTTGTTGAGTACTGCAAAACTTCTCAATGTATGAAATTGGATTGGACAATGCCACCCTCATCTCCAGTCCCATGTTGATTTTCTCACAGTGCTTGCCTTTTTTTTTTTTTTTAAGATTTTATTTATTTATTTAGTTTGACAGAGAGAGAGATGGGGAGAGAGCACACAGGCAGGGGGAGCAGCAGGCAGAAAGAGAGGGAGAAACAGGCTCCCCATGGAGCAGGGAGCTTGATCCCAGAACCCTGGATTCATGACTTGAGCTGAAGGCAGGGACTTAATGGACTGAGCCACCCAGGTGTCCCTCTCAGTCTCTGCTTTTAATCAAAGCTTCAGGAGAACTGGATGTGGGGCAAAGATGTTACAGAAAGGAACATAGCACGATCTAGTAGTTTGCATAGTGCCCAACACACTCAAGAATTGTTGTGGTGGGGCACCTGGGTGGCTCAGTGGGTTAAAGCCTCTGCCTTCAGCTCAGGTCAGGATCCCAGGGTTCTATGATGGAGCTCTGCATCGGGCTCTCTGCTCAGCAAGGAGCCTGCTTCCCTTCCTCTCCTTTTCCTGCCTCTCTGCCTAATTGTGATCTCTGTCTGTCAAATAAATTAAAAAGAAAAAAAAGAATTGCTGTGGTTCCTTTGAAATATTTAAAATATCCCAGGGCAGCCCTGTCAGGTGGCTGTGTCCCCTGACACACTGTTTCAGAAGCCGTCGTTAGCTACTTCGTGCTAGACACTGGGTATACACTAGTGAGAAAACCAGGTATGGATCTTTCCTGACCTCTTAGCCCAGAAATCCCTGCCTACTCACCTCTAGAAGAGTTCTAGAAGAGATACAGAAATGTGGTTTCCCAACTTTAGTCTTAGAGACTTTTTTTTTTTTTTTAAGAATAGTAAAATGTGGTAGTGGAGCAATAAGACCTTGATAAAGAACTTGAGTCCCATCAGCTACATTGCTCATTGTGATCACTGTTTCCTAAATGTCAACTCTTGTGAAGATTAAGGACAGTGATGAAGAAACAGTTCATAAGTAACATGATATTAATCTACACACTTTGAAAGTCAATTTAATATGCCTACTTAAGATTAAGGGGCCCAGATTTGAGGTCTAATTTGAATAAGCATGAATATGTGACATAAGGAAACCTTTTTGAGGGGTGCCAGAGAAGATATGAGACCTAAATGACCCACCTGAGTGGTTTGCTAGTTGATACCTATTGTTTTTCCCAATAGTAACCTTAGTCTTTCCTTCTAGGGAGAGATGGCCCTGCCATTTTCCTACAAGGGAATAGGGACTGTGAAATGGGAAAGGTTGGATGCTCTATGTCCTTAAAAATTAAAATAGTCTACTTGGAACAGCTAGAAATAGTAGAAGGTAGCATGGGGGTGCCTGGGTGGCTCAGTTGGTTAAGCATCTGCCTTCGGTTCAGATCATGATTTTAAGATCCCAGGATAGAGCCCCACATAGAACTACCTGCTCAGCAGGGAGCCTGTTTCTCCCTCTCCCTCTGCCCCTCCTCCTTCTTATGCTCTCTCTCTCAAATAAATAAATAAAATCTTAAAAAAAAAAAAAGAAGAAGGTAGCATGACTACGAGAACTAGGCAAACATCATGGGAACTTTCTTTATTGACACTGTCGGTAGAGTGATTAACAAGCAAACCATCAAAGTACGTGAACCTATTTTTCAGGCAACACAGAAAAATTAGAAAAGCGAGGAGATACTTTCTCCTCCTCAGCCTTGGAGAATAAGGACCTAAAGAAATGTCCTATGTGGCACCTACAAAGAATAGGAAAGAGGGTGACTCTGTGGAGAAGAGGGTCAGAAGAGCCTCAGGAAGCTGTCAGGGATTAAGGACTGACCCTGGAGGCTTAGCTAACAAGAGACCCTTGAGTTTTTCCAAAACAAGTATTTATTTTTAAAAGCGGAATATTTAACTGAATTGCCCTGAACTTCTTAGTTTGAGAAACTGGAATGTGATTATGAAAAGATTCTTTCTTAAGGGATTTTTCGTTTGCTTTTTGGCAATGCTGCTTCTGTCGTGGCCAAAAGCCAGAAAAAAAAAATAATAAGCTTCAAATGATTTGAAAACTTCAGATTCTCATAATAAGACTCAGGGTCAGTTTGATTCTACAAGCTATAAAGAGTTGGCGCAGGTAACGCAATGGGTTTTAAATAAAATTAGGTCAGAGTCTCAGCCTCCATCTGTCCACGAGAATGCTCATAATGATAGGAAGGAAATTGTAGGCTGCTTCTGAAGAGCTTTAAGGAAAGGGTAGGCAGACATCTGCTCATGATGCTTTAGGCATTCATCTGCATAGGAGAGTTTGGACCCTTTCCATTATTTTAAAAGCTCTAAAGAACCCGAATGGACATTATGGAGATTCTTAAATAACATCATGGTAGTTAAAAAAAAGAACCCTGATATATAAGCTACCACTATATTAAAAAGGATAATAAAGACAACCAATGAGCTAAAGTATATTTCTATTAATCATTCTTTTATATCATTTCTAAACAAACTCTGTCAATGCCATTTTTTTTTTCGAAATTCAAGAACTACAGATTTAATTCTTTTAACCGACTGGCAGTTGAACCTATGCAGTTCTTCGTATCCTCAGTGGGAGTAAAGAAATGAACTAGGCAAAATTTTCCACTGAAAAATAACTCTGACTCCCAATGATCATGCCTTTTAGTTGCATGCACTCTCTCCCTGGTTGGGTATTATAAAATATATATGCTTTCATTCATCTTGGTCTCTCAGCCTATCTCATCTGTACTCTGGCCACAGGTCACCTCTAAGGCCAGTTTTCTCTATTCCTGCCCCAGTGCCTCGCTGTACTACTGGACTAAGTCCTAACACCCTTCTCCCCTTGTTCTCTGTCAGATCAAGCTTTTTGGCCTCAGCTGAACCCCTCTTTGCCACCCAATCATTCCCTGTTTGCTTTGATGGTTTCCACTTGATTCCCCCAGGGGCTGTTGTGGGTCTTCCTGCTTACGTCTTTAAGTTCAACTCACCTCCTCCACTTTCAGCAGGTGACGGAGAAAACTCTACAGAGAAGCTTAAGACTGTGTGTCCCAAGCAGCCTCAATATTTCTTCAAAATCTTTCTAGTTCCTCATGCTTCCTCTCTCAGTTTGCTTCTATTTTCTCAGAGTGAAGCCTATGGTCTTTTCCTTTACCAAGATTCCTCTTCTTGTCACCTACTGTCTCCTTTGGGACCTGGGGCAGGAACTATCCCTTCACCTCCTCAGATGATCAGTCTCTCTTTTAGGTCAACTTATCTCTCAAGGTTTACTCATTGCAAACAGACCAATTACCCACCTACCTTTATGGGACTCCACAGATGATGAGATACCTCTGTGAATACTAAGAATAGCGTATACCCATCGACTCCATTTTCCCATTGATATACTTTTTTAGCCACTGTGATCTTGATTTTTGTTCCTAGTACACCATAGAAACCATTGCCCCAGCAGGCTTTTTTTCAGTGTCCAACCTATCGGCAACATTGATCCTACTGAATACCTTCAGGAATTCTTATTTCTTCTGCTACTTCTCTCATGGTTCTCTTTGTCGATGACCTGGCAGTCTTTTTCTTTCTATCTCAATTTAGAGCTTCTCTCCTCTTATGATTTTACATACTCTACCTAAGGAACTGCTTCCCAATCTTCAAATTTTATACATCTTATTTGTATTTCTATGGCTCGTGCCTTGATCCCTTTCCTGAGATCAAATCCCCATCGCACAGCTGACTATAACACCTACAAGTCCAGCCTGCGTGTCACACTCCATAGGGTCCTTAAACCAATCTTGTCATTTCCTTCTCCCAAACCTCCTCCCAATGTTCCTAGTTTTGGTCATGATATCCACCATTCTTTCAGAAGCCTGACTATTCATTTAAATTCAGCAAATTTCTATCATATGCTTAATATGTGTGAGTCAACAGTTCCAGGCATGGGGGGATAAAGGGGACAACGCAATACATGAGGCTCCTATCCTCATAGAGTTTGCATTCTAGAGTAGGAAAACAGAAAACAGACAAGTAATCAAAGAATATAAATTTTGGTAAAGACTAGTGCTATGAAGAAAGTGAAAGTGCTGCAAAGGAACTCAGGTTGCTGTGAGACACAGGTTTGGGCAGTGGGACAAGCTATCAGATGAGGTGACCAAGGAAACCTCTCTGAGGAGGTAACATTTGAGATGACTGGAATAAGGAATAAGGAATAAGGCCAATCACGTAGATAGTGAGGAAAGAGCTATTCTAACAGACATGGGCCAATGCAAGAGCTCAAAATTTGTACACACCTCTCTGTTTCCTTTATTCTCACCTCAACTCATCTTTCTAATTTAAATTGCTTGTTAGGTCTTGCAAAGTGACCTTGATTTTTATCTCTTTCATCTATTTCCTTCTGGTTTGAGACCTGATTGCATCCAGCTCCCCATCCATTTCCTGTTCCAGAACGTCCCTCATATCATTACAGAATTAATCTTCTCGAAGTAAAAGAAACTACAATACCATCCTCTTGCTCCAAAGCCTCTAGTGATTCCCCATCATTCACTGAACTAATATAAGCCTGGAAGAGTAGCATTCAAATCCATTCAAGGTGTAACCTCAAAATATTTTTCAATTACTTTCTTCCATACTGCTAGGCACAATCCTATCCAAATTTGTATGCAGAGCACACCTTCAACATTTTGTGTCCCCTTTACTTGGACTGACTGTCACCCCCTCACACTCATTGTGGATCCGTCACAGCCCTCCTGGTCCTCTAAGCCCCATCTAAAACCTTTTTTCCTTGAAGACCCTTTAGATGTCTCTCCATTTTTAACCCACAAAGAATTTTATCCCTTTCTTAGAGCATTTGTCATACTTTGTGCTAGAATGTGGTTATGTGCACATCTATCTTCTCTCTCTGCATCTCTTACTTTATCACAGATGTTTCCAGACAGTGACCACATGTTATTTTTCCTTGTACTAGTGTAGTGCCTCACACAGAGTTGGCATGGAACAGTATTTGTTGAATGAATAAATGAACTTGTCAAATCTGAGTTTGATCAACTAATACTTATTTCACAAGACCCCAGTAGTTTCCTTTTTATCATTCCTCTCAAGAGGTTCTCAAGAGACTTAGATGTGAAAAGTCAGAAAGCAGAGATGAAGTATAGAACAGAGTCCCTATTTTGAAATAGTCTAGTTAGTTTCAGCTGAAAGCTTATATTGAGGAACATTAAAGATACCTATTTTTTTCAGGTTGCATCATCATTATAGGGTGAGAAAAATAACTTACAGAAACAGTAACTGATTTCTTGTTCAGGCTACATGAAACTGCTTAACGTTATTTAGTTCTTAAAAAAATATTATCTGTAGTTTAAAAAAAGTTTGTTTAAGTATTTTGTTTGCATTTACTTAATTTTAAAATAGATTTTATTCCAAAGCTTAAAAAAAAAAAACAAAACATTATCACAGTCACAGAAGCTCAATACTTACCACATTACTGCATGTTCTATATCGGATATTTCTTCCCTCACAGCTCCTAGGGGACAAAAAGAAAAAACAGATTCATTATTACCTGTGAAAGGCTCAAAATTGAATCTATTTGCTTACAAAAACAAGTTTCTGGGTGCCTGGGTGGCTCAATTGTTAAGCATCTGCCTTTGGTTCAGGTCATGATCCCAGGGTCCTGGAATCGAGTCCCGCATCGGGCTTCCTGCTCAGCGAGAAGCCTGCTTCTCCCTCTTCCACTCCCCCTGCTTGTGTTCCCTCTCTGGCTGTGTCTCTCTGTCAAATAAATGAATAAAAAATCTTAAAAAAAAAGAGAATAAAAATAAAAACAAGTTTCTCTTAATACAAGTAAGAGTCTTTTCTTCAGAGTAACAATGTTCTTAGAAAAGTTCCTATCAAATATTAAATAGCAGATCTCAAGAATTTGTGTGTGGAAATGGATTTCTCAATGAGGGCAGAAACTAAGCATTCATTTTGCTTCCAGAAATTTTCAAAATAAGTACTTACAGTTAGTGCTTATTTAACCAAATAAATATTAATGCAAGGTTTACCAAAAATGAATCCTGCCTTCCTAATTATTTCTGGCATAAGACTGAAGAGATGTTTCACTGAACAAATGTAGGTCTGGAATATGGTAAAAACGGGACTTGATAAACATGTCTTAAAATTACACATATAAGAACATGAAAACTCATAGTTCTTAAAGAATTATTTTTACTTCTAAAATACACAGTATTGTAGAGGTTTTGGGAAAGAAAGTTTACAAAAACAGAGTCTCCCAGAATTGCCTCATCTAAGGATAATCCCTATTATTTTGATTTTATTGAGTTCTTCTCAGTATGGAGGAAATCACATAACCTATGTAATTTTGTAGTTTGGTTTTTCCACTTAAAAATTTTTGGAAGCATTTTCCCACACTGTTAAATAACTTTAAAGACACAGCTTTGAGCGCTACATAATATTCCATTAAATGAGATAACATAATTTGTGTAAGCATCCTTCCATGACTTGTCATTTAAGTAATTTCCAGTTAGGGGTTTGATAAATGATAGTGTGATAAACTATGTCCATGTGTATGTTTTATCTAAGTTTCTGACTATGGCTGTAGGATAGATAAATTTCTAGAGGGTAAAATACTTAAATAAAGGGAATGAGCTTTTTTTGTTTTTTTTTTTTTAAGATTTTATTTATTTGATAGAGAGAGATCACAAGGAGAGAGAGAGAGAGAGAGAGAGAGAGAGAGGAGGAAGAGGCTCCCTGCCTAGCAGAGAGCCTGATGTGGGACTAAATCCCAGGACCCTGAGATCATGACCTGAGCTGAAGGCAGAGACCTAACCCACTGAGCCACCCAGGCAGCCCCAAAGGGAATGAGCTTTTATAAGGCTTTTGATAAATATTGCCAAATTGCATTCCGTAAAAGTTGTATCATTTCGTACTCCCATCATCACTACATGGGAGGCTCATTTTACTCAATTTCTATGAACCAAACCAATTTTTTATTAAATATTCAAAGGTGACACTTAAAAACAAGGACAGCAGTACTCTGCTCTTTGTAAAATAAATCATACTTTTTTACAAAACAAGTAAAAATATATTATAAAATGCTGAGAGAATGATTATACTAATAACCGATAGTTATGAAATCCCAGGAATATTTCTAAGTTTGTTGTATGTATTAATTTATTTAATCCTTTTAAGAACCCTGGGAAATAGGGCACTATTATTATACCCATTTTACGGATGAGAAAACTGAAGCTTAGGAACGTTAAGTAACTTGCCCAAATCTCACAAATATTAAGTAGTAGAGCTGAGATTTGAAGGTAGGCCATCCAGCTTCAGAGCTTACACTCATAATCAAAAGGATTCACCACTACCTAATTTACTTGTTTATCCAGCAAATGTCCACTGAGCTACTATGTGCTGGGCAATGCATTTACTTCTGAGAATACAAAGAAAAATGAATATGATTTTGTCCTTGGCCTTAAGAAAACCACTCATGTCGTTATAATTCAGCGTAAGAAAAGCTAAATAGTATGTATTAGGTCTTGGGGATGTTATAAAAAATAGAATAGCATCTGAAAATACAATTACACAAAGGCTATCTTCAAGAAAAGAAACGCCCCGGGCCTAAGGACCTGACTGTGACCAGTCTGATATTATTAACATGCATTAACAATAGAATGTGGGAAAGGCAAGGAAGGGCTGGCCAGGCATTACAATCATAGAAAAGAAGAGAATGACAGAGATATATGGTCGTCAGTGCCCCACCCCCCCACCGCCTACGCCGCCTAACAATGCCCCAGGCAAAAGGTCAATGAACATCATGTCCTCTAGGTCGCATTGGCAAGGCTGTTGCTATCAAGATATAGATGCCTCATGCTAATTTTGGTGATGCGGACGAATGCTCTGTTCATCCCAGGAATACCCCTCATTACGATGCCATGTTGATCAAACATCTTGCCAAGAATGATCTGGTTTCTCAGGACTGCTGAGAGGCAGACTGTGCTTGTCATGCTGACATGGGTATTTTGGTCCATGTAGTAGTCCCATTTTTCATTGTAAGTTACTAAATACACTAGCATTCCAGTTTGAAACATTAATCTCATGGACCAAGTCATTGTGAGCCCACCTCCAAGAAAAGGATCTGTTCTTGGTATGATTGCTGAAATATACCTGATTTGAGTCTAAAAAGATGATAACTAGGCTCCAGTTGATAGTAAATTTGCAAGGTGGTGAATTCTACAACCCAGAGACCTCAGGTAGCATGCCATTTAGACACTGGTCTTGGCTGAACGTGGTTAAGTTTTTCAGTTTTGCAATTCGCAGTACATAAGTGGCATGGTGTAACAGTTCAGAGCACCCACTTTGAAACCAGAATCCTCTTTCTGGAATCTTGACCTCTTCTAAAGTTTCAATATCTCAGTTTTATCATCTGTAAAATGGGATAATATTTCTTATCTCCTGAGATTACCATGAAGATTGACTGAGTTAGTATCTGTGAAGCACTTTCTATGGTACCTAGCACACAGTAAGAATTATGTAGACATTTGATCAATTAATGGCATAATAGCTATAAAAATATAATAAATATGGGAAGAAGGTGAAGAATATGTAGAGAAGAAACCACAGGCAAAGGCATAGACATATAAAAAGGTCTGGCTTGGTTTTGCTAAAGTTGGGGGTTTATATGGGGAACTGCAGATGAGAGAAATACCTTCTAATTTTGAACTTGGCAACAAAGGGGAACCACCAAATGTTTTAAAACCGAGGAGACACAATGACTTCTTGCTTTAAAAAAGTGAACTCTGGTATTAATCATTAAGACCTTAAGGCTCTATGCTTTTCACCTAATTTTATTTTCTTTTCCTAGCCTTATCCCCCAAAAGGAATAATGAAAACATTTTAAAATTAGGAATTTGAAGATGTAGGTCATAGACTTTGCTCTTCTTGCATAAGCCTGTTGCCTTCTCAAGGTCTTACCCTTCTCATGGGTCTAATGTATGTTGGGATGGTGGGGCACCAAGTTGTGATCACAAGCTGAGATAAATTATAAAAGCTTGGTTCAAATGCCAAGGAGATATTATCAAGATATCATTTACTAAAAATCAAACCAAAACAGGCAGAAAAATATCCACTTCATTAACTTCAACGAGCTTTTCCCCATATATTTCCAACCACAAACACACATTTTTAAAAGCATCCTTGAAAAATAGGAGATGGGGCACCTAGGTGGCTCAGTTGTTAAGTGTCTTACTTCCGCTCAGGTCATGATCCCAGTGTCCTGGGATCAAGTCCCGCATTGAGCCCCGTATTGGGCTCCCTGCTCAGCGGGAAGTCTGCTTCTCCCTCTCCCACTCCCACTGCTTGTGTTCCCTCACTTACTGTCTTCTCTCTGTCAAATAAATAAATAAAATCTTTGAAGTAAAAAAAAAACAAAAGAAAAATAGGAGATGAAGGCACATAATATAAAAGACTGATTTAAACCCTTCTTATTTCACAAAAACAAAAACACAAAACAAGGAGAAATACTTGCTGCAATTTTCGAAGAATGTCTGATAATTGTCTAACACCTCATATTGATTTACAAATAAATTTTCCCCTGAATTAAGCCTCGCCTTTACTATAGAGTATTACTTTATTTATTTATTTCACTTAACTGACTGAAATATGATTTAAAGTGGTAATGCCAGATTTTGGAAAGGTCCTCATTACTGAAAGACATTATAAAATTGTGGGTAACAATAGTAATTCTAGCCTGCATGATATATTGAGTGCCTTCTGTAGGTATCTGGACCAGCGTTACATATTCTGTGTACATTATCAGTAAGCTTCTGACAACTCTCCATGTTTTTCTTATTCCCATTTAATAGATGAGAAAATTGAGAAGAGAGAGAACCAGGGACTGGAACCCAGATTTGTCTAACTCTGGAGCATGTAAAACAATAGAAAAAGAAAGAGATGTGCTTAAGAGGTGTAAAATATTGGGGCACCTGGGTGGCTCAGTCGGTTGGGTGTCTGCCTTCTGGTCAGGTCATGATCCTGGGATCGAGTCCCGCCTTTGGCACCTTGCTCAGCGGAGAGCCTGCCACTCTCCCTGCCCGCCGCTCCCCCTGCTTGTGCTCACTCTCTCTGACAAATAAAATCTTTAAAAAAAATGTGTAAAATATTAATACTAGGGTGAAATCTGGGAAACCAAGCAGAGAGTTGGCCTGGGGCTTAACTGCACCTTATTGTTACTGTTATCAATTTATCAGCTGCTCTTCAGTTCTGGTAAATTCACTTTTAGTAAATAAAAGATACCTACACACATACTGTGTATTGGGAACCTCTCCAAGAGAACCTCTATGAAATGTAACATGAAAAGAACTGCAGGGCAGAGAAGCTTATACGTTTTAAAAGTTCAAATTTATTAAACCTGAATATAAATTTTATTTAAGTTAATGAAGTGACTATTCCACCACAAGGATTTAATTCATGCCAAGTGTGAATTTCTTCATCCAAGGCATTTATCTGGGCACAAAAGCCTCATTTGAGGGTCAAGCAGTAAAAAATATTTTCTTCCTTTCTTTAACAGTTCATTAACTAAAACAGCCAAGTGGTTTCCTTCACATCTAAGCAAAATAAAATTCACCTCTGGGAATGAAAACAAACAGAAATTTCAATCCGAAATGGTTTCCAAAGCACGTCATAGTCCACTGATAACAGAGATTTTAAGTAAATGCATCCTTTCGACATAAACTATAGAGAAGTTTCAGGGCTATGTTTAGTGAGCTGAGGACTGTACCAGTTAAGGACTCAGAACTGGTTCAAGTATGAAAGAACAAAATGCAAATATTCAAATATATTCCAAACCGGATTTATAATGGGAAATTCCTTATTTATTTATTTATTTACTTACTTATTTTAGCACTTTAGTCCTAGCCAGTCATTAATTTTGACTTAATTCCTCCTCTCAAAAATGGAAATCATCTCAATCACAAGCTATTATTTCTGAATTATTCAGACTTTAATTCACTTATAATGAGATTAGTGTAAGCTTGAGTCACACTTTATTGGTCTCTCATTAACACACAACAAACCATCCAAACTCTTCCAATTCTTAAAATCCTGATATCTTAGTTTCAATTACTATAATTTGACAACCACAGAAGAGATGAATTACCATGGAAAATTAAAAGCTCTCTTTAGAGGCTTTAGCAATTTGTTGGTCCCATACTTCCCCATCCTCCCACTTATATCATTTAAGTCATTAAAAGAGGGAGGCATATTCAACTTATCTCTCACTAAAAACTAAAAAAAAAAAAAAAAAAGAGTAAAGCACATCCATTTTTACCTCAAAATTGTTCTCATTTTCTCCCTAAGCAAACAGATTCTTCTGGGGACATAACCAGACTCATCCTTGGTGACAGTCAAGAGTTTCAGGAAAATGTAGTAACTGTGTGTTTCAGACTCCAGGATTTCAAAATACTGCTCATGAAGTTTGCCTTTGTTTTCCCAAAACCAAAGAGGGCTGCTCAGTCAAAACAGGTTACAGTATATCTTGGAATACCGGCTGGCTCTCAAATATGGACTTGGGCAAAGAACTTTAAAATATGACTGCTCATCTGCTTATGCTCTCTTTTTAGTTATCTGGAAGGAAACCATGAACTCTTCACAAGAGAACAGATATAAAACCATATCAGCAGTTCAAGCTGATGGAAGGACTCTGGGTCTTTTAGATTGTGGATCCTAAAATGAGCATAGATTAGACAAGATAAGCAGACTTACAGCTGGAACCAGGATTTTGTGTAGTACTGGAGCATAGTTTTCCTCTCTTACTTCAATTTGAGCATTGCAGTATCCACTGGAACTATCTTGCAAGAGGATGTCCCCAAGGAGCCAGTTAAAGCACTTCTACATTTCTGGGATTTTTTTTTTTTTTTTTTTTTTTTTTGACAAAGACCTCAAGAGGAATAACAAATTCTGAGAACACTTAAGAGGACCAAGTACAAATGCACCATTAGGCCACTTTTCATTTTCCACAGACACATTACTGTAAGAGGTTCTTTCAGGAAACAGCACTTGATACCAATCAACTTAGTCATTAAGAAGGAAGTTACATGAATCTCAGGACACTGTGTATAAAGCTATCCTCAGAGGCTCACTGTCCTCATCCATGGGTCAAACCCAGTGATAAAAACCTAGGGTTTAGAAGAACTAGAGTCTGGACATCATAGATGGTTGGCAGTGATCACGCCTTGCATGGTGGAGAAGAAGGAGTCAGAGGACATTTAAGTGGTGGGTGTCCTAAGCCCCATGTTCTCGTCTTTCCTTTAGCTCCGTTTTACTCTTTTGTTTAAGAAAAGTAAGCCTTCAGTGTTTTGCATTTTATTCCATGTTTAAATCATTATTAATTCCAATTTAGAATGTCTTTCATGAGAATCAAAGTGAGCCTGGTTCATGAGGAAACTTTCTTGGTGTGGTGCTTTGTCCCAGCAAGAGGAGCAAGTTCAGCACCACCCCTTCTTCAAAAAGTATCTACCTAGAAACAGAATAGAATGGTAGTTATCAGGGACTGTGTGTGTGTGTGTGTGGAGGAATTGGGGAGATATAGTTTAAGGGCACAAACTGGCAACTGGTAGACAAGTAAGTGGTGGAAATTTAATGTACAGCCTGGTGATTATAGATAAAAACACTGTATTATAAACTTTAAAGTTTCTAGGAGAAATTGTTCCCACCACAGAAAAGAAATGATAACTATGTGACATGTGAGAGGTATTAACAAAAGTGGCAATCATATTGCAATATACAGATGCATCCAATCAACATGTCATATGCCTTAAAATTCTTATGCTAGGGGCACCTGCGTGGCTCAGTGGGTTAAAACCTCTGCCTTCCGCTCAGGTCATGATCCCAGGGTCCTGGGATCGAGCCCCGCATCAGGCTCTCTGCTCAGCAGGGAGCCTGCTTCCTCCTCTCTCTCTCTCTCTCTGCCTGACTCTCTGCCTACTTGTGGTCTCTGTCTGTTAAATAAAGAAATAAAAAATCTTTGAAAAAAAATTCTTATGCTATATCTAATAAGGGGTTAATGTCCAAAATATAGAAAGAATCTATATAACTCAACAGAAAGAAGGGAAGGAAGAAAGAAGGAAAGAAGGAAGGAAGGAAGGAAGGAAGGAAGAAAGAAGGAAAAAAAAAAACCCAATCTAGCTAAAACATGGGCAGAGAACCTGAATAGACATTTTTCCAAAGAAGATATCCAGACATCAACAGATACACGAAAAGATGCTCAACATCACTCAACATCAGAAAAATGCAAATCAAAACCACAATGAAATATCCCCTCACAAGAGTCAGAATGACTAAAAAAAGACAAGAAATAACAAGTACTGGCGAGGATGTGGAGAAAAAAGAACACTTGTGCTCTGCTGGTGGGAATGTAAACCGGTGCAGCCACTATAGAAAATGAAATAGGACATTTCCTCAAAAAATTAAAAATAGAAATACTGTATGATTCAATAATTCCACTACTGAGTATTTACTCAAAGAGAATGAAAACACTAATTTGAAAAGATATAGGCTTCCCTATGTTTACTGCAGCATTTTTTATAATAGCAAAGATAGGGAAGCATCCTAAGTATCCAATGACTGGTGAATGGGTGAAGAAGATGTGATATATATATGCAATGGAATATTATGCAGTCATAACAAAGGAGGAGGTCTTGTCATTTGGAACAACACAGATAGACCTAGAAGATCCTATGTTAAGAAAAATCGTCAGCCTGAGAAGAAAGCAAAGACCGTATGATTTCACTCATATGTGGAATCTAAAAAACAAAACAAATGAATAAACAATCAAATAACAGAATCAGATCTATAAATACAGAGAATGAGCTGATGATTGCAAAAGGAAGGGGCCTAGAGGATGAGAAAATTGGGGGGAAACCACCAAACCAACACATTGTATTGTATACCTTGAACCTCTACAATGTTATATGTTAATTATACCTCAATAAAAACATATCTGCAGATAATCATGTTATCTGCATGACTATTATATAGTCATTATATACTATACCTCTGAATAATTGGAGATGTTCTAGTATGCATCCCCAGTGAGTGCTTTATTAACATTAATAGATTTGAATTTTTTTTTTTTTTTTGAGAGAGAAAGAGAAGGAGCAAGAGCGGAGGTTGTGGTTGAGGGGAGATAGAAGAGAGGGAGAGAGAGAATCTCAAGCCCTAACTCAGGGTTCCAACTCATGACCCTGGGATCATGACCTGAGCCAAAATCAAGAGCCAGATGCTTAACTTACTGAGCCACTGGGCACCACTAGATCTGAAATATTTTTAACACACATTTAATGAGTGCATGTTTACTCTGGACAGACTTTGAATCTCTCTCTACCCACCTCCAAAAGCCATGAGCTCCCAGACCTATCTCAAGTAATAAGAAACTTGCTTACAAGATTCTCCATAACAAGTAATGTTTTGGGCACCTGGGTAGCTCAGTGGGTCAAGTGTCTGCCTTTGGCTAAGATTGTAATCTGAGTCCTGGGATTGAGCCCCACATCAGGCTCCCTACTCAGCAGGGAGTCTGCTTCTCCCTCTCCCTCTTCTCCCCACCCCCATGCTTGTGCTCTCTCTCTCTCTCTCTCTCTCTCAAATAAATAAATATAATCTTAAAAAACAAGTAATGCTTGATTGATGATACTTGCTAAAGAAAAACAGATCTTAAACATTAATAGGTCTCTTTGAACTTCTTTGTGGCAAACTTCAGTGTTTTTCCTCCTTGAGGTTAAATCTCCTTCCTTCGACAAAGTCACCTAAATTCTAGAAATAATGCATCTGCAACACATACAACCCACAATGGAAAAGTACCCTTGAAACAAGGGAAAGACAGGTCTTGTGTGCTGTGGAACTTTCAAATGTATGCATAAAAAATATCTCTTCTTTTAGGCATTTAGTTGAAAGGTCCTCACATTCACACAGGATGCCCTGTTCATTTTGGACTGCCCCTTCTGCGTGTGATGTCTCACGTGGCTTGAACAGGTTAGGGCTGAGGGAGAGATTTATTTTTTTTTCTGAGTAGATAGATACACAAGCCAAACTATTATGACAGCTTGATAAATGTAGCTTTTGAAAATGCTTTCTGTCGTAATAATACAACAAACAACAAGGAGGCAGGCTGCCAGGCATCATCCATCAGTAGGTGAGCTGGCTGGGAACAGACACAGCCCTAGTGTCGCACTAGCTCTTCTCAATCTGCCAGACGCTCTAACGTGGCCTCAGATGCCAAAAGAACAGTTGGCCTAAAAGCTGCATTTTCAAAGCAATCTTAAAACAGAATGGGGGGTAGCAGAGGCCCAAATTTTAAAAACGGTGCCAAAAATGGAGACCTCGACTTTAAAGTGTTCCTTTGGCATAGATAACATATTTTTGTAACCTTAGTTTTATAATTCACCACTTCTGCTCTATACTAATCTCTCATTATAAAAACATTCTGAATACTCTACCAGCTTGGAGACCTCAGTTCATGCATACAGAGGGGGTTAAAACTTCATGTCAAGAACGAATTCAATATGAATGGAGATGATGTAGGTTTGGAGAAAACGTTCTGAGAAGTCATTTCCTCTGCTTGTTTGGTCTTTTCTCTACCATAGGAAACTAAGGAAATCTTCTCTAACCTTTACAGATTCTCTAGCAGCAGCTAAGAGGCTGCAGAGCTGTTCAATTAAAATTTAGACTCATGTGAGGATATTGTAGGCTGGATTTTGGAGTTTGTCCCCTGAGTTTCAAATTGGTTTATTTGCTACTATGAGTGTTTGGTGTGTTCTTAATTACAACTATAAAAATCCCTGCCAAGTTTTTTTTTTCCCCCCAAACAAGTATGATTTTACATATCTCTGCCTGTTCTTCAAAGACAGACGTGTTATAACAAGGCATTGTGTTCTCACAAATATGGGTTGGGTTGAGGTTCTGAAAATGAGGAGTATGCCCGTGCAATCAAAAAAGCCGGAAGCAAGAACAATGACAGTGTAAACCGCCATGATCGTGCCCAACTTCTGACGACGCCAGAAACTGCTCCAAGCACACTGCTCAGGAAATCTCATGAGAAAACGTACAGTGAGCAGTCTGACAGGGAGAATGAGCCCTCGTGCAGGGTTTCTGGCAAACAAGCTTTTGTATAAGGCTCTCAGATTCATAGTCTCTTAACACATTTATTGAGGCTCCAATCTGAACCAGTACTATGCAAGGTGCTGGGAAAGATAGAAAAATGAGGACCTTTCTCTTTCTATGTCATAATTTCATTGGAAAAAAATCCACACCAGCCCACGTAAAACACACAAGTGTCTACTTCATAGTCAGCAACTAGTGGGTATGGTCTGGATACTACATGAAAAAGGAGTTGGACAAAGGGACAAGCTGGTGAGAGAGAAGTACTTAAGAAGATAGTATTTTAAGTGCGATGTCCCATATGGGCCCCATGTGTTCCAAGAGTGTGATGGAAGAAGGGGTAACTCAAGAAACAGACCTACAGCAGGTTCCTGGCCCTAATATTCTATTCAGTAAATGTGTCCAACACTGAAGTGGGCGGGTACCTGCTGTGTGCCAGGCAGAAGATCTAAAGACAAGCACGATAAAACCTGTGCCCATACGCTGATCATGTAGCAGGGGACAATGCCATACACATAACTCTAACACATGCCAGGTCATGAAAAGGAAACTCAAAGTGGTGGGAAAGTATAGCAGAGTGAGACTGAGGGACACAGCAGAGGATGCAGCTTTAAATAACAGTAAGAGTTTTGCTAGCTGGGCATGGGCACGAAGGGATGTCGTAGGTTAGAGGCTCACTAGAGAAGAGGCCCAGAGGTGACAAACAATATGGACAGGTTTTGAAAGGACCAGGACAGTCCTCTAGCTGTCCAGGGATGTTTTCACTTTAAAAAAACAAAACATATTTTTTGTTTCTTTTATTTGCTTTTCTCCCCCTGCCGTCTATGTGTCTGAGCCCCGGTACTTAGCAAAGGGCCTGGTGTATAGTTAACACTCCAGAAGCATTTTCTGAAGAAAGAAAAGAGGGAAGGAGGGAGGGAGGAAGGAAGGTCAGGAAGGAAGGAAGGGAAAGTGGGTCAAAGAAAGAGAGAAGCTGTAGAACAGAAGGAAATGCTATCAGGAGACCACAGAGAACCTTTGGTCTAATATTTGCTCTAAGTTTTGACCCTGGAAACCTAATTGGAATCTTTCTATAATAAAATTAAGATGAAAAGTATAAAATGAAACAAAATAGTTACCAGAGGAAGGAAGCTATGACTTTTTTTTTTTTTAACACACTGTTTATTTTCACCTATTTACTCAAAGTTATATTTGTCACCACGATGCATTTGTTCCTTCTGAAAGATGGCGGGGTATGGGGTAGGGAGATTGCTGCCTTTGGCTCGAGATCCACTAGCAGAAGGGACATGTACTTTTTTATACATACACACATGCCATAAGGTTTGCAAATGATCTTACATTTGCTCAGTAGCCAAAAGAGGCAAAGAATGAGAATAAAAACAAATGTGTTTTAGCAACATCAAGTCCAACTTTTCTGTCTTCCCCATGAGGAAAATGTATATTATGAAACTCTAGGACTCTCACAACCTCACCCGACACAACCCTGGAGCTGGGAATTTATGAATTATTTTGGCTACAGACAAAAGTTCTTCAATCCGCCCATATCACCCAGATGTCTTTTGCAAGATGGGGGCCTGGAGAATAACAACATTTTTCTTTAAAACCATTCATATTAAGAGCAGCCTTTGTTCCTCTTCCTATCTGGCAGCAAAATGGGTTTTGACTGCATATGTGGAGGAGAAAAGCTCTCTATCTCAGGGTCACACATTCAATTTTAGAGTTGAAGGACACCTTAGACATTTGTTGGATATAAATATTTATTGAACACCCATTCTGTTCCAGGCACTGCCCACTTGACATCATAGACAAGCAAACAAAATCCCAGAAAAATTGAAAACCCTATCCAGTGTCACATAGCTAGAAAATAGTGGGGCCAATAGTAGTAGTTTGATTAAAAAATTAAAGGGGACAGTCTACAGAAAAAGGTGAAAGGTTCTCACAGAGACAGTGAAACACACTATTAGGAGAGCCAGGTTCCCGAACAGGTGACTTTCTCCCACTAGGAAAAGATATCAGTCTTGACCAGTAAGTCCTACCCGAAAGCCCAGAGGTAGGGATTGGCTATGCAGCTACTTAAGGTTGGTATATGTAGTTATGGGTTTCAGCTGATGATTGCACATGAATATGATGTTACTTAGTATTCTATATTTATTCTTTTTGCCTCCAGGTAAAGCATCCTTCCCCTAGTGTATGCAATTCAGATATCCCTGGTCATAATATCTGGTGTCCTTTTAATTTCTATCAATCTCTCATTCTCTTTATCCTTCTCCGTCCTGCCCCCTCCTTCTTGCCAACCCCCTCTCCCCCAGTGGCTGAAATTAAGCAAAAGAGTTAGGGTTAGATAAACTCCTCTTTTCTATTGCACATATTGGGCCCAAACAGAGATGACAGAATTCAAGTACTATGAGGAAGCCTATTAAGGGTAATGATAGATGCTGAATTGAAGGTAGAAAGTTAAACTCCATTTTATGGATAAGAAATTTAATGAATCAAAGGGAGGTAGATCTCTGTGAATCTACATAAAATACCCAGTTACTGGGCATTAACTTAGTCATTCACTAACAACCTGGAGGCATAAAGAGTCATAATACTGGAATGGAAAAAAACTTGAGAAATCACTTAGTCCATCGCCAATTTGGGCAAGGGTGACCTTGACTAATACCAGACAATTGTGTAACTACTCAGAAAAGTTATTTTCTTGGCTTGCAGAAGTATAGGGAAAATCACTACTTCTATGTCCTGATAGGCTGGTGCCCAGGACTTTCTTCCTATGTTACAGATTGGATCATTTCCTAGAAACTTGAGTGAGGAATCAAAACATATACAGATTTCTTTATCAGAAAATCTCTTCTTTTCTTTATTGCCCCAATCTCTAAATTCCCAGAAGGCTGAATCATTTCACTATCATCCCCTTCAAGAGAGCAGCACTTTTGACATTGGATATACATTAAAATTATTTGGAGAGCTTCTTGAAAATTTATTGAGATTAGGGCTCACCTGTAGAGATTTGAATTTAATTGGTTTTCAGTGGGGTCCAGTTTTTTGTTTTTTGTTTTTTGTTTTTAAAAGATGTCTAGGTGATTCTCAAGTACAGTTGGGATAAGACCATTGCTACATATGTATTACCTAATTACAGAACTGGGTGAAATTCTCTTTTGAAAATATTTTGCAACTATAATCAGTAGAAACTCAAGTAGGAACTTAATAATTTGGTAAATCCCCCAAAGGAGATGCTTGACTTTTTGGCCTTTTATCCTTAATTATAATTGCCTATCCATGGTACATGTTCAGTAAGTATTTATTAACTGAATGAATGAAAATTGAGGAGATTCACTCTTAGAAGGTTATCTGTTTTCAGGAATTTACCCATTTCTTCTAGGTTATCAATTTGTTGGTATGTAATTGTTCATAACAGTCCCTTACAGTCCTTTTAATTTCTGAATCATCCATTGTAATGCCTTCGCTTTCATTTCTGATTTTATTTGCATCTTCTCTTTTTCCTTTAGCTAAAAGTTTGTTGATTTTGTTAATTTATCTTTTCAAAAAACAAAAACCCTACTCTTAGTTTAGTTGAATTTTTTCTATGGCTTTTCTCAGTGCTATTTGATTCATTTCTGATCTCATCTTTATTATTTCCTTTTTTTTCCTGATAACTGTGGACTTAGTCTGTTTGTTTACTAGTTCAGACTAATAATTAATAAGAAGATTGAATCAACAATCAAATACCTCCCAACAAAGAAAACCAGAACCTAATGGTTTCACTGATGAATTCTACTAAACATTAAAAAATAATACCAATTCTTCCTAAACTCTTCTAAAACATAGAAGAGGGAACACTTCCAGACTAATCTTATGAGGCCAGTATTGCTCTTGTGCCAAAGCCAGACAAATACACTGCAAATAAAGAAAACTATAGGCCAATATCCCTAATGAACATGGTAGCAAAAATCATCAATACAATTCTAGCCAATGGAATTCAATAGCACATTACAAGGATGAACATGCAGGATTTATCTGTGGGATGCAAGGGTGGTACAATATATATATATATATATATCTCAATCAAATTCATACACCACATTTATAGAATGAAAGATAAAACCACATTTATACAATGAAAGATAAAAATGAAAGATAAAATGGTCATTTCAGCAGATGCAGGAAAAAAGAGTTGACAAAATTCGATATCTGTTCATAATAATAAAAAAAATCCTTTAAAAATAGGTGTAAAAGGAACTTAGCTCAAAACAATGAAGGTCATATTTGAACAACCTACAGCTAACATCATAATCAATGGGGCTGAAAACTTTTCCTCTAAGATCCAATATAAACAAGAATGCCCATTCTTACTACTTCTATTTAACAAAGTACAAAAGTCCTAGTTGAAGTAACTGAACATGAAATTAGAGGCATCTAAATGGAAAAGAAGAAACAAAATGATCTTTGCAGATGGCATGATCATATACATAGAAAAATTTAAAGATCCCAACAACAAAAAACTATTATAACTAATAAACAAAGTCAATAAAGTTTCAGGATACAAAATCAACATAGAAATTAGTGGCATTTCTACACATTAATAACAAATGACCTGAGGAGGAAATTAAGACAATCCCATTTACAACTGCAACAAAAAGAATAAAATGCTTAGGAATAACTTAACCAGTTAGGTGAAAGACATACCCTGTGAACTAAAAAACAATTGTGAAAGAAATTAAAGACATACATAAATTGAAAGATAACCCATGCTCACAGACTGGGAGAATGTCCATATTGTTAAAATGTCCTCAATACCCAAAGTGATCTATGCATTCAATACACTCCCTCTCAAAATTCCAATGACATTCTTCACAGAAATAGAGAAACAAACCTAAAATTGAGGTGGAATGTCAAAAGACCCCAAATAGCCAAAGAAATACTGAGAAAGAAGAAAAAAGCCAGAGATAGCACACGTCCTGATTTCAAACTATATTGCAAAGCCATAGTAATCAAAGCAGTATGCAAGGCATTAAAAACAGACATTTGGACCAAAGGAGCAAAACAAAGCGCTCTTAGGCATGCTCACACATATTTGGTCAACCAGTCTTTGACAAGGGTGCCAAGAACTCACAATGGGGGAAAAGACAGTCTCTTCAATAAATGATGTTAGGAAAACTGGATATCCATATGCACAAGAATGAAATTGGACTCTTCTTCCCACAGTGAATGCAAAAATCAACTCAAAATGGATGAAAGACTTAAATATGTAAGACCTGGAGCTGTAAAATTGCTAGAAGAAAATAGGGAAAAAGCTTCTTGACATTGGTGTTAGCAATAATTTTTGTCATGACACCAAAACCACATGCAGCAAAACCAAAAATAGATAAGTGGGACTAGGTGAAACTAAAAAGCTTCTGTACAGCAAAGGAAACAATCAACAAAGTTAATAGGCAATCTACATAATGAGAGGAAATATTTGCAAACCGTGTACCTGATAAAGAGTTATTATCCAAAATATATGAGAAACTCCTACAATCAATTGTAAAAAATCAAATAATCCAACTAAAAAATGGGCAAAGAACCTAAATAGATATTTCTCAAAGGAAGATATACAAATGGCCATCAGGCACATGAAAAGGTGCTCAACATCATTAATTATCAGGGAAATGCAAATCAAAACAACAATGAGGTATCAGCTCATACCAGAGAATGACTATTATCAAAAAGACAAAAGTAACAAGTGTTTGTGAGATGTAAAGAAAAGGGAACCTTTCTTTGCTGTTGGTAGGAAGCAAATTGGTAAATTGGTAAAACTATTATGGAAGATTATGGAAATTCCTCAAAAAATTAAAAATACAACTACTATATGATCCAACAATTGCACTTCTAAATATATATATCCAAAGGAAATGAAATCTGGGTCTTGAAAAGATATCTACACCCATTTTCACTACAGGATTATTCATAATAGCCAAGACATAGGAACAATCTAAATGTCCATTGACAGAGAAATGGGTGAAGAGAATGTGGTATATACACACAATGGAATATTCTTTAGTCTTAACAAAGAAGGAAGTCCTGCCATTTGTAACAACATGGAAGAATCTGAAGGATATTCTCCTAAGTGAAATAAGCCAGACACAGAAAAGACAAGCACTGCATGATCTCACTTATAAGTGGAATCTGAAATAGTGAAACTCATAAAAACAGAGAGTAAGTATAATTTTACCAGGAGCAGAGGAGAGGGAGAAATGAGGAGATGTTGGTCAAAGGGTACAAAGTTCCTGTTATGCAAGATGAATGAGTTTGGGAGATTTCATGTATAGCATGGCAGTAACAGTTAAAAATACTGTATTATTTACTTGAAAGTTGAGAGAGGATACCTTTTAAATCTTCTCAACATATACATACACATACACATACAGTAACTATGTTGAGAGAGGATACCTTTTAAATCTTCTCAACATACACATACACATACAGTAACTATGTAGGTGTGATGCATAAATTATTTAGCTTCATTGTAGTGATATTTTCACAATGTATGAATATACTGAAACATTAAGTTGTACTCCTTAAACATATGTTCTTTTTACATGTCAAAGATATCTCAATAAAGTAGTTTAAAAAAAAGGAAATTGAGGAGAAATAAAGACTTCAAAAGGGCTACTGAACTAGCCAAATAAGGAATTTTTTAAATAAACAGAAAAAAGACAACCAAGAGTTACAAATTCCCAATATGGCTAGTAGGGGTTATGGACACCAAACAGATTTCCAACCATTTTTAATTTTAACAAACAAGTTTATGGGATAAAATAGGCCATAAATTGGTTCTAAACATTCAGTATTCTTCTCCTGAGAGGAGATCAGACCTTGGATGGGGGGGGGGGGGTGTGGGGAGAAAAACCCTCTAAGATATATGATCTGGACCATTAAAGAACTATTAGAAGTATATTTAGTTTATAAATCTAAATATTAGGTTATATATTTAGATTAGGCTTTAACCCTGAAAGTACCAGGAAGGCAACCACAAACCCTTAAACATCCTAAAATGTGAAATCTTCCCTAACACAATGAAAAGAACATCTCACATAAATGACAGAGAAGTCAGACCCATTCTGAACTTGCATATCTTTCTTTTAAACAAAAACTCAAGCATATCCAAAGAAAACAAGGCTGATAACATATAACACTAGATGAAGAATAACAGATAAATCTTGCTTTGGGGCTCATTTTAGCTGAAGGTTCTAAAACCTCTTAAAAATGTCCTGTGAATCTTAATTGGATATTATGCTAGAGATGAGATGACTTTAAAAGAAAAAAAATATTTGTTTAAGAAGCCAAATCTTAATGTTAAAATTTTTCTTTTGGTATTTATTATTATATGGTGTAGAAATTACTTGCTAACTAAAGCTTATATTACTGTAAGTATCAATATTTTTATGGGAGAAAAATTATGTTTGCAATTAAAAAATCAGAGGAGTTAGCTTACTTTCCCTTAGTACAATTATTATGAAATGACAAATTTGAATGATCTTCCCCATTAGTGTGAGATAAGACTTCTTGAGGATGTTTATTTTAATTTTTCTGTATTTATATTGACAACATTCTGGCAGCCACATCCCTTCGGAATAATATCAAATCTTCTTTTTTTAGGCACTTCCACAGCGTGATGATTTTATTTCTTGTTCATCTAGTAATTTTATTCAGCTCCAAAAATTCTATTCAACTCAAAAATTCAGTACAAAATTTATTAACTTGAAAAAAATGTTTTCATCCTTTATAGCAAGCCATTTTTTGCTGTCTGGGTATATATAAATCTGACAAGACCTTCATTTAATCAGTTGGGATTTAACAAAATATTCTACTCTTAGGGTATTAATCTATTAATCTATACTATATATTAGTCTGGAGATTAATTTGGCATTTCAGAAAGCAAAAAATGTCATAAAAGACCTTTAAGTCTTCTTAGGGCACCAATATAAAGGTTGACACCGCACTTAAGAGCATCTAGCTATCTGACTCATTGCCATTTCAAATGAACTGCCATTTACCCCTTGACCTTGGTCTTGGCACAGACCTAATACAGTGGTACATATGACGTTACGCACAGTATTCTTAAGTGCCTTATGCATGTGGAACTCCTTATGGGAAAACTTAAGTTAACTGGCCGAAGACAAAGCTAGAGCTCTCAGAGACGGATCCTTAGTATCAAATTTAAAACTATATGTTTAAGTAATTTAGGCTGAAGAAGGATAATTTCCACTAACCAAGACACACTACTAGATCAGTCAGAAAAATGCATATGTTAAAAATATTATTTTGGAGTATTTGGTGGGAGAAAGTGAAGAATCTGAGAGAAGCAACAGCTTCTCATGGTAGCTGGCACACTTTTAATTCACTTAAAATAATTATCATAAAGTACAAGTAGGTATAGTTTGTTTTCTAATTAAAAAAACAAAAACAAAAGCAGACATAATGATGCAAAAACAAAAGATGACATAGTGAGGCAAGATTAGCAATAGTCCTGTATCAACTGGCTGTTGTATATAAGTGATGAATCACTAAATTCTATTCCTGAAACCAATATTACACTACATGTTAACTACCTAGAATTTAAATAAAAATTTGGAGAGAAAAAAATAGTAGCATTATTAGAGCTACTTAATGAAATTTAACATAATCTTATAGAAATTAGTAAAGGCTGTAGAAAAAAGTTTACATGGTGCCTTCCTTTATTGCTCAAACCAGGGTTGCAAGTAAAGGCAATTATCAATACTCCAATATCAGAAATTGGGAAAAATAAGCACTGCTTACTTTCTGTGAGCCTTTGTTGGGGTAGAAGTCAAAGAAAAGATTCTGCTCAGTATTTCGCTAAGTCTGGGCTTTTTCTCCAGCATCAAGCACTGCCAGTGAGAATGAAGGATTTTATATTTAATACTTGTCCATATTGTCACTCTGCTTTCCCTCCACTGATTTTTATTTTCCTGGACCCTTCACAAGATCACTCAGAGAAGATGTTCTCAAACTCAGAAAGTTAAGAAACCCTCTTCACAAGCTCCCCAGCCATCACAGAACATAATTAACTCCAGAAGTTGAATAGTTGTCCTTTATTCCATAGAATCTGAGTATTTTAACTGCTTTTACAGTTCTATCATATTTAGCATAGAATAATTATTAGTTGATAGACTTAAAAATATCAGAGCTAAAAGTGACCTGTGAGCACATATCACCACGCCTGGAAAATTGGTCAAGCAAATTAATTCAGCAGGTGGATAGGATTTATTTAGGTTGAATTTGAATGCTTACCAGTAGACTACAATACATATTCTGCTGGGCCTCGAAGGACATGTACATTGATAACCTCTGATCTTTCTCAAGAGTATAAGTTGATCAAATGAAATTTGGATGTCTAAATGTGGAGTGGAAAGGAGAGAAAATCCATTAAGTTGATTAGCTATTCAAAATGATTAAAAAGGCCACAGAGGACCATCCAGGGGCTGGTGGTGTGCCCCTCCCCCCAATGTTTAACTTCCTATGAGTTTACTTACTGTATTAGTTTACTTACTGTATTTTTTGTTGTTGTTGTTCCTTATCGATCATGAATTTACGGTTGTATCTAAGAAATCTGTGACCAACTTACGGCCACAACATATTCTGCCTCTTTTTCTTCTGCAAGGTTTTGCATTTAGAGATATTACATAATTCCAGTCAATCCTTACATAAGGTGTGAGGCTTGTGTCTTTTTAAGGACTTTAAATCTTTTTAATTAACATATAATATATTACTAGTTTTAGGGGTATAGGTCTGTGAATCATCAGTCTTACACAATTCATAGCACTCACCATAGCACATACCGTCCCCAACGTCTATCACCCAGCCACCTGATGTATTTTTTTTCAATAGTTTCATGTCAAATAAGGACATACAGCCTATATGTTTATATTTTTAGAATTTACATTTTACTTTTCCAATTCATTGTGAGTAGATGACAGCTGATATCCTTTATAGTATCTTAATAAAATGCTAATATTTAGAGTCTTAGTTACTACGTGATTTTTTTAAGGGTAGCTGTGAATTTCACATAACATCAATACTTGATGCTTTGTCAAATGATAGAGTTCTATCTGTGATTGTAATTTATCCCTTAAGTTGCTTGTCCATCTCTCACTCAGTACAAGATTCTCACACCATAGCACTATCCTCAGTGAACCAGTATGAAAGCTCCCATACACTCCTTCCCAGCCTTTGTGAGACACATGCTTTGGCTCACTCCTGTAGGCATGGTAATCTGAGAGAACTGCCTAATAGGAACATTTCAAATTTGTACATTTTGGCTTTACTGATGGATATGTTATCAGTTATAGCTCATGGTGCTCTCACCGTGTAGCATCATGCCACACAGATGGAGGAAGTTTTAAGATTAAGATAAGAGGTGAACGTAAAAATGAAAGGTCTGTTTTTCCTAATCAGTGCAGGGATCTGGTTTGATATGAAATTGGCCTCCAAAGATGACAAACAAATATGTTAGTGGAGGCAATCCAACAGCTCCATCTTCAGACTAGACCCAAACTCGGGCGTGGCTAAATACCAGAACTGATCTGGTTTCTTGCAGGATATACCCTTTAGCTGGGTTTCCCAGGGTACATCATTTCCACCTGGATCTGCCTGGAACCAAAATGGTCTCCATTTATAGTGCATTTAGCAAAGGAACACCGATCTCTCAGACCATGTGCAAGCCTGGGGAACAGAGAAAGGAATGAAACTTGGATTTTGACTCCAAGAAAGTCTTACTCATTAAAGTAAGTTGACATTTTTCTGAACCTATGTCTTACTACTTTCTGCTATTTATGAAAAGTCTATAAGAATCAGCGGATATATGTGTTTTTCCTTCTTCTGCTTCATGTTTTATAATATATAGTTATTTCCATCAAAACTTTTAACTTGTCACATGTAACCCTTTTCAGTGTCAATAAAAATCTTTCATTAAAAATATTACTATCATACTTTGGATTTTATAGTTTGGAGAAAAATCTAGTCGTAGACCACACAGCTCAAGATACAGTTCTGAATTATTATTCCAAGTAGATTTTCATTCTAAAGTCTCTAGGCCTTTACTTTCAGCTTAGAACCCATCAGCCACTCTCTACCTTCCCCACTGCCCTCACGCCCATGCCCAATTCCCACAGCAGTTTCTGTTCACCCAAATCTCTTTATGTGTAAACTTCATCATTCATTGAACTGAATAACCTTAGGGAACTTCCAGCCATTGCGACATCAAAAACACCAAACCAACATATCACTCATTTGTGAAGTGCTTGGTGGCACTGGAATCCACCAGAAACTGAATGTGTTGTCAATGTTAATATTATTGCTAGTCTTGCCACTGTAATTAAGCTGATTTAACAAGTCCAAGATATTATGGAGCTTAACATACTAGGTCTATTTCCAACCATAAATTCTCCTTCCAGTTTTAACACAAAAACAGACAAAATTTGCTTGGTAAATGATAGAATATTACTTGTCACCTCAAAATATATAAGTACCCCAGCTATAGATGCACAGATTTAATTTTTGGTCCCTTCCTTTCGTCTGGATTTGTACAGCACCAAAAGTTCTGGATATAACCAATCACAAAAGTAACCATTGAACCTGCTATCGCTGGGCCTTACAAACTCCCCACCCTCTTGGGTGTAGGACTTACTTGCTGCTGAGGCAGCGTCTCAGCGAGTAGGAGGCCCCTCCACCACAGGTGCGTGAGCACTCACTCCATGGGCCCCAAGCATCCCACAGGCCATCTCGGTCCTCCTCAGAGCGTGCCGTCCTGGAGCTCTGTGAGAAAAAAAAGGGGAGGTCAGTATCATATCCCCACTGAACCCTAAAACATGCATCCTGAAGGGAGGGTGTTCTTTAAGTAGGTCTATGGTAGCCTTGCTGGAGACGAAAACATGAATCAGATTCTTTCCGATTTAATAATGTGTATATGTTTGGGGAGGGGCATATTTGACTTTAGGGACCCTGGACCATGACTGAAAGGGACAAGAGACTGGGCAATGGAGCAAAGAGAAAAGGGGCAAGAAACAGGAATCCGGGGGAGAGAAAGATAAATTGCACAAAAATAAATTTTGCACTGATCACGAATTTGGGGCATCTGGGTGGCTCGGTTGGTTAAGCATCTGCCTTTGGATCAGGTCCTGATCCCAGGATCCTGGGATCGAGCCCCACATTGGGTTCCCTGCTCAGCGGGGAGTCTGCTTTTCCCTTTCCTCCCTCTGTCCCTCCCCCTGCTTGTGCTCTCTCTCTCTCTCTCTAAAATAAATAAATCAAATCTTTGAAAGAAGAAAAAAAAAAGGAGTCACAATTTTGTCCTGGGCTCAGAAGTCTTCTGCTCTACTACCTCTCTGTGAAAACAGAGAAGCTGTTGTCAGAGATATTTCTGCTCTAAGAAACTTGAAATGTGCTTATCAGTATGACCTTCCAAAATTTAACATTTCATACAATTGACTTTTTTAAAAAATGTTTAAAGGAACATCATTTCCAGATTTCAGACTTGTTAATTAGAATAACTGCATAAAGTAACCTCAGTAATGCAGGATGGCCTCTTGACAGACAGATCTGCTTGATACTGACAGGCTTCTAGTGAAATCTGCACTGGTCTCCATGTTGAGCCTTACTTTTCTCCTAAGAGTCAAAGATAAAATTTATGCCATAGTTAATAGAATAGGCTCTGGAGTTAGAAACTGCCTGGGTTGGATATAGATTCTGTTTTTACTATGTGTCCTTGAACAATTAAACTGCCACCTACCTATGCTATAATTTCTCTTTCCATAAAATGGGCATAATATTATAACCATACTTCTATATACACACACACACACAGAGACATATTATATAAGAAGATTAGTTAAATTCACCTAGCCTAGGACTAGTTTCAGAGTAAACACTAATAAATATTGCCCATTATTATAAATTGAGAATGTCATATAGGTGCATACATAGTTGTATAAGTCAGCTTAAGCTGCCATCACAGAATAATAGACTGGGTGGCTTAAACAATAAAAAACGTATTTTCTTATAGTTCTGGAAGCTGAAAGTCAGAGAACAGGGTGATGGCATGGGTGCCTCCTGGTGAGAACTTTCCCCTTGGGTTGCAGAAGGCAACCTTCTCAATGTGCACTTACATGGCCTCTGCTTTGTATGAGAGAGAGAGAGAGAGAGAGAGAGGAAAAAGAGCTTACTCTGTGGTGTCCATTCTTCTAAGGACACTAATCCCATCCCCACTTTCATGGCCTCATCTAAACTCATTACCTCCCAAAGGCCCCATCTCCATATACCACTCCATGGGGCCTTAGGACTTCAAGATATGAATCACAGTGGGGGCCACGACTGAATCCATAGCAATGGTTCTACAAATAGCTAATGTAAACTGGGGTCAAATTATTCCACTGAGTAAATTAAAGATGATATCCACACATTAAAGATGGTATCTTCTCCTATCAATCAAGAACATATTTATGGAAAACAGAACAATTTCAAAACTATTTAAATTTGGGAAAAAACAAACCCTAAGGAAAATAAACATTTTACACAAAATGACCATTTCATCTTCAGGTTTCCCTCTGAAGAGAGCGCACAGGTGGCGTGCAATGCTGTGGAAGGATGGGACATGGAGGTGACAGGAGGTTCACCTCTTATGAAGCATTGGGGGAACCTGAGATAATGTAAGTAAGGTGACTGGCACATAGTAGGTCTACAAGTGGGAACTCCTCTTGTTACTGATGTTATGGTTATTTTTACTTTTTAATCTCCTTCTCATGGCCTACCTAGGTCTAGTCAAGGTGTTATCATCCAAAAAGGAGGGACTCCTGAAAAAGAAAAGAACATTCTCTAGCCTCTCAGGAAATGGTTTTTTTTTGCAGTAATGGGCTTCTTTACAGATCAGAGCTGTGGGGCTCTGTTGTCAAACTGACGACTCCTTGGAGCTTTTAAAACCTGGATGAGTGACGTCAGAAACCTCACCTCAGAGTGTTGGATCAAGACTTATCTAACTAATGCAAGCTTTATTTAGATTCATAAATCATGGGGCGCCTGGGTGGCTCAGTGGATTGAGCCTCTGCCTTCAGCTCAGGTCATGGTCTCAGGGTCCTGGGTTCAAGCCCCGCATCGGGCTCTCTGCTCCATAGGGAGCCTGCTTCCCTCCCTCTCTGCCTGCTTCTCTGCCTACTTGTGATCTCTGTCAAATAAATTAAAAAAAAAAAAACTAAAAAAAAAAAAAAGATTCATAAATCATTTGTAAAGGGCTAGCCCAGGCTAGCATATTGGTTAGGAGCATGGACTGAAGGACCTACCCAGCCTGGAGCAGAATCCTGTCTCCAGAGTTTCTCCACTGTGATCTCTTAATGCTTCTGTTTCTGATCAGAAAATAAGGATCATAAAGACTAGGATTGTGAGAATTAAAACAAGTTAACATATTAAAAAAATCACATAATGGGGCACCTGGGTGGCTCAGTGGGTTAAAGCCTCTGCCTTTGGCTCAGGTCATGATCCCAGGGCCCTGGGATCGAGCCCCGCATCGGGCTCTCTGCTCACCAGGGAGCCTGCTTCCCCCCCCCGCCCCCCGCCTGCCTGCCTCTCCGCCTGCTTGTGATCTCTCTCTGTCAAATAAATAAAATCTTAAAAAAAAATCACATAAGGTTGAAAACAACCAGAATGCCCATCACTGGATGATGGGATAACTCAGAGGTGACAGATACACACAACAGAATAATACTTCACCTTAAAATCCATTTGGAATATGGGTGAACCTTGAAGACATCATGATAAGAGAAATAAGCCAGACATGAAAGAACGAAAAGGACAAAAACTCTGTGAGGAATCCTGTGTAGTCAGATCCATAGAAACTGAAAGTAGAGTGGTGGTCACCAGGAGAAGGGGCATGGGAAGAATGGGCAATTCTCTTTTGATGAGTCCATGGTTATAGTTTGGGAAAATGGAGAGAAACCTGGAGATGGATGGTGGTGATGGTTGTACAGCAATGTGAACATCCTTAATGTCACTGAACAGTAGACCTAAACAGGACTAAAATGGTCAATTTTATACATTTTATCACAAAAAATATATACATATATTCTTTAGAAGTTAATAGGGCTTAAATTAATATGATATAAGCATTTGCCACTTTTATTTCCATTATTTATTGCTACCATCATTTATAAACACATATGCACTCTGGGTTGTAGGAGGTGCTCTGGGAATGTACTAGTGTTTCTTCCTGCGGGGTTACCTGCAACATTCTACTCCTAAGTCATCATCTCTCTGTAAACCCAGATGTTCCCACAGCAGAACCTCCCAGCCACCTGTCACATTGCATTTGCCTCATGACATGATTTGTCAGTAGTTTGAGGACCCTACAAAATGTGGGATAGAATGAGTAACAGAAACACACTGGTTACCCCAAAGTCTGTTTTTTCTAAAGGACGTATTTAACTGAGCTCCAAAGCCTGGTTTTTAGGATTAATAAAATGAATTTCTAAAAAGGCAATATGGGGCACCCGGTTTCCAGAGCCTAATTATATACTGAGGGAGAAAAGACTCTTTGGCAATGAACTATACATTGTCCATATACCCATTAAATTCATGCCTCAGATTTTTAGCAAGTTTATTGTACATCCTCTGGCTCCCTTTTAGTTTGCTCTGTGGGACTGGAAGGAGTTCTGTCGAGAGCTGTGGTATTTGCTGGATGCCGTGACTCCTCATGTGACAAACATACATTTGTCCAATGCAATGTCCCTCATTTTATTCAAATTAAATAAATCTGAGAGGAAAACCAACATCACAAATGCTAGGATTCATGAAACAATTAAAATGAGTAAGATGAGTGATCACAAATTACGATACTATCCAACCATTACAACTGCAAAAAAACAAAAACAAAAACAAACCCCAAAAAACAAAACACAAAAAATCCCAGCCCTATGCAGCATTCACATGTGAATCCCATTTCCATGTGAGATAAGAACACCAGAATGCCAAATCCTTCGGAGGTTTCCCTCTGGCTGCTCTTGGGGTAAGATATTTTGGAAAAAATGTATAGTTGAGATTTTGCCTTTCTAGAGAAACAAATTGTTTCAATATCTGTGCCAAAGTTGCTTGTTTTTTTGTTTTTGTTTGTTTCTAATGTTCCTTGTCTAAAGCAGCACCCAAGTGGCTCTCAGGTAATGCTGTGTTGACTAAAATCTTATCTTGTTACAGGTGACAAGTCTTGGCACAACTAGACACACGAAGTGCCCACATTGCTCTGAGAGCCATCACACGGGAACCCAGAAGTAAGCTGTGGGCCTCTTTCTCAAACTGGAACAATCTCCAATTTGTCTTTTATCAAATGGAATAAACGTAATTCATGTCAACTGAATCCATGTTTAATGTTTGAAAGCAAAGTGATTTTCCTGCTCTTAACCTGCTAGATTTTTACATCTATGACCAGAAACGTCAATGCAGCAATGCCTTGCAGATCATTTAAGACCTACCAGCATTTGCTTATTTCGATTTTTAAAAGGGCCTTCAGTATAAACAACTTTTGTGCCTGGTCCAGATGGGACTGGAGCTTACTCTCTCTTGTTCAGGGATGCACATTCCTCTTCTCCACAACAGCAGTTTTTTTTTTTTTTTAAAGTGTTAACGTTGAATTGCATCTAGCAAGAGAAATTGAGGCAGAAAAAATAAGGACTAGATGATGAGTTGCCTAGAAGCAATGATGATTGCTTCTGAAACCAAAAGTCTAAGCTTTTAAAATATACCCAAGCCAATGCTTTCCAATTTGATTTCTGTTACATAAATGTAGCATTGCAATTCTCAGCATCTCAGAAACCAGGTCATGGATGCTCTCAAGCACAGTGACCAAGAGATCACCCTTAACCCCACTGCAGGGCATCTCAGCAACAGTGTCAGATGAGTTGGTGAGCGTTTACTACAAAATAACCAAGAACGAAATGGCAACTATTAATATCTGTGCATAAGACCACTGTTTCCCCAGCCAATTTACCCAAAAATATCAGAAGATCGGAATAGCTTCCCTAAATCCCTCAATCTTGGGATGGCATCATTTCCCCGCCATTGCTAATTTACCTAAATGTGGTTTTCACTTGATGGTTTTGTGGTTGGTTTCAGTCAATTGCTCTGAAATCAGTAACCAAGTGTCAGGTGAACCGTGTTAATTAAGCCTGACAGATACAAGGAGTTAAGCACTTGGAATAATCACGTGAAGTGAGAGTTCCCTGCGCTCTCACTGCCCCCAAACCTTCGACACTGAATCTTAGGATGACCTCCTATGGACCACTTTATCCAGAAGTCTGGTTATGCAAGACTTATGAAAAATGTTGTAGGGTGAAGCACAAATTAGCAACAAAAAGTCTCTGGAGTTCTATTCATTATGTATACAGAAGCCTTGGAAAATATTTTTTCCAAACGATGAAACAAGAGGTAGAGCTATATGGAAATCAGCATAAATGGAAGAAGCTGCTGAGGAAATGGGTGATAGGTTTTTGTAAAATGGAAGTCACAGAATGGATGAAGTTACATTCCTAAGCAAACTGCTTTTCAAATCCCAACAGATCTTCAAATGTAGCCAAATGGGTTACTGGGAGGACACAGTGAGACATTCTTACTATTTCAAGATCAGCCCAAAGGCACCTGAGTCTCTGGTTTTCCTCTCCTCCAAGACAGCATTTCGCTTAAGCCATCTGGAGCCGTGCATGTGACTGCACGAACCGGATGTCAGCATCCCTCTAAATTAAAAAGAGGGGCAACCCCCTGGTGATGAGAGGACCATTTTTCCGTGGCAAGCTCATGCCAAGCGGAGAAACCCACATGCAGACACCGCCTATCCCTGTCCCAAGTTTTGAAAATGAACCCGCAGGTTCCACTTGTAACTCTCCTCCACCTATCAGGTCTCCATAAATCTTACCTAATCTTTGGCTTCTTTAGCAATCTGGAATCCTGGTTCTGCCACCAACTTCATGCGGGAGGGGCTGTGATTCCCTGATTTGGGAGCTTACAGATGTTAAGCTGTAACTGGGCTCTGGTAAAAGTCCCTTAGCTTTTCACTGCACTTTTCATAGAGAGCAGAGCGTGTGGATACTGAGGCATGCGCGTTCCCAGATATCTGCTGCTGGCTTTGCTTAGGAAATTCAGGTCATCTGGTTCTTATCACAGCTGCGCTGCTGGGGAAGATGATGAACTGCCAGTGACAGAGTGCACGGGCTTTCAGAGGCCACCGCATGAAGCCTGTCCCTTGCTACCGAGGAGAAAAGTCAATTCTGTAACACGGCGTCGAAGCTATGCAGACCTCAGAAGGACTTTTGGGTTCCTGTCTTCTCTCTTCCATAGCACCTGTTCACGCATGCGCCCTAGCATACCCCTTTCCCATTCCCGTCAGGGCGCCTAAGCACACCTGAGCCTGGAGGGTTGCTGGGGAGGCCAAAACGCTGGGATTTTGTAAGTACCCATGCGCTAGGCAGTATGCTGGGATCTCCCCCAAATTATCGTATTTAACCCTCACAATGAGCCATAGTCAGGTTGGATTCCCCCCCACCCACATTATTTTACTAACAAGAAAATGGAGGCTCAGAGAGGTTGAACAACCTAACATGGTCATGTAGGAGAAAGGGCTCAGCTGTGGGTCGCAGACTGACTTTACTGGTCACAGATTAGTCAGCTTGCCTTGGGCACACTGTCAGAGCTCTTTGAGCCATTTCTTCATCTGCAAAAGGGGGACATTGATACTTCCTTGACTAGGGTGATGGTGAGGGTTAACCATGAGAACATATGTGGAGTGCTGGATGTCCTTTCTGACATGCTGGTGTGAATTATTTCATCTCTGCCACAAATAGACACATCCCTTCCCCAACAAGTTACAGGGTTAGCACCTGGTTGAGCCAGGTTTTACACACCTGTTATCTGACAACCTTTTGTTCTGCCTCGCTTCAAATTTTGACCTTTCTTTCCATTTTAAACAGCATTTCTCAGTACATATTTTCTTTTTATATAGAATGACAAAAACTAATGCTGCTTTCTTTAAAAAAAATTATTTGGGGGGCACCTGGGTGGCACAGTCGGTTGAGTGGCTGACTAGGTTTTGGTTCAGATTGTGATCTCTGGGTCATGGGTTCAAGCCCCCCATTGGGCTCTGAGCTCAGCACGGAATCTGCTTAAGACTCTCTCTCAGGGTGCCTGGGTGGCTCAGTCAGTTAAGTGTCTGCCTTCAGCTCAGGTCATAATCTCAAGGTCCTGGGATCGAGTTCCGAATCAGACTCCGAGCAGGGAGTCTACTTCTCCTTTGCCCCTCCCCCTGCTTGTGCTCTCTGTCTCTCTCTCTCAAATAAATAAAAAATTAAAAGAAAAAAAAAATCTCTCCCTCTCCCTGTCACCCCCCCCAATAAATAAATAAATCTTTTAAAAAATCATTTTGTACTCAGAATTCTTTCTCTAAGTGGGAATAACAACTTGAAGATGGAATTAAGAGAACTTCCTTACTTTTTAGGAAACAAAAACCTGACTCTGCTCGATGTCAAATGCTTCAGTAAGATTTTCATTTCAGAGCTATGGTAACTTGATTTTTTTTGTATTCTTTCCAAGGACAAGGCTGGATTACAGCTCCTCTAAAAAACTGAGAAACCTCTGGGCATTTTGGAGCGCTCCACGAGAATACAATTTCACAGCCAGCTGAATTAAAATCAATAATTGCTGATGTGAGCAAAGATCAGTATTCAGGAAATTTGCAACTGGTCATTAAGTATTTTGAGTCAGCTTATCTCGAGGAAAAGCATAGTAAAATATTCTCTTGCTGTCAGTTTCTAGTATTTTTTTTAAGATGGTGAACTTTTTTTTTAAATTTTGTTTTTAAAGATTTTATTTATTTGACAGGCAGAGATTACAAATAGGCAGAGTGGCAGAGGGGGAAGCCAAGCAGAGAGCCCAACGCAGCGCTCGATCTCAGGACCCTGAGATCATGACCTGAGCTGAAGACAGAGACTTAACCCACTGGGCCACCCAGGCATCCCAGTTTCTAGTATTTTATAAACATAAACTTAGCAAATAGAAATACCCTAATTTGTTTTAATGCTGATAGAATATTAATATAAATATTATTATGCATTCTTTCCGATGAAGACTCCAAACTCTAAGTTTGGATGAAAACCTATGTACGTGTATATGTAGGGTATACATAAACAGGTATGTATGCTGTATATGTACATACATGTGTATGTATATTCATATATATATTTGTCTTCTAAAATATGATCTTCCAGATCATATATGTGCATAAAGAGATTTTCTACTAGAAAGACCCTGTCAGTCTGGTTTTCTTTTTCCACTGTAGCAATTTGCTTTAATTTAATAGTTTGCTCCTGAAGCTGGGGGTTGCACAATTAGGAGCAGAAGGCTGAGACGAGTAACTCCATTTTTTTCACAAAGGAAAACTGGACAATAGGAGAATTGTATTCTGTACAAACTGTAGCAGTTTTAAAAAATCATTTATTTCTGGGGCGCCTGGGTGGCTCCGTCAGTTAAGCATCTGACTCTTGATTTCGGCTCAGGTCACGATCCCTGGGTTGTGAGACTGAGACCCGTGTCTGGCTTCACACTCAGTGTGGAATCTGCTTGTCCCTCTTCCTCTGCTCCTCCCCAGCTTGAGCTCTCACTCTAAAATAAATAAAGTATTTTTTTTTAAAAAACACTTATTTCCATATTTGTGCCAACGGTCATCACATTCTTGGCCCTTTTCTCTTGGAGGGATATTTCAGAGCCTTTATAGTATGTCACAAGTGTGAAAAAAGCCGCTTTACCTGGAGTTCTGAAAATGAAGCTGCTCATCTTGGTTGCTCTTTTTTCTATACTTAGAAAATAAAAATCCCCAGTGGAAAATAATATGCAGGCCAAGCACCAAGGAAAACAGTGAAGAAACATCTCTAGTGGCTTCCACACCCCTCCACTCCCCAAAACGGGCATGACTGAAACACCCCCTGAAATGAAATTCCTTCTCTGCTCTTCTCGTGAATTCCTGACTTCCTGGTGAGCCAGTTAGAAGTCTTGGTTTCCGGTTCCATCTCATCTAACGCGAGCCCTGTCCAAACTGTGACTCCCATCAGCCTTAGATTCCCTCTGCAGTCCTGGCAAATTCTGCTGGAATGCATTTACAAAACATCTGTAGAACTAACGAAACATCTGAGGCTCTGGAAAGCACATGTTGGGGTTTGGAATCATGGAGAAAGAATTCCTGACAGAGAAAAGGCTCACTTTGTGACTCGTTGAGAAAACTGGAAAGTTAAGAAGTTAATATGACTTGGAGCCTCATGGACAAAAACTCAAACTGTAGCTGATAATAGAGAAGCTACAAAAAAAAAAAAAAATCAGCAGTAAACTTCCTGTCACTATCAATGCTCCGATTTTAGAACTTCCTTGACTCTTCCTGGTGCTGACCATGGAGTCATGTGGGCCAAGGGAAAAAAAAAATGTGCTACCTCAATTTTCTGAAGGAAGCTTCACAGGGTTTGGGGTGTGATTTAGGTTCTCTTCCTGTGCTGTGGTCAGGTGATTTCTCTCTTAAGTGGCATTTGGACGTTGTGGGATGAATGTTTGGAATTGAAATCTAAAACATTCTCCTTGACCCACTATTCTATATTTTCTTCTTTTCTACATTCTTGTTTCTGCTTTTGCTTGCATTCAATTCCCTGTACCCAGAAAAGGTAAGAGAATGATAAGCTCTCCATTACCTCAATATCCTGCTTCATCTACAATTAGTTGATATTCCATTTGCAAGAGCTAGTATAGAATGAGCTACATTTAAAACAAGACATTGTAGCTCTTCAGGATTATCATTATCTTCCCAATTAGATTGCAATTCTTTGAGGGTAGGGATTGTGTTTGCTTTTTTGAACTATCTCAGCGACCAGTGAAATTATTATACATGTCATTTAGAAGAAACTGTAAGACATTTGGACAAATATCTAACAGACAGTGAAGGCTTTGAAGTATGTTCTGTTTCAAGTCTTAGATTACTTGTTTACTTGTCATTTGTTTCTCAACAACATACATCGGGCATGGCATAAGCATGGGGTGGGGTTGGGGGGATAAGAGAAGGTGAACAGAGATGGGGGCAGAGAAAGTTCCAGTTACTTAAAATTTCCAAGTGGTATCAAATTCTAAGACATCTTTTCTCCAGTTTAAGTATGTGCCACCCCCACCCTCCACACAAGGAAATGAATTTTGTCAAAAGCACTACATCTGTAATGCAGATACCTGTTTTAAAAAGCAACAGTTTTCTCAGCTACCACATCTCTGCATCTTCAATAGATAACATTCCCCTCTGGTTTTAACCTATACCTAGAGATAGCAGCTTGAATAACTACAATAGTTTCACAAGTTTTGCTGTTTGAAAGTAAGTCAAATTGAGGGGCTATTTAAGGTCCTGACAATAGTTTTCCATAGCCAATGTAAAGCAAACCAACCAAGTGTGCCAGGACACCAGAAGCATTGTCATTGCTTGATATAGACTCATGTTGATGGTCAACAGATATCTTCTGCATCTATAACCCCCTAGATACTCTGAGGCCAGGAACTCTTGTAAGTAAGGCACAGATGACAACTGGCAAGTTGACTTGTTGCTCTGATATGATTGTCTGCCATCCAGATTATAATTTCAATAATTTCAGCTGATTCTCAGTACCTACTAGCAACTGTCCATCAGCCCAGAGTATATTGCCCCATTGACCCTTTGCCTCTTGGTTGGTGGAGTGACTTGTTTTTTCCATGAATATTAAGTCTTCATCCTAAATGCTCATGTCTCTACTTCTGCTCACTCTCAGGTCCAGTCTGGTACAGCAACACATTTCAGAAAATTTATAATTTAGTGGGAGAAGAGAAACACAAACAATAACAAAATATTTGATGCTCAACATGTTCTTTTTTACCTTGAATCAGACACCAGGCCTTATCAATTCCAATCCTGAAATGCCTTTCCCTTCCATTCCTACTCTCTCTATCCTCCCTTGCACTGTCTTCATTCTGGTTCTAGGGGTTCATGGTTGGCATATTGCAATAGGCTTCTCAACCGAGTTTTTGATCACCCCCCCAGTCTGTCCTCCACATAGGTGCCAGTTATCTTTCTAGAAGACACTAGTTCACTCCCTGCTAAGAGACTTTCTAGAGTTCCATGTCTACAGCTGGTGGCATCCAGTAATGGATTCCAGATGTGCTATGAGGACTCAGAAACTGTATTTTGGGCATATGTGTGTTATTATCATACTTCCAGAAAGAGGATTCATAGCTTTCGTTGGATTCTCCAGATAGGGTTAAGGACCATTGGGTATAGGAAAAGGGTCAAATGATTAGTGCGACACACAACACCCTTCCTAACCTGACCCTATATCAACATGCTGGACTCAGGTCTGCTGTCCCTGATCACCTGTGTCCTCTGCACTCCAGGGATGGGCACTGTTGCTCTATCAGATGAGCTACTCAGGATCTGATATTCTATTCGTGTTCCTGCTATGGCCTTGACCTCCCTCCTGTCCATCTTCCTCACATCTTTTTACTTTCTCCAGCATGTGCATGTCTGATCCTGCTTGGAGATGCAGCTCCGGTGCCATCTTCCAGTGAAACGTTCTCTGGTCTCCAGTAGGATCAATCACAGCCTTTGCTGTGTTCATTGGAGCATGTTGCTAGAACTTTATACACGTGGCTGTTTTAGCATTTATCAGCCACTGTGCTGTAGTGACTTGTTTACACATCCATCCCCAGGAAGGGATTGTATGTTTCTTAAGGGCTCTGACAAAGATGAATATGCCTTTGTGTTCCCAGCACACAGGATATGTAATCGGTCTCAGTGCATATTCGTTGAATGAATAATTAACACAAGACAGGCTAGGACAAGTTGTAGTTGAGCATCTAATTCATAACGGCTGTCAGCTTTTGCTCTCATTCATATACATTCAGATTCTTTAAAGACAGAGGAGGAAGTACATACATATATGTGTGTGTATACACACACACACACACACACACACGTACAAAAGCTACAGATAGGCAAGGAAATGGAAGAGAAAAAAAATGAATGTGACCCATAGAAAAAAAAAAGACAATCACATTTCTGCTGACTCATATGTCTCTTGAAGCCAACTTTAAATTTATCCAAAATGTGTAAAGCTGAAAGATGATTAACCTGTCAAATCTTGCCTTCATCTGGCCTCACCCAAGTCCCAAGCACCCTCATCCCTGAGTACACATATTTTAGGGCCCTCCTGCTGGACTGGGGAAGCAGTGATCTGTGGACAGGAGCCTGCTGGGAGGAGGAGGGAGTAAGGAAGGGTGGGTGAGGGGGTCCTGACTTAAAGGCATAGGCTTTTACCTATAGAATAAAGTAAAGCCTATTTATTAAATCAGATTTTCATAAAGGCAAACCTTAGCACACTACAGATAACCATAGATCCCAGAAAAATGTAATGTTGACCAGAATTAATCAGGAAACATGATTTGACAGAAGCAGGTTTTGATACAAGTTTTTAAAGTAAGGGTTCTGGACTGGGGAGAATCTATTTCCATTAGATTCCATGTCAAAATCAATCTAAACATTGAAATCATAGAGCTCTGATGTTTAAAGGAAATTAATAGAGACGAAATATGGAAATGAACTCTTGAAGGTAGGGGGTGTGTGATATTGAGCCTCACCACCCCATCCCTGCTTCCTACCCCCGCCCCACCGGCCAATGTTTAACACAGGGCTTGATGAAGATGACCATGTTCACTGGGTGTTCAGTGTTTAACTGAATTTTTGGTGAGCCCTTTCAATTTCAAAATAGTTCAGAGGACGGACGTGAAGAATACTGATGGCAAATCTAAAGAGAACCACAGGCTGGGATTCAGGACTTGGCCATTGTGCTTCTCTGGACATGCTTTGACTTTACCATTGTGGTATTTTAGGCAACTTAGCTCTCTGTGCCACAGTTGAAGCCACTTACATGAGAAGAAATTTGGCCACTTTCTAAGTGTCTAAATGTCTAGCCTGAAGAACTTCTGTGATTTGAAATTAGACTATCTCATTAAAGCAGATTTACAAATCAATTTTCCAACCTGTAAAATGAGACATGAACATTTGCTCGATTTAATGCATAGAGTTGTTGTCAAAATTATTTTTAAAACAAAAAAGGTATCAAAGTGTTGACCAGTACAACTGCTAAAGGAAATTCAAGTGGAGATGATCCTACTAGTTCAGCTATAAGAATTGTTTTATAACAAAGTAACTAATTCTTGAAACAGAGACTCTCTATTTGGGACTCCTCGTCTTTGCTAATACTTTTATTAGCATCTGGAACCTATGCCAAATCCTTAAATGACTTCTTAATAATAAAATAAATGCTAAATTATACGCTGTACTTTTTATTAATAAATGTGTACTAGTTTTTAAAAAATCAATAAATACATATAAGTGAAAGTTTCCCAAATAATGAGAAAAAGTTAGTAGGTTTTTAGTTTGTAGTTTCTGTAGTGACTTATTCCCCATTTAAGTGTTAAGGAATTAAGTTTTCTTCTTATAATGTTTCTAGTATAATGGCTATCTTGGCAATTTTTCTTTCTTTTTTTTTTAAGATTTTATTTATTTATTTGACAGAGATCACAAGTAGGCAGAGAGGCAGGCAGAGAGAGAGAGGGGGAAGCAGGTTCCCTGCTTAGCAGAGAGCCCGATGCAGGGCTCCATCGAAGGACCTGAGCCGAAGGTAGAGGCTTAACCTACTGAGCCACCCAGGCACCTCCATCTCGGCAATTTTTCATAACATAGTTTGTATTAGAATAATAACTCTCTTATTGTGGTTCTCTACCAGTATAACTCAGAGTGGTTTTTTTTTTAAGTATTTCGATTTATTGATATATTTTCAACATTTTATGTTCTTTATCAAGGCAACAGGGAGTCAGTAGCCGCGGCCTTTGTGTAGTTTTTGTTGTAACTACCGCAATCAGGATGAGCAGTCTCTTAGTTAAGCAATCATTTATTTTATAAACATAATAACCTGTGATTTTTCTTTTATATTGTGCATAGTAAATGGATTGCAGAAGTTCCTTATTTTAAGTCACTGTAAGAAAGACTTTGTTTTCTAAAAGGATTTGTCTTCATCCATTTTAATTTGTCCTTATTCTCTGTAAATGGTACAGACCTACTTGCACTGAGATTGAAAATCATATTGAATCAGAGACATCAATGCCAGTTGTCTCTTCCTATCTCCAGGTCAAGTTCCTGAAAGGTATTTATAGTTTTCAGATGGCTAAATTCCCTGTCCTGTTAGCATTTTAAAATCATAATTGAAGACTGTCATTCAGTATTACACATATGGGAAATGATACACTCTTCCATTCATTTGTAAATTAAATGAGAGTGTCAAGAAGCCCTTAGCAAATCCACTTATGAAAGGTTTATTAGCATATGGGACACAATACTTTATTTTGTGATTCTTGTGAGCCCCTCTCTGACCCTCAAGGCTTAATAAAGCAAGAGCAAACACTGTTTCTCCGACAATCTGTTTAACTTTTTTTTTTTTTTCTCTAAATGCACAAGCATTTTGAGCCTGTCATCTTCTGGTTTGCAGCAAGAATAATTCTTTCTCCTTCAACACCATTCCATATTACTTACTGGTAGAAATACTATGTCTACGTATTGCATTAACCATGTTTAGCAATGTGAAAAGTTAATAGATGGCTGTCTAAAGTAATGTTCTAATAGCTAAAATGCCTCAGGAATATATTAAAATGGATCTTGGCCACAGACAATATCAAGATTGTTGAGACGCACCACAGGCATCTTTTTTAAAGCCTGTTTTGTAATAAGCACAGAAAGTGAAGGTGCTAAATCATGGTTTACTACCCTATTTGCCTCATAGCCTCCCTGTCTCTGCTGCTGAGCCTCAGAAATCAATTTCACACACGGCTGCTATCAGCATTCTTCGAGCCATAAGACTAAAGCGCTTTCTCTCCTTTTTATTAAAACCGAGCTCACTTTTATCTCACAGCTCCCGCTTTTTGTTTTCTGCCTTTCCTTTCCACTGTGTCAGTGGTGAGAGTTCAACTGTCTCCTGCCTCCTTCCTTTTCACTTCTAAACTTCTTGAAAGGCTAATCCATGTCCACTAAACCCACTTCCTCAATACCCCCAAATTCCTTAACGCTGTGCAATCGGGCTTCTGCCCCACAGCTTGAGTGACGTGGGCTCCTCTGAAATTCATCAGGATCCCGTAATTCACCACATCGCCTGGCCTTCTCTCAGACCTTGCTGGGGGATATGCTCCCCTGGCTTCTTTGGCAGCGACTACTGGCCTGTTCCTCCCCTGCCTTTTCTTACTCATCCTCACTAGTAAATGCTGGAATCCTCAAGGTTCTTTTCTGTCTCCTCTCCAGTTGATCTCACCCACTTTCCCTCCCTTGAACTGTCTTCTCTTTGTAGTCACTACACAAAAACCCCTTTACCTTAATCTCCAGGACTCTATTTCCACTTAGCCTGGATGCCTTGTCAACATGTCCAAAATCAAACTCAGTATCTCAGTCCTCCATCCTTTCTCTTAATATACTTAAATATATAAGCATTTCTTTTTTGGGGGGGCATCCTAGTGCCAATTATTTCTGTTTTTATTATTAAGGATGATTTCTTTTTTTTTTTCAATTAATTACCATTTATTTTTTTATTATGTTTAGTTAAAGATTTTATTTATTTATCAGAGAGAGAGAGAGAATGAGCAGAGGGAGGAGCAGAGAGAGAAGCAGGCTCCCTGCTGAGCAAGGAGCCCGATATGGGACTTGATCTCAGGACGCTGGGATCATGACCTGAGCCTAAGGCAGACGCTTAACTGAATGAGCCACCCAGGCATCCCCATCAACATTTCTATTCAACATTTCCCCTCCCTCTAACCTCTCCATGCTCCACTTCATCCGACCCCCCCATGTACACACACACACACACACACACACACACACACCAACAATTGCTTGTACTACATGTTTTACTTTGGCAGTGTATCTCCTTTCTGTTCCCTCTTTCCCATTCCATTGACTGGTGGCCTAAATCAGACCGGCCTTACCATCACCTACATGACACATAACCGGTGTGTCAGTCAGCTTCCAGTTCAGATCCTCTGTAGCGTGGCTCTCAGGGAGTCAAAGCAGCTGTGGGTAAGGCTGGACTGGTGGTCTGGGATGGGGCCTTGAGTTCCAGGTGAGGGACTGGTCCTTGAGGAGGCTGACAGCTAAGCCAGGGAAGGCTCTCAATCACGGCATGCTGTGATTGGAGTTTTATAGTCTCAAAGTCCATACACACATTCATTTGATCCCCACAATACTCCAATGAGGCTCAGGTTTGTGGGCATCTTAGAAAAAAGGGAATAATGAGAGTTGGTGGATAGAGAGTAGCTGTCTAAAAGACTAAGAAGAAATCCACCATACACCCACTTCCCCAACATTTAAGAGGAATTTCGAGTCTTCATGTCTAATTAAGTCGGATAAGGATGGGTAAGTCGTCCAGACAAGAGTTAAACGTGGCTGTCAGGAGAGCAATGGAAATAAGACCAAATACTTAATCTAACACAGTGGATCTCCAGAAAAAGGAAAATAAAGAAAATAAAAAATGAGGTGACTAGCATATGCAGAATACGAGCTATCCTCAGAGTATCTGTCTTATTTGTTTTCTTTAAATCGGACTCAGAAAGGTTCTAATTTCTATCTTGTATAAAATGTTTATGGTTCCTATTTTTGAATAGTTTATGCATCCAAATGGCTGGTAGGTGACCCTTCAGATTACACCATGTCCTTTCACCCAGGAGAGTTCCGGGTCCCTCCATGCAATCTGTGTAACATAACAGGATAATTGTTTTCACATTATGCATCATAATCACCTCCTTGATGTGAGGCTCAATCCCAGGACTCCATGATCATGACCTGGGCTGAAGGCAGACACTTAATGGACTGAGCCACCCAGGAGCCCCAGAGCATCTTCAAAGATCCCAGACAAATTCCCTAACAGGTGCAAGGTGTTGAGAACCTTTAAAATATTCAATTGATCAGAGGTTATCAACTCTGGCTACATATTTAAATTACCTGGGAACTCAAGAAAAAATTGCCAGTGTCTCAGCCCCTCTCCACACCAGTGGAATCCAAACTCTTAGGGGAGGAGGCAGGAGGCTGCCCAGGTGTTTTTAGTTCCAAGTTCCTATGGTGACTTTGAGGCAGAGAAGGGTTAGAATCCTGAATTAGACAAGCATCTATGAGTGAATTTGCAGGATGACTTTCTGGAATCCACCTTTATCTCTTTTCTGTGTTAGATTTCCTGGCTTCTGGGGGCTTCCTCACTCCCACCCCCCAACTAAGAGGGATCCCAGTTTTTTTCTCAGCCGCTTTCTTTGAGCTCGCACGGGAGACACAAAGCTGTCGGTTGCCTTGAATGCAGGAAAAGATGAGAATAGTTTCTGGGAGTGAGATAGAGGAAGTTCAGCCTGTGGGAAGAAAGCAGTCCTCACTGCCGATGTTTCCTGGATATTTGCTATACGTTTGAGGTATTGTGCTAAGTATGGTGCATGAACTGTTTTCTTAAACATCATGATAATCCCCTGGGGTAGATGCTACTGCTGGTCACTGTTTTGTGGACAAGGAAATTGAGACACAGGGGGAAAAAAAAAAACCCAGAAAGGTCATGTTGGTGGAACCAGGATTTGAAATGAAGCCATCTGGCCCAAGAGTTCCTGCTGTTCACAAAGACACCAGTTGTCTCAAACTGGTGTATTTCAGAATCACCTGGAGAGTCAATAAAATACACGGGAGCCCAGGCTCACGGAAGGAGGAGGAGTCTGGATCTTCATAACTTTAACAAGCACTCAGCTGCTTCTGATACTGACCAAACATTGGGAAGTGCTATTGCCTTGCAGCAGATCACTTCCAGAGAAGACTGCAGAGGCTGATATCCATTAAGAAGGAGGACCTAGCCAGGAGGCGCCTGTCTTGGGTATGGAATAGACTCGAAATGAGCTCGCTCAATACACAAACTCTCCCGTCCTTAGCCCTTAGCCCCGCAACTAAGATAGGAATTCTCTGTCTTTGGTGAATAGGTGGTGAACAGAGGAAGAAGGGGAGGGAGGGGTTCATAATCCTGTTTCTGCGTCTGAATCTCCAGCCTAGCTTGGCTCCCATCAGTTAAATATTGGAAAGACCCTGACAGAATATTCCATCGCATCCGACATGATATCACTTGAAGTCACGTGATTATTTTATGTCCCATTTAGAATAAAGAAGCCACTTGTGAAACTATTCACTGCTAGCAATTATGAGATGCAACTAAGTTTCTAAAATCAGAAAAGAATTGTGTATCTTAGGATTGATGAAATACGGTACAAGCAATGAACTCTAATGAACTTGGTTCTGGAACTGGAAATCACTCAGCACGTTGGGGAGGCTTCTGCTGACAGAGTCCAAATAACAGAGTTCCAACAACATGGAAAATAGTCTGAACTGCAGATTTTAATAGGATTTGTTTGCTGTAAGAATTGAATACACATACACCAAAAGCTGAGGAATTCAAACCACTCTTTAGCATTTTGCCCTCGGATTTCTTATCTGTGAAATGGGTAGTGGTGAGGCTTCTCTGAGGTAAGATATGTCAACAAATAGCACAGTATTGGCACCTCGGAGGAGACTGAAAGTCCCTTTTTTTCCCTTTGCTAAGCCTGAAGAGATTTTTATGTTGTTTGCAGTCAGGTTTGAAAGGAGGACAGAAAGCAAAAGCGGTAGATGTACAAAATTAGAAAGTCAGAAGGGGCGTTTGATTTAAAACAAATACCTGTTTGATGCTCTTCCAAAGCAAATCTACTTTATGAGGTGAGGGCAAGCTATAATCAGTTTTGTACTAATACTGAGTAAAGAGCTGTGTGCACACAGGAGACTCCTCATAACCAGAAGAAATCACCGTCCCACAGGATTCCAGTGCCTGATTAAAAATCCGATGCCGTAGCAATTGGATTCATATAGAAAAAAAAAATCAAGAATTTATGTGACATGGAACTCATACTCTTTAAAATAAAATTTGTGTGTTATTTTTTCTTCAGTCATGTTGTGTTTTTGGTAGGAAAAGAGGAGTTTATGAATTTCAGATATGGCTTGGTCATTTTCTGAAGACCACAATCGGTATTTAATAAGGGCAGTTAACTTAAATGTACACCCTTAATGCTGCCCCTATTATTGGAGCTTCACCTGCTTCCAAAGAGAACTCCACGTGTGAGGCCCATATTTGATAATGCGGGGAGCTCCAAGAATTAGGGCAAAGGCAGTTGCTGGCTTCCCATGGAGACTCATCATTGTGACGTGAATCTGAAGAGGGGAATGGGGCACTATTTGGTGAGAACACAGGTAAGTACAAAGCCCCAGGGAAATACTGCCGTCTCTAACTACAATAATCACCCAAGGTACACAAGTGACGCCATGTTACGAACTTTGTGCTATGTGAGGCCACAGTGCTTTCCAAAAGCCACGAATGCCCCCTTTGAAATGGGCTCTACTTATTTGCAAAGGTACACTGAGAGCTCATGGGTTGGGAGCCATTTCTGCAGAGAGGCTGGGCCTACATTTCACTTCTTCCTGAGAGAGTGATGGAACATTCTTAAGGTGTCAGGATACGGATACCATTTGCTGCTTTGGAAGGACTTCCATAATCTGGGGGGAAGAAAATCTCTGACGAATCAGGCCAGAGTTTTGAAAGCAGGGAGGTCTTGAGTAAAACAATTCACTCTTTCCCACATTCATTCAGCATGCTTTTAAGCACTTACTCAGTGCCAGGCTATGGGCTGTGTGCTCAGTGGGGCGACCCAAAGAGCCCTGAATGTAGCTGGGGCTTTAAGAGCCTCTGAGGCCTCAAGATGTAAGGCAAGGGGAGGTCACAGTTTCATTCTCCCCTTTTCTACCATTGCTGCTGCCTTCACGGGCCTCTCTCCAGGAGAGAAGCATCAGTCTTCTGCAGTCCTTTGGGCCAGGCCTGTCCACTCCATGTGGCCGCCACTACTGTCTTCCTAAAGCACAAACTTGGGTCACTGCTCCCAGCACTGGCCTCTAGGGTCCCGCAGGAGCTGGTGATGCTCCGGCCATGGGAATTTACTCCCTCTTCCTTCCCTTGGGCCTCTGCCCATGCAGGTCCCTCTGCCTGAAATGCCCCCCTTTCTTTCTTGTGTCTGCCTGGTGAACTTCTACGGATCCCTTAAGACTCACTTTAGATGTCCCCCCCCTTTTTTAAGATTTTATCTATGTATCTATCGATCGATCTATCTATCTAGAGAGCAAGAGTGGAGAGAGGGGCAAAGGGAGAGAGAGAGAATCCCAAGCAGACTCCTCACTGAGCATGGATCCAACGCGGGGCTCGGTCCCAGAGATCATGTTCTGAGTCGAAATCAAGAATCGGATGCTTAACTGAGTAAAACGCTCAGGTGTCCCTTGATGTCCTTCTTTCATGTCCTCTCATTGACCTTCAGAGCTGAGTTCCCATCTGCCTCGCACGGAGCCTAGAGAAGGACAGGCGATGCATGTCTGCTTCTTTGCTTCCTTCCTTCCAGTTTCCTTCTTCGTGCAACTGCAGGACTTATATCCTCCACTCAGCCTCTGTTTTATCATTTTAAAACTTTGTCTAGAATCTGTGAGTTTTCTGGAGGGGAGGGGTGGTGGTGGTATGACTGGGTCTTTTTTATTTTTGTGTCCCAAGGAAAGTGTCTGGCACACAGCAGGCCAGGCCATTAGAAAGATTTCACTGGTATGAAGAGTTAGAGAAGATACAGCAGGACACTGGTTCGATTTCCGTAAAGCTAAACGGGTTTAGTTAGATTTTCTTCTGAAAGTCTGTACTTGGAACTTCTGGCTTATTCCAAGAACCTTTCCATTTCTTGCACCACTGAGACAGCATGGCGGAGTCAGTACAGGAATGAACTCTGCCTGAGTTCGAATTGGCACTTTGCTGCTACTAACAGGAATGAACTCTCTGTGCCCTGTTGCCTTACCTGGAACATGGGGAAAATAACTGTAAGCAGTCCAAGATTATTATGAGTGTTAGATATGTGTAAAGTATTTCTCACTCTGAAGCAAGCACTCTCCTCATTTATGAAACTAAGGTGATCGTGCTTTATTTTATTGATGTCCTTAACAAAGTAAAAAAGAAATAGAAATGTTGTATTTGTTTCCTATACTTCCTACCTACCTGCAAATACATCTTCATTTACTTTTGAAATTTTAATTGTCTATGAAATCCCAAAGTCTGGGTACCATTGTTTTCAGTGACCTAGAACTTAAAAATGGACACAGAGCACTGGATGGGTCCCTTAAAATCGAGATCCTGGAATCTGGAGGCAGAAGAGTCCCACTGATGTTGAGTCCCACCTCCACCAAATTGAATTTAGCCAGGGGAAACCATCAGGGGTTAAGAAGGGCTGTTGGATTCAGGCACATTGGGGCTGGAAATGGGGATACAACAGAAGTAACAGGAAATCAGAACCCCTCCTTGCCGGTTGGTTACCAGCGTGATACCTGAAGATTCATAAAGTTCCTGCATACAAATGGTTTCCGCAGAGGAAGCTAAACCTCTTGAGGAAAAAAAATCTACTGTCATTAGTGTTCTGTGTGCCACATTGGCTTTTTACTCCCTTGAATGAGAGCCTGCTTTAAGCATAGTTCTAATGTGGAGAACACAGGTGTTTAACGTATCAATAAACGCAGAGACAAAGTAATAGCTGCATTAAGCTTATGTCAGTACGACTAAAAAAGAGGATTCCAGAAAATAAAAGAAAGCAGAACTCGAAGAAGCGAGCTTAAACATAAATCTTGAGAGTTTTAGAATTTTTCCTACACATTCTTTCTTGAATCAAAATAAATAATGAATTAATGTGTCTATTTCTTTAGGCAGAGACCCCCTTACATCAGCGATAGTTAAATACACAGTTTAAAGAAAATAATACCATGACAGCAACATAAAACCAATGGCCAATTAATTCCTGTCTCCCTGCTCCCCATCTCAATCCTTTCTGACATCTTATGTGGAAAGACCCATCTTTAAAACCATGTCTATCTATTTTGTTCAACACAGTGTACCCAGGCTGTCATTAAATATGCTAATTTGCACCGAGGGAAGGGAAGGGACTAACATTTCTTGGTTACTTACTATGAGCGAGGTCCCACGTGAAATTATTTCCCCATAGACTTCACCATGTTTTTCACATTTTTTGTTGATAGGGAAAGCAAGATAAAGGAGCTCTATTGATACGACACAGGTTTAGGGCAAGCAACAAGTTTTACAGATCCTAGTCCCCCCCTCACCCCCTTTCTTGCCAGGTTATCTTCATGTTTATAAACCAACGATGATCCTTAAGTTTTTACTCAGGATGATTTTCCTGCAGCTTCATGGATTCCCTGGTTTCTTCTACATATGACATTTCAACATTTCAACCCCTCTCTACCAAGGCCAGCTTGGCTGGCTCTTATTTAAAAGTCCCAGAAGACATAACAGAAAGAGAACGAACTGTTTTTTGAAAGTGGTACAGACTCGGGGCCTCTGACTGGCTCAGTTGGTTAAGCATCTGACTCTTGATTTAGGCTCAGGTCATGATTTTAGGGTCATGAGATGGAGTCCTGCCAGGAGCCCTGCCCTGGGCTTGGAGCTGTGCTCAGGTTCCCTCTCTTCCTTTCTCTGCCCTCCTCTCCCTCCCCCGCACCTTGAGCTCTCTCTATAAACACAAAACAAAAAACGAGGGAGTACAGACTCAAAGGAAAGAGATCCAGATTCCAGGATCTGGATCCCACCTACTAGGTTTTCCTGGCAAATATGTCCAAATCTCTTTGCAAACATTTATATTTTACATCTGATTAGCGGCAAAATGAAAGCACTGGGTTAGGTGATTAATTCATTTATTTATGAACACTTTGTATATATCAAACTCTTTGTCTGGTATGGGGGATATGATTATATCCAATACAAAATAAAACCAAACGCCTGCCTTCAAAGAGATCCCAGTTAGTTAAGGTCACATTGTATGCCATCTCAGAGATTTCTTTCCGTTCTAAAATGCTGTGAATTTATGCCCTGGGGATCCAAATATCAGTGAAACTCCCTCTGTAACAGTAATATCAAAGCATGTTTGTTACCTCAGACTGGCTACAAGCAACAACGTCAGAATAAAAGCATGTGGCCCATCAGGGAAATTATATTTGGTTTCAATGACAAATGGTTGTAACAACTATAATGAAAATACAAACTATTAAAAACAAGAAAAAACAACAAAACAAAACAAAACAAAACAAAAAAAACCCTTTCCCTGAAATCTCATTCTGGCACCTGAACAGTAGGGGTTCTTATTGTTTCCATTTACTTTTTCATTTCTGGGTCTGCGGATCAAGTACAACATTTGCACAATACCCCCACACACTTCATATGGGGACTGAGACGCGGCCGGCTGAGCAGGATCAGAAACTAGACACCCTCCCATACCTTAAGATGGGAACCAAGTGAGGTCTATTTATTTTATTGGACAGTTTGAATTTATTATAGGTTGCTCATAATTTCCTGTCTCATTTCTTTAGTGCTCTTGGAATTGATGTCAGGATGTCTTAGGTTATCATACTCTTTCCCTCTTTTGTCCCAACATTTATGCCAACAGACTGAATTGACTTAGAGAAAGTCCCCGGACAAAAATTGAAGGGGAAAATACCCAAAGCTTTAGTTGGAGAATGGCAGAAGCTTTGGAAAAAAATCTGAAAAAGCAATGAAGATGAAAATGGAAACTCTGTGAAAATTAATGTAGTGTAGAATTGGCGAACATACCACTTATTTCTTTAAACAAATAGAAGAAAGAACCCGCTTATGAAGTGCACCCAAATAATTCACAGGTGGTGAAACTATTAGAGTCTTGCAATTTCTTGCCTCAGAAGTGGAATAAATCTCCTATATTATAAATGGTCTATGCTCCCACATGTGATTTTTCTGCTATTACCTTTATTTCAACTGTCCCCCTTTGCACGCACCAGGCCTTTCTGGTTTTATTATAATTAATATATTTTAATAAGAATTGTAGAGAAAAATCTCGGGACGCAGGTAGATGTAACTACTAAAGCAATAGGACTGACAGAGATAAGATCCCAAATGGAATATGCTTGTTTTTTACATGGATCTTTTGGCTGTTATAAAAGAAGCACAATGTAGCAGAAACTACATCAAATCAAAGTCTGCCAAAGTGATCCCCCATCATAGCCAGGCAGATGAAAACGCCCTCGCTGCTGGCCATCCCTAATTAATGGTAATTCTCACAATGATAAGAATTTGTTTCGAGGCAAGTTTTTCCCTGAGGAATTTGTCTTAACTAAAAAATGTTCTAGTGTGTTCTGCGACACAAACTGATATCCTGAACTGTGGAAATTGGAAACAAATTTTAATGTCTGAAGCCAAATACTGTCTGATAATATCCATAAAGATAATAATTAATAATCTGTGGGAAGCTGTAATTTACACTGATACATGGGTAGGATTAAACAGGTAGGGTCTACGTAGGTACAGAAGAGTTCCTTACAAGACAAGCAAGTTTGTTGGGCAACTGAAAATAGTCATGCCCATCACAGAACCATTCCCTACAGAAGAGTGCTTGTGAAAAATTTTAAAAATAACTACAACAAAATGTCCAATGAACTACCATTCCTCATTGCAAGAACTGTCTTTATCTTCCATGGACCCTGGTTCTTTGTTGAGTATACAGTTGGTGACAGATGAATGTCATGAATGAATGTAATCACTTGAAATTTTAGAGTACTCTATAGAATTTACAATTTACTCTATAGAATTTACAACACCTCAACATTTAATGCCACCTTTCTCTCTCCCAACATCCGGGAGAGTTAGGTGGGATGGGCAATCATAACACCCGGATGAGGAGCAGAGCGGAAGTGAGTTCTGTGACTAGCGCAAGATCACAGAGGTGGAACCCGTGCTACAGCCCAGATGGTTACACTCTAAAACCAGTGCTTTTTCATGACACCTGAGACATCTGCAAAAAAATGTATTAGAGATAGCTGTGACTAGGTCTACTCAAGATAGGCATTTCCCTTTGGATATTGCTGTGTGAAATATCTGGGAGTTTCGCGTTTATGTGTCCCTTCCCCTTCCTGTCACTTGTTCACTCCTTCATCTACTGACATTCTGGCTGGAGAGCAACATGGTGGTGTGCCTCGGTTTCTGCTTCTCCATATCTCTTTCTGTTTTCTTGGCCTTCCCTTTGGTCTGCAGGGTTCTATGTCCTTGGCGGGGGTGGTTGGTCTTGTTCTGCTTCAGAGATTCTGACCGTTTACCACAGCCCTGCCACTCCTCTTTCTTTTCCCCATTTCTTACTGTGCCACCAATTCCTGGATTCTGTTTGAAAAATGAGCATGGCCCCATTGTCCTGTTTGTCCTTTAGTCTTTGTGGTGTGCAACGTATTGTATACTTAGAGTGTGCTCAGGACTTGGGGGTATGTGGTGAGTTACACACCACAAAGATTAAACCATCATGAGGATGACATGGCATCTTCTCATTTCAATTTTTCCATATAATAAATGGAAAGTGGAATTAAGCCTGACTTATAAGGGAGTATTAGTATGCATGACATCTAAATTTCCAGCACATTTTAATTTTAATTTTTAATTTTAAGAGATTTCCAGTATAACAAACAACACCTTTCCTCAAAGGTAAACAAAAGTTTACAAAGGTTTATTTCTTGGTAGTGGGTAATCGAATGTTCGGGTTTGGGGCTCTGCTCCAGGAAGTCACTCAGGGACCCAGGCCTTCTACTTGGTGGCTCTGTCATTCCCTAAGGTCTTGAAGTTTTCTGTTGGAGTCTCTGCATCCAGCAGGCAGGTAAAGAGAGAGAGAATGCTGAGTGCTGGGAGGATGACATGGCAGACGTAAGTCCTAGAAATGCTACCTGTCACATCTAACTCCATTCCACTGACTAAAACTCAATCACCTCGCACCATCCAATCATGGAAAAGGCTGAAAAATACAGTTTATTTTTGTGTCCAGTCATAAAAACAAATGACTTGGTGAATCCGTAGCATTATCTCTGCTAAACTGAGAATTTTTGGCTACCTTCCAGTTTTATAAGAGTGTGCCAAATATGACTTTCTTCCTGAGGGCAAATTTCATAAAAGGAGAAATATTTCATAAAAGGAGAACTATTTGAGAACCAAATGGATTAAAAAAGACATGAAACATGCAACATTCATTCTATTTATCAGCAGCAAAAGGGATTGTTATTCACTTGTTGTTCATTGTATGGATGTCCATGTTTAAGAAAGAAAAAAGAGAGAGAAACAAAATATTTGTCCTCTCTTTAGAATTTATTAGGTTGTTGACTTGGTCTTACCCAAGCCAGAATTACTGAAATGTCTCACAGGTAAAATGATGTTCACCTATTTGTACTTTACCATCTTCTCAACTTTTTTTTTTAAGATTTTATTTATTTATTCAAAAGAGAGAGAGAGAGGCAGAAGGAGAAGCAGGCTCCCCAATGAGCAGGGAGCCCCATGAGGGACTTGATCCTAGGACCCCAGGATCATGACCTGAGCCAAAGGCAGATGCTTAACCATCTGATCCAGCCAGGCATCCTCTTCTCAACTCTTCTTGCTAAGTCTCTCTTACCCATCCTTTTATTCATCCATTCAACAACATTCACTGAGGTCTAATTACCAGGCATCCTGACAGAGGTGGCAGGGACAAGTCACTCCTGCTATCACCCACAGTTTTGTGGAGTGGACAGGAATGGAAACACAGTAGGAGAAATACAATGACAGAAATAAATGTGAGGGAGCCCAAGAACTAGAAGAAATGACATCTTAAAATATTGTAGATTACAATTTTTTGTGCCTCTGACAAACAATCGCTAAATGCTCCCCAAACATTGGGAGGATTTGGGGTAGGGTAGTCAAATAGATGTTACGGTATTTCTCCTAGAGAAGGTTGCAGTAGTTCATAATATGTCCATGACTGAAATAGAGACCATGAGTAAATGTAGGAAAATATCCACACTGATTTATAAACACTGAGCCTCTGTAAATCCAACAAATAGCAAGCCAGAGGTCACTGGCAGCTACAGACCACTACCATCGGGATAGCTTCTTGACTGACATGGCCAGAAAATTCCTAACTGCCCTCCACATGCTGGGTGCTCCAGTTAACAAAATCCCCAGGGAGGGGAAACCAGAACAGTTAAGCTTTATTCAATGTAGGTTTTAATCTTGAAGTTCGGGAATTGGGGAGATTTAGTCATTTATTTTTGAGCTCATGGAAAGAAGGGGTTGATAGCAACAACTTACCCCGGTTAACAGGCAGGCTCCCCACACAGCTGTGCTGGCCTATTTCAATTAGGATCTTTTAGGACTGACATCACCTCTGGTATGCCAGTCCTAAGCCGCTCATGAGCCAGCACTGCCAATCAAGCCAAAATTCAACCACACGGTATGGTTTTTATGATGGAGACAGAAAACGACATGAACTTGTCTCATTCTGGTGAAAACACAAAATTGGAAGCCAACTCTCCAGAAGAAGAAAATTAGTAAAAACAGCAAGCCTGTAAAACTTGATTTAGACACATTTTCCTCTGATTATCTCAATGCACTTAACTGGTAGGTTATTCATGATGATTCAAGGAATGCGTTCTCTCAAGAAAAGGCAAGGGCCCTCATGCCAGGCGAGGTCACTTCTCGGCCACTCTACTCATGAGACCACAAGAAATGGGGAGAATATGCAGAATGAGGGAAGGGTAGAATGAAACGAGATATGAGAAACTTAAACACTTAGACCTGGAACCCGAACTAGACAATATTAAAAGCAGAGCTGCCACTGAACCAGAGAAACTGGACTGTATACGTGAAGGGAACACCACGTGTGTGGACAATTAGCAAGCCAGGTAGTAGCCTCTGTGAGTTCTTTTCTCCCCCAAATTAGTTCACAAACAGCTCTGATGCATGTGTGTAAAAGCCCTTCTAGTAGGTGCTGCATGAAATGCAGACATTCAGAAGACATGATATTTTCCCCAAAAGAGTCTAAAATTATATTTTGATTAATCTGTAATAAAAGGGAGAACCAAAGGTCCAGACCGTGTCTCCTTCAGACAATTCCTGTGCAAAATGCAACCACACAAATGGGTTTTTTGTTTTGTTTTGTTTAAATGAGTAACAGGTATAGTGGTTAGCCACGTTTTACTGATTAAAACTACACAAATGCTGACCTTAATTTTGTTATTATTTGAACTTTGTGGGGCATCTGAGTTTGAGTAACAGTCTACAACATGGTGTGCTAGAGGACCACTTTCCACCTTATTCATACACAATGGTAAAGCAGAATCAAAATGTATTAGCACTTTTATAAATGCACAATCGAATACGTCCACGAGTTCATTTTCTCTCTCTTTTATCCAAGGTTTTTAATATCCAGGGGGTATTTCAAGGAAAACTTCCCTGGTGTAACAGAATTCTTTTGTAGTTCACTAGTGACCACTGTTGGACATACTTCCCTCCACTTACATGAAGCAATAGTACTGCTTCGTATGAAAATAAGAAAGGGGGCCAGAAAATGGTCCTGAACAGATCGAAACACTAAAAACAGGAGTCTGGGGAAACAAAACTGCAGCTGACCATGTCTAGACAAGAAACTTCACGAAAACATGAAGAAAATAATGTATATATAAATACCTCACTATGTTCTGTAGATTCAGGTGAAAATCCTCAGCTCGATTTAAAAACAATCTGGGCAGGCAAATAAGAAATAGATGTAGAGAGAAGAGTTATAGAAAGATACCTGTGTGTGCGTGTGTACACACATGTGCGTGCACACACACACACACACACCACACTCATTGGTACAGCCCACAATCTGCTGTAAATAAGGGATTTAATATTCATTCCACAAGCTAATGGTGCTTTTCGCCATCCAAGATAGATGCACTTAGATAATAGTGGAGGACAGTGCCAGAGCGACCGAAGGGAATGGGCTATTGTGTTTGACTAGTTTCCATGTATAAATTAGTGCAGAGAAGAAAAAGAAATTCAACAGAAAAACACATGTACTTTATTATAATTCCGAGTGTTACTCTTGCAACTCCCATAATAGCAGGCGAAAGAGCTTAAAACCACTTAAAAGAAACAAAAAGCAAATGCAAATTTGATTAAATGCCGTTCTGACAAGAAGTGATTTGACTTCAAGTTTGGACGGACACATATGTCAATGGCCGGTCATGGTTTTTGCCACATTCCTTTTGAGCTACACAGTTGGGACAAAGGAGGGAGAGTGAAAGAAGGGAGCAGGGTGGGAAGAGTGGGGAAGCCGGGTGATGTGGCTTCGTCTGACCCGAATATCAGGGCGAAATCTCTTGATTAGTATACTGTCCTATTGTGTGCCCAGAGTACAAAAGAAGTCTATGAAGTATGAGCTTTGCAGGAAAATATGATACAAAAGACACGGTGACCTCATTCTCTCAGGAAGCATGCTCCAAGGGGAAAGGATTTTGACAAAACTGAGGGTGAACAATATTCTATATTCACACACCCCCAAGAACGAAGCCATGATACAGATGATGCAGCTGTCGGTGACAATGAACATGGTTTTGAAGTAGAAACTGGACTCACCACTGAACAAAAAGGATGTCTTCCATTTAAGTTAAGATAAAGTTAAAGTCAAAAGTCAAATAAATTGATTCTCAGAGTAGATAGACTCTTCTAATGTTTAAAATGGTTAGGGGAAAAACAAGCCACCTAGTTCAATTTCTCCAGCCAGATCGAAGGTCGAGCTTGACCATGTCACACTTCTAGGTCTAAGTCAACGGCTGATGAGGCTCTAGGTCACTTTCTCTTAGGCCCATCATTTAATTGTGGTTACAGAGCTGAAGGGGGCAGTGCATGAGCCAAAGTAAAAAGTGTCCACGACGTTGCACATCACTTTAATGGTCAAGATGAGGCTAAAACCCTAAATGTCTCCAACGAAGACTGGGGACTGACTTGCATCATTGCTTCCATCACTGCTAAACATTTTACAACCAGAGTTCAAAGCAATCAAGTTATCTTTTCTCCATTATTTGACCTTTGCTTTCAAACATAAGCTTGTTCCTCTATCTGCAAAATAGGTTAAAAAATGTCTATTTGCAAGATGATTGTGCAGATTCCTTGTAATGCTTTCCAAACAACTAGCCTGGTGTTTGGCACATTTAGACATACAATCCGTGAAAGGTACTACCTATGCTGTTATTACTCTGCACAGGGGTATCTCTTGGTGCTCACCAATCTGTTCTTGTGATTCTCAGAATCCCAATTCATTTAAATACAGACTTAAACCAAACCTGGGTTTGACTTCATTTTATCCTCACAATACAATTATTGTGATTTAAACAAAGTATGTTTTGTGTTTTAAATCTGATATAAACAGTTCCTTTTTTTCCCCAGGTAAGTCTAATTATATGCTCAAATACAGATACGAACATTCAAGATGTCAAGGAGGGATCTAATGCAGTTACCAAATGGGTAGCAAAACAGTCTATTTCTGAATGGGACAGTTTTTCCAAAATATGATGAGATCATATTTCCATATGAAGATATAAGAAAAGCAACGTGTACTGGTAATTATGATGCAATTAAATGGGGGAACAAACACACACTTTTTAAAAAAAAATCACAAATAAGGAAAGATGAGGCAAACTAATGGTGTGTAACACATCCCATATGGAAAAAACTAGACACCTTTCATAAATTGCTTGCTCCCCAGTCATAGGGCACACCTAAACATTCTGCTTTTCATATTCCTCACAACAGCTAAAACTTAGTCCGTTCCTACTTAAAATTCAGCTTGCCTTTAAATGTCTTTGAAAATCTGAAAATATGCTTCTATATTTATAGCATTTGCAGCACAGCATTATGATTTCTTGGCCACAATGATGCAAATAAGAAGTGGGAATGTATAAAATATTTAAACACTGATTACTCTAGCTGATGAATCTTTGTGGAGCTTTTCAATTTGTACCAAATGGCTTGCTTTCCTTCTTCAAAATCATAGCACAGATCAAATTTGTCAGATTCTAATCAGAACATAACATTCCTTTAGCATCAACGAATCGATGCAACCTATATATTCGTTACGTTTTTACCTTGCTCCCTTCTTGCCTTATTACCTTCCGAGGAAGTGCTGGCACGCCACAAATGTGACAAGGAGAGCTACAATCACGTTTGTTTGGAATCGGTGTGTGCAAATGTTGGAATTGAACCTTCAGATGAGGTTTATGAAGCTGCCTGCCCAGAACACTCTGGTTTAAAAAAAATGTGCATTGCTATTAATATTTTGAGTGTAGATTTTTTTTGGACAGTCCATGTTCATTTTCTGCCCATAAAACCAAGTATGAGTCACAACGGAACATTTACTTTGAGTCAAAAATGCAGTGTGTGCTGATTCTAGTACAGAGCATCTTATCACTGTGACTATGGAAAGCAGCCTTGCACGCAGGCACACACACACACACACAAATTCAGCATTTTCTTCTTCTTTAAGAGCAGATCTGAGATCAAAGACCATAATCCTCAATTCATAAATACTAGCATTAACTTGTATCCATAGAGGAGTTAGAGTAATTACAAGCTATAATCTGGGTTGGCTGCAAACAGTCTCTCCTTCCCTCTTTTACCTGGTTCCCTAGCACGTGTGCAGAGAGGGAGAAGGAGTCATAAAAGGCAGTGGGGAGAAAAGCCCCTTGCAGCCCATCCTTCAAAAATTCCAGGAACACCACAGTGACTGAGTTTGATTTCAGGACGTCTGTTACCCAAATTCCAAGCATGCACACCACGTTATTTACACAGTCCCCAGCTCACGGAACTCTATGCAGTAGATCCCAAAGCTCGAGGCTGAAGATTATTATACACCTCTCGCAATCTCCCAAAGTCAAGCGCACTTTATTTGGCTTGGGAAGCTGGGGTTTTTCTTTCTTCTTCTTTTTTTTTTAATCGTGTAAATTATTTTACCTGGTGTTTGAAGATCAAGATACAGACACACACACACACAGAGACACACACACACACACACACACACACACACATACACACACATATACACACTACCCCCCAACAGCACCCAGACTAAGTGGCAATAGCCACGTATTGAAATGAAAAGGCATTTACCAGGAGCAGGAAAGCCAGGAAGAGGAGCGGTGTGCCAGGAGTTGCCCGACGACGGCAGCGTTCCATGCTTGGATCCTTGCCGGAATCCGAATCGGACACTGAATAAGCTGCTAAGTGCTCCTCTGCCTGCTGTCACATCCAGTCCTGGTGCTAACACTCCAGCCCTGCCTATCAGCTTCCATCAGCCCCGCTCACATTTCCTGACCGAGGGTGGGTGGGTGGGTGGATGGGTGGGGGGTAAGCTGAATGGAATCTCTCTCGGAGCAGGCAGCCAGCCAATCAGGCTCCTGCTAATCAGACATGCTGAATAACAAAGCCGGGGGACAGAGAGAAAGTGTAACAGTGCGAGCAAAAAAAAAAAAAAAAAAAAAAAAAAAGGGGGGGGGGGACGGGACGAAAAAGAAAGGCGAGCGGAGCGTGCGGCCAGTAGCAAGAGAGAAATGCAAAAGATGCCGAATTGCAAAAGATGAAGCAAAGTCCTCTCCTTGTAAAACTAACCTGGTTGGTTCTTTGTTAAGATACCTTTCTGTTTGCCATTTGCTTGTGCGGGTGCCTGTTGCTTTGTAAAGTACAGTAGCTCCCCGTGACTCTGTATTGTTCCATTCAGGAGAGAAACTTAATCCCTGTCAATATATAACATATGCTATAAAGGGAAAGAACCAGAGACAAAAACTGACTTAATGGGCCGTTGAAACGTGTTCTGTACAACCGCTTTCTTCGTTTTCCATGCAGTTCCTCTATTTTCTCTCCTGACTTGGAAAAGGGAGGCTATATAAGTTTTTGGAGGTTCCTTACTAAACCTAAATAGTGACGTAAGTTACCTTTGGGTATTAATGACTTGATCTATGGGGGGGGGGAGGAGCAAGTTGCTTCTTTGTAAAGTGACTATTTAAAGTAGTCAAGATTTACAGTAAAGGCACAATTAGAAACTTAGATCCCCTGGTTTTAAAAAAAAAAAAAGCCCTTTAACAAAGACTGGGATGAGTGGGGCTGAAATTTGGGGTTGAGGAACCGTCTGGTTTTGACACACTGCCAACTCTCAACTATCTGCTTTGGCAGGGGCGGGAAAGAAAGGATGAATTAAATCCTCAGTTAATCCCCAAACCTTTTAACCAACCGTTTCAGCCTCCTCCTTATCCGAGTCCTTTATCAGAGCAGCTACAACTCAGCAGCAGAAAGGACTGAAGGGAGCCCACCTCCTCTTCCCTTCTACTGTTGCAAGAGGCTCGGACAGGAGAGGCTCCAGAGGAAGTGCTAATGAGCAGTGAAGTGAGGACAAGGCCAGGAACAGCAAAGAGAAGGTCAGGAAGCATCGAAGTCTGGGTAATCCACCAGCAATCAAGATTTGACTCTACCAGAGGAGGATTTGATTACAGTTTTAGGGAAGTGTCAAGTGTCAAACAGGGACGTCTTTCCCCTTATCTGCTAAAAAAAAATCATTGAGTGTTTGAGAGAATGAAATAGCAAACTTGACCTTCCATTTCTATAGGTGTGTCGCCAGGACGTTTTTCCTTTGTAGATTTCCCGATAGCCCAGAAATACACATGGTGGAGGCAGAAGACGTTCCTCTCATTAATAAAAAATACTGACAAGAGTCGGGAAACACACAACTATGGAAAACCTGATCAAGCCATAATGGGCATGTGAGTACAGGCAGGTCTGCCCATATACATACCTGCAGCATTGCTTCTCAGAAGGGGGAAGAAAAGCAGCTTGTTCAATGTCGGGTTACTTACTTCACACGGTCTATCAATTAAAGACAGAAGAGATTTAAAATTCCCATTTTCAACCCGTTAGGAAAGTCAGGGGATACAAGGATCCACCTTGCCCCTCACTTAGAAAAATGGACGGTAAAAATCCGTAACAGAGATCTTATTTTGAAGTATGTTGTCCCCTTTCAGAGAGAACAGTTTTATAAATCTGTGAAAAATCAGCTAATGCTCACGAGCTAAAGAGAACTCACAAGTAGATGTAAAACTGTTTTGCTGGTGTTATCTGAAATCATTCTATTAAAGAAATGGAGTGATGGAAATCAACTTTCATTCATAAAGCTGTGTTGTGTATCTTTCCTTTACACCTTAGAGTTTTCTACTACAGGGTTTTTTCCTTCTATCAGAGTCATTAGCTGAAGAGTTCCAACTAGTTCTATAAAATGGGATATTTTATTGAACACCACTTTCTCCCTCTTCACAAGCAACCGTCACTCAAAAGGCACATCCAAAGGGATGAACAGGTGAGGGGAGAAGGAATAGTAGTAGCAAGAGTAATGATATGATATCATTTGCAGAATAATAGGGAAAAAATTGGCCTTCTCAAAGAGTAACTGCTAGCTACTAGTAATGCTCGTCTAGACTCCTTCCTACTTTGGAAATAAACAATACCTAGATATGCTGAGTCTGAGATTTCTGCCTTAGAGTTTTGATGGACATGTTGATGTCTAGCATGATGGTCACCTTTACGTCTTTACAGTCTCTGGATATTGTGATATTTTTTAGTCAAGCCCTCAACCATCTGTTGAGTGCCCAGAGGACACCCACCACAATGTCTCCTGCTTTTGGTCCCAGTACTCCTAGCATTTCCTTTCCTGTTGGAGATGCTCAGGGAGACTAGGAAAAGCATTGTCAAACATTACACAGTGCAGGGGCACTGGGGTGGCTCCGTGGGTTAAGCCTCTGCCTTTGGCTCAGTTCATAATCTCAGGGTCCTGGGATTGAGCCCCACATCAGGCTCTCTGCTCAGCAAGGAGCCTGCTACCCCCTCTCTCTCTGCCTGCCTGCTGTGATCCCTCTCTCTCTCTGTCAAATAAATAAATGGAGTCTTTAAAAAAATTACACAGTGCAGGGCAAACTCTAAGATCACTGTAATTTTAGAAAAAAGAGAACAAAACCAAGTTAGGGGAGGGTGATTGGAGTAAATTTTGGGGATGAGCTAATTTTGATAATTACTGAAGTTTATGTTGTCTCTTTAATAGCTGCAAATGGTTTTACACCCACAATCTCACTTGACCTTTATGATGACCGTGTGAAGGCATGTAAGTACTCACCCAATTTTATAAATGTGGAAACTGAGGCTCAGAGGACTTAAATGACTTGCCCTGGGCCCCACTGGCTAGAACTGGCCATTGAATAGGGCCTTCTGACCTTGAATCACTCTTCTCTCATATACACGTACTTCCCTATGTATACGCACGCATGTGCATATATCTCCGTGTGTGTATACGCCTACACACCCACATGCACACTTCTAGAAGCTGGCAGTGGTGTCACATACGTCGGAGGGCGATGCTTATAGTGAAGGAGGACGGAGCAGAAGGCAGGCTACCCAGGTTTAACCCTGGGTATATGTTCCCTGACAATGGAATGTATCTTATTTTAATCTCTAGTTTCTCTGTCTCCCACCTTTGTCATCTCTCAAACTTTTTCCAGTGCCAAGGAAAAATAACATAAAACCCGAGGTGATCTAGATCCTTACTAACAGCGGCCCCGGGAAAGGCCCCTTATGGCACGGGAGCAGGGCGTTGGCCGAGAGCCTTTTCCCTGGGCAGGTATCTACATTAAAGCTGTCTGCTAATGTCTAAGCGGCAGCAGTGGCCCAGCTGCCATAATACTGGTTACTGGCTCCCTGTGCAATATATTAGGTGAAATGAAAGCAGAAGCAAGCGAGAGAGTGTCAGGACTGTCTGAAGCATCATTCCAAATGGTATGGATTTAACAATACTTAATTTAAAAAACACCAGCTTGGACAGGAGCAAGCTGTTAACATTCAGTGTGCTTTATGGCAGGAAAGAGTGAGCTAAACTCTCAGAATTTCTCTCTCTGGGGAGAATGCATTACAGCATTCACGCCAGAGCCACCTGTCTCCTCCTTGCTTGGCCCTCCAGTAGCAGCAGTTGGAGTGGAGAGGGCAGAGAATCTTCTGGAAAGAACTCAGGGGTGGGGGGCCTTGATGAGCTGAGTAGGACCTCATCTCCCCTCTTGTAGGAGGTGGTAATGGCAGCACCTGAGCCTTACTAGCCTCATAGGCATGTATGGAAGTTGTTTAATTTCGCTGGATAATTCTGCAAATTAAGAGGAGGAAACCATGGTGTGGGGATGAATAAGGTGAAGCTACAGGAAGCCCACTGCTACTCTCAGGGGCAGAGCGGGAATCTGAGCCCGAGTCTGGACCTCTTCAATGCAGCTAATTTCCATTTAACACCAAAGAGTCTGGAACCTTCGTTGTAGCTCCCAAATCATCTCGCATGAGCTCATGTGACACGAGCGGAAATTATGCAAGGTAGCGAGTGATTATTATCCTCAATTTATAGTGAGCAAAACTGGTGCTCTTATAGGGTAAGTGGACTCATCAATACTACTTACTAGCAGGTGGAAATTTGGAGCTGTATCTAAGGTCTTCTGCCTCCACCACTGCCCGGGAGATGTTGACTGATGATGAAAATTGCTACCTTTACTGAGAGTCTCCCATGTGCCAGTCACTGTTCTGAGAACTTAATTATTTCATATAATCCTCACCACAACCTGATGGGGAGGTACGTCGATTATCCTCAAACAGATATGATTTATGGTTGCTTAGAACTCAACATTTGTCCCAGCTACTGCCCTCCTGAAATGCAGAAGCCATAAACCTAGAAACTGCATTTCCCAGACTCCCTTGCAGCTAGGGTACAGATGTATTTTAGATTTGGCTGCCCGGGAGTGCTCGCATAAGATTTAAAAGAAGAAATGGGGAAGAGACCACACTTTGCTTTCTCTGCTCGTTGAAATGGCCTAGAGTAATGCCGTTGATCTGCAATCACCCCAACTAGTCACTACCTTTGTGGGTGAACAGAGGCAAGTTTCCATGCAGTTTAGCAGCTGGCTCATAGAAAGTGGGCCACCATGTTGCAGACCTTGCATTTCCAGTCATCTGGTGATTTACTGTTTATTGAAGAGGAGAGCTCCTGTGGTGATCTGTTACTGCAGATTAGCACGCGAGTTTTCAGGAAGCTCCAACTAGGGTCTTTTTTGTTGGCAATTCCAACTTCTTGTGAGTTAGTTAATTCCTTTATAATATAGCACTTTCTGCATCAGTTAGCAAGAGGAAATTTAATTCTCTGAAACAGAATCCTTGACCGATATATCTATCCCCTTTACCAGGTGAGAAAACTGAGGCATGAAGAATTGAAAAATTCAATAATTTTCTAAGATCACATGTCCATGAAGGGGAAGGGCCAGGATCTCAGGGACCATCTGTGTTCTTAATCACTAAGCCACACTACCTCTTGGCAAAGCAGCAGGCTGCAGGAGTTCAGAGAAAGGAGAGATTATTGTTAGTTTGAGGAGACACTAAGGAGGACCAAAACAGAAGAAACAGAAATTGAAAACCATCTTGAGATATACAGAGACTTTTAAGAGATGCTAAGAAAGGGGGAAAAACTTAGCAGGTGAGGAGGACAGAGTAAGCAGAGAGAAAGCAGGGACATGTAGGACCAAGGCTTCTACTCACCTGACCCACTATTTTAGGTTGCTTAAAAGGGAAAAATATAAGTTTTTAAATTCTTTGTCTCACAGTCACAAGTCACAACCTTAGTGATCTCTCCCTATAAAGTGTCTATGCCTACATGTTACGTAAGGAAGGAACTCAGCAGATTTAAAAATTTGATTTGATTCATCTTGAGCTGCCGAAAGCCCTAAGAGCCTCAGGTTGCGTTTCGTTTTATTGTCCACAATGCTTAATTTGGGGCTTCTTCCACTGTAGATACCCAGTTAGAATCTGTGACCCTGACCAATAATGGAGAGGGATTCTGGAGGCTACTTAGTGCAGTGGAAAGAACCCAGAACTTGGAGCCAGAGAGTTCAAATTCTAGCCATTCCCCTTATAACCAGGAGGGCTTTCAGGAAATAAATTGATAAAAGTCACCAACCTGGCTTTTTGTCTGTTTTTGTTTTAAGCCATTCTATGATGAGTATAAGGGTTAGCATCACAGAGCAGTTGTGGGCTGTGGAGAAAGGGATTTCCAGAGTATAGCTCAGTACAAGGTAAGAGATTAATTAACATTACCATTCTAATTGGTGGGCATATGAGTATCCACAGTACATGTCTTTCAACCTTTCTGTGTGTTTGAAAATTCTAAATAAATTCTGGTTAAAAAATCATCATAATTTAGGTTCGAATCCCAGGACTCTCTTCCCCTGCCCCGAGAAAGCAAACAAACGTACCAAATGCGTAACAGCACTGAACCACATGGGGAGGCTAGAATTATTCATCCCTTCCAAACTGGTGATTCTTCTTCTGCCTTTTTCTGCATTGCTGGAGCTACCTCATGGATCACAGAGGTCTGTTACTAAATTAGATTCCACAAACACTTATTGAGCACCTACTGTGTGCAATGCTTGACAGATATCGTGGAAGCAGATAAACTATCTCTTGTAGCCTTTTTGACACAGAGAGATACCAGTTTAAGTGCTGAGGTTTGAATTATGGTTGTAATAGTCATATGTTTAACCCAAGTGTAATATAAAAATCTAAGGCCCTTGATTCTTAGTTCAGTTACTATTTCCATGACATCATCCTTCTCAGATAAAATAATTATCCCAGAGCCAGACAATAAGGTGAAGGAGTGTTAACAGATTTATAGGCGATACTGAGAGAGTAGAAGGAAAAGGCAAAAGCCAAATTCCTCAGCTTGGCATTCAAGGACCTCCCTGATCTGCTTCTAGTCCCAGGATAATAGAAAGTCATGCTCCAGCCCAATTGAAATACCTGATATTACCCTAGCGCTCCAAGTATTTCCACTCCTGCGTATTTGTTCATTCTGTCCCTTCTGCCTAAAGGTCCTCCTTGTCATCTCTATCTTGCTCAAATCCTTGTTAACCTTTAAGGTGTAGTTCAGACAACTCTTCTACAAAGCCTCATACGAAATTGGCATTAGATAAATACTTGTCAAATTAACATGTGAGTCGGTGCACATATGCCATGTTTACAGATATGGTGTCAAGAAAAGAAGAAAAGAGGAAACAAAAGCAAGCAGGAAAATTGCAAAAGAAATCCTGGTCTCCGAAAACTAAATGTAGATCAAAGCTAAAATAAAATTTGAATTTCAGAATAGCAGTTAAGCCATGGAAAATCAGAGTTCTCTTCCTCTAAAATAAAATAGATTGTGTGTAGCCTTCAGTTTTATTTCTGTTGTACACTGGTTATATTTGCTAATACCAGCTAGATGAATGGCCTCTCTGTTGAGTTAGAAAAATTATCTCATATCACAATTATAAATATAGTCAGAGAAATATAATAATTATCAAATAAAGGAATGCTGAAAAAGAACTTATAATTAAAAAAAATTTAAAGCATAGTTTATTTTTTAAGTTTCTGAAAAGGACACGGAGTTTGTGGGTAAAGTTGGATGTTTTATCTTTCCTACTTCAAAATGGGTGGACTTTTTCAAAAATTAAAAATTTAAAAAATAAAAATTAAAAAATTAAAAATAAAAAAGGGTGGGCTTTTTTAAAAATTAAAAAAATTAAATTAAAAGTTAATAAAAATTAACATATTAGTTTCATATTATTATTCATATTCATAATATTATTCATATTATATAGTATTTCATATACATCAATAGTAACATATTATGTTATTATGAATAATAATAGTAACATATTATTAGTTTCAGAGGTAGAGTCTAGTGATTCATCAGTTGCATATAACACCCAGTGCTCATCACATCATGTGCCCTCCTTAATGCCCATCACCCAGTTACCCCATCCCCCACTTACCTCTGCTTCAGCAACCCTCAGTTTACAGCCTATAGTTAAGAGTCTCTTATGGTTTGTCTCCCTCTCTGATTTTGTCTTATTTTATTTTTGCCTCCCTTCCCCTACGTTCATCTGTTTTGTTTCTTAGATTCCACATATGAGTGAAATGATATATTTGTCTTCTCTGATTTACTTACTTCACCAAGCATAATACCCATAATACCCTCTAGTACCATCCAGGTCATTGCAAAAGGCAAGAATTCATTTTTGAAGGCTGAGTAGTATTCCATTGTGTGTGTGTGTGTGTGTGTGTGTGTGTGTGTGTGTGTGTGTTTCCATAGTTTGGCTATTATGGACATTGCTGCATAAACATTGGGGTGCAGGTGACTCTTTAAATCACTATGTTTGTATCCTATGGTGGCCTTTCTTTTGAAAATACTGCATGGAGGAATTTGGATCTTGGTAAATATGGCAAAAAGAGAAAACATTATATTACAACATAGAGAATTGAATACAAGCCCACAACAACAAAAAGTTACCCATCTGCTGGTGCCCTCTGGGGGAAATATGGGGTGCAATTGGAAGAAATAAGTAAAAAAATCCAGAGACTTACTTTTTTTACACATGCATTTCCTAGAAGTTAAAATCCCACATTGGTTTCCCAGCACAGAAACTAGTAGTTACTGACCCTGTAGAATTCCAGTGATAAAGGGGAGAATCCCCATTCCTTCAATATGATTGTAGGGTGGGAGCTAATCACAAAAGCCTTTGGGAGCTGCTGGAGTGGACATGAATCCTAGCCTTGAGGTTTCTTGCATTTAAGGTTAGCAAGATAAATTTGCTGCATGTCGCCTGATCATACCTCTAGGGGGACTGTAGGTGGAAGCATGACGGGAGTGTGCAAAACAAAGAGGTATTAAGGTCCGAGGCTCATGACGGTGAGGATTTGGGGAAGGTCTGTTTTAGAGAGGCATATCCTTGTCTGAATGGTCATACAGGCCTAGCTTTTGGTTTGTGTGTTTGCTTACATATTTTCCCTTGGCCAGTACCCCCACCCCAACTCACCCTCTATGTTCCCTTGCTTTCCTATCACTCAGACTCTGATAAAAATGCACTTGTCAGACTCAGATAGCCTTGTGAGAAGAATGTTCACTGTAATTATATGCATCTACTTTTTTTCTCAATAGACTCGTTTTTAAGGTCATGCTTACATGTTAGGGAACAAAAATTTTACATAGCATACTAGTGGCAGAAATATTAGCTGTCTCTGGATATCCATTACTGTTTTGCTGCCTTGCTAACACACATACATGTCCAACCAGAAGAGACATATTTTCTGGCTTCTCTTGCAGCTAGGTAATGTGACCATGTGACATGTTTCTCACTAAGGAGATGTAAGTGGAGGTAGAGGATGTAATTCCAAGATATGTCCCTAAAAAGAGGAGCATACTCTGCTTTACCTTTTCCTCCTCTGTCTGATGGGAATGATGATTAGAAGACTGGAATAGCCATCTTGGACTATGAGGGAATCTGGAGGTGATACTATTCTGGCGGCAGGATTATGCAAAACTATGAAATAACTAGGCCAAGTTATATATATATAGTCTTCTGTCAGCTTCAAATCTGTGAACAAACATCATTTCTCTGGCTTTGATTAATGGCTGATAATAGAAATGTGTATATGTAGCACTCCTGAGATCTAAAATTATCTAAGACAATTTTGCTTACATAGTTCAATTATATAAGAATCCCCTGGCAAATCCTTAGAATATAATGGTCAAATACAAAATGTTTCATTTTTTAGATAATGAGGGCTATATAACTCCCTGAGTTTCTCTCTTTGCTTTGATTACTAGGAAGTTCAGAATAAAAATTTGTGCTCAGTGGGTAGATTTTTCCTCAGCCTATGGTTTTAGAAACAGTTTGTCCACTTCCTTGATCTTTACATTCTGTTATTCTATGCAAGTGGTTTGGTATTTTTTGCATTGCAATTTTACCCTAAATAACCTTTTGATTTGTTTGGAAGAAGGTGGAGTATAAGGGTATAAAACAAAATATTGTGATTGTAAAAAGGAAGCCATCTGTGGAGCACTTTGAAAGAGATGATAAAATAAGAGTGAGATTTCATGCTGATGAAAACAATCTTTTTCTTTATCCTTATGGTGATTAAACCCATTTTTGTCACCTTCATGATTTATCAGACTTTTCAAGGCTACCCTACTCTTTCTAAGGTTCACATCTTGTTATCTTTAGTTAATCGGAGAAACTTCAAAATTATTTAAGAAAATTTATTCACTCTGGATTATTATTTCTTATATGTTACTTCCACTGGTATAATGCCATTCGAATGGAAAAATTTGTTCCCTCATAATCAAATTTAATACCTTAGTAGAATTCATAAAATACCACTACAGGTTCCATTAATCTAATGTTTGATTTAGCTGAAATGATTTCGTCCTGAGGCTAGTATTACAGATGAGGTATATGAGGGAGGGATTGGCAATGTCCTGAGTCACCTGACATATGGGACAATGTACTGTTTCCATCTGGTTCTAGTTGTCTAAGTTGCTCAAAGCCTCACGTTAGTGAAGCTTGGGGTCATGAGGGCACTTTGGCCATATACTGTACAAAAATATTACTGGTCTTAAGAAGCCTGGGAAGGAGAGTTAATGTGTCAACTGCAAATCATCACCACAATCAAAAGAACAGCAAACTACTCAAACATTAGATGGTCAGCGTTGAAGACAGTTTTTGAGTCGCATCTGTTCATTCCCAACTTGTGGCACGGCTACCTGACAGGAGGAATCTACTAAGTGTTTGTTGAATGTACAAATTATAAAAGCACAAGCCTGATTCCTCAAAAAATTAAACAGAATTATCATAGGACCCAGCGATGCCACTTCTGAATATATACCCCAAATAAATGAAAACAGAGACTCAAACAGATAGCTGTATACCCATGTTCACAGCAGCGTTATTCACCATAGCCAAGAGGTGCAAGCAACACAGGTTTCTGTTGACAGATGAATGGATAAACACATAGGGTATATACATACAATGGAATATGATTCAGCTTTAAAAAAAAAAAAAGAGGAGGGGCGCCTGGGTGGCTCAGTGGGTTGAGCCTCTGCCTTCGGCTTGGGTCGTGATCTCAGGGTCCCAGGATCAAGCCCTGTGTCGGGCTCTCTGCTTGGCAGGGAGCCTGCTTCCTCCTCTCTCTCTGCCTGCCTCTCTGCCTACTTGTGATCTCTCTCTCTGTCAAATAAATAAATAAAATCTTTAAAAATAAAAAAAGAGAGGAAATTCTGGCTCAGGCTACAACATGGAGGAAACTTGAAGATACGTGTGGTTCCATCTGTATGGGTCACCTAGAGAAGTTAAATTCATGGAGACAAAATAGAATAGACATTATCAGCAGCTGGGTGGAGGCATATAGGGAATTCATGTTTAACGCATATAGGGATTTGGGTGGGAAAGATGAAAAAGTCTGAAGATGGGTGATAGACACGAATGTACAATAATTTGAATGTCCTTAATGACATAGAACTGTACTCTTACAAATATTTAAAATAGTAAATTTTCTGTGACATATATTTACTATTATAAAACACTTCTGAGGAAGAGAAAAAATAATATAAAATAAGATATTTATTAAAATCTGGACATCTAAAAAATAAAATAAAATCTGGACATTTATGTATTATGTTTCTTAATGGTAAGATTTATTTTGCTTCTTTTTTACATCACTTTCTTGTATCCACAATATTCCCTTTGGAGAGGAGGTGTGGGAAAATAGTACTTGTTTTAAAAGTTACACTTATTAAAAATTAGATCAGACACATGTATTTAATTTTCCATGCCAAAGGATAAGATTCTGATATCTTTAAGTGCCCCATGTTACTGCTCACATGTCACTATAAGGGTTTTATAAAGAGTCAGCAAAACTAATCTGTGGCACCATTTGCTTCAAGATTCTGTAATTATTTCCCCTTCTTTTGGAGGGGAGATTTCTATTGAAATGTGAGTTTGGTCATTGTAGACAGGGATGTCATCCACTGTGTATGTTATAAGAGAATACGTCCACTGTGTGGCCTTCAGAAGAATTATCCCAGAGACTTCTCGTGGCTGACCCAACAGAGTATTTTCACAGGTCTGTTCAAGGAAGAACTTACTTTTACAAAGAATGAGAGCCATGAAAAGAAGCTGGGGGTAGCGATAGTACCCTGGTGTAAAACCTGCATGTACACCTAGTAAAATTTGGAAATTGAATTCACTCTGCTTCAGATTTCATTTCCCCCACTATTAAATCAGAGTACGACACAGGCATCACAAAATCTGCCATAAATAATTCTTCACAACCGTCTGCTTCAGTTTGAGTGCCCTGGACTCTCTCCAGCCATAAAACCTGGATCTACTTTTACCACTAGAGAGGATCGTCCTCCCCCCACCCCCGGTTGGTTGGGGCCGAAGATGCCGAGATTGAAAACAAGCTCGGTGTTCAAGGAGTTACTCTGCAAGCTACACCTTATACAGCAAACAAACAGGGGTTTCATTGTGGAGCTAGGCAAGTCCTTGAAAATCTTGACAAGATTTATAAATAAGATGTGTTGTTTATTTATTATTTTAAAAAACTTTCCATTGTGTTCTTCTTGGTAATGTAACATGATATATATTTTTGCCAAGAATAGGGTGTGGTTGCTCCGAGGCTTAGCCGATCATGAAATGTCATGCTTAACACTTGAGTCAGAACATCAAAACAATGCAATTCTGGAAAAAGAGTGCCAACAGTTTTCCCACTTCTGCTAGATTCAACTCTATTTGATTTGTGAGCATTAGTAGGTTTTCTTGTGACCGTGAGTCGTCAAGACTCTCAAAATATTGTTGGTAGCTCTGGAATTTTATATGTGCTTGCTTCATCCTGAGGCAGCCCGACCTCCTCTGGCATTCCTTCTATCCCTCTCTTTCCTTCTCATTTCTTTGTCAACTGTTGTTGGTTAATAATAAGGTACTTGCAGGGATTAAAATCAAAGGCAGAATCTTACTTAGGGATTGTACTTCAAAACCACGCGAGCAATGCCCAGCAATGCGAGCTAATGAGCTCACAACTTTTTAAATGACCCGATGAATCCAACCTCGTAAACACTTGTCTCCTTAGTGCTACTGAAGATACGGAAATCAATTTTTGTAGAATCTGACAGAGTTTGATACTTGTCCAAAGAGTCCGGTTAACTAAACCAGATTGGAGGTTTCTCTGCTCATGATGGGCCCCTTTGGTATGTTAAGTTCCCCGGGTGCTGAGACTTGATCTTGTAGCTCCAGTGTCCGGAACAGTGCTTGGTACATCTAAGGTATTCAATAAATATTTATTAATGAATAAAATAACTAGGGAGATAGGGTTCTGAGTACAACAGAGGACTTGAAATCAAAATATCTAAGTCCATACCAAGAAACTAGTATCCGGAGTGATAGATAAATTATGTCCAATAAAGTACCAATGAAGTCTGACCAATGAAATACACATTGTTTACGCTGTACTGTTTCCTGGATAGCGTAATTTGTAGTACGGAAACCAAGCATTTTATTTTACTCTAAGATGTCTGACAGTGGATATAAGTTCTCAAATACTATCTGCTGAATGTCTAAATAATGGCAAAATCCATGCCCATGCGCCAACTGTTTCAGACAGATGTGTGGAGTACGAACGCACAGCTTCTACACTTCAGTTATTATGGTGACTTCTGAAAAACAGAGCTAAGACATCAATCCCCGTCCTTCCTTAAATACTAGAAATAATACTTCCAGTGTTTCTATAATATTGAAAAACTTTAGTCCTGTGTTATTTCTGAAAACAGAAGAGTTCTGTTTGTTCAAAATATATCTGCTCATGGTAGCAAATAGTGTTTTTTAAAATATTGTCAATAAGGGAACGAGACCCAGGCTCTGAACTTCTCAGAACGTGCATGGGAATATTTTTGTCATAAAATCAAAGGGCTGGACTAGATTTGCTCGGGTCTCTTTTAGCTCTAAAGTTTTATAACTCTGACTTTAAAAACAAATTACCCATGGGGAAGTAGTGTCTTTGTAACACACTCAGAATTTTCATTGTCATTGGATAGAGACCCCTCTCTGATTCAGCACATTCTGGCACCAGTCTTGTTTACAGTGTATTAGCCTTCATCAGGTCTTTTTCTTTTAAGGATGCTCTGAAAATCCTGTGAAAGTCACAGAGAGGCTATTACGATCCATAACTGAGTTTGAAGATTGATATCCTTATGAGAAAAGACACTAAATGTCACAGAATGTCAGGATAAAACCAGGTAAAGTGCTCAGATCTCACATTTGTCATTCTGTGGAATGGCTAAAGCATTATTGCTCAGCTGTGGGTAGTGATCCACCAGTAGGTCATGAAATCAACATAGTGTGTAATGATCGGCATTAAAACAAAAGGAAAAAAAAAGAATAGCTCAGAGGAGAATAGAAAATATGTAATGCAGCTCATAGAGTTAGGGTAAGTATTGTTTGATGAAACTTATTTCAGGAATGTGTGTGTGTTTCAGTGGTATGTAAACTGGGTCACCATGTATAATGTATTTCTTCCTGTGGGGCACATTTAAAAAGTTTGAAAACTATTGGTTAAAATGAAAACAGCCATTCAAGGACCTTTCAAATTCTGTGATTACTTCTATGAAATCCTGTAGATCTCATAAGCACCCTAAGCAATGGTAGCGAAGTGATAGGGTATAAATGGAAATGTTTCTTTCCTTAAGGAAAAGCAGCACCAAACTCACTCATGGATTCTGAACATCAGAAGCCAAGTTCACTGAAACTGACCTCTTCTGTCTCATGGATTTGACTGGAGACAGAGGCAGATCCCCGTTCTGTCCCTGGTGGAGGGTGGATGTCAGCTACGCCTCACTGTGATTATATGTGAGCTCAGACAGAATATAGGCCAGCCAAGGGATTCCTCAAAAAACCCTTTTAGTGACACATATTCTGCTCATAGAAAAGTGTAAGTGGGAATTCTCTTTCCATCCTGAGGGGAAAAGAAAGGCACTGGAGGTTTCCTCAGCTCTTCCCTCTCTTTTGGCATGCTGTATTTCAGTCTACGACTTCTCAGAACGCATTGTGGCTTCTGGAGGACGGGGAGGATATTCTAGAATTGAAAACACCTCATGCAGAAATGCTTCTTTTCATGATGGTGTAATCTGTAAAACTTTCCTGTAACTTGATTTTACTTTAATTGATGAGTCAGTATTTCCATCTCCTTTTATCTATCAAAACATTTTTTGGGTGTTTTTAAAAGTAAAACCTCAAAGTTAGCTCAATAACTAGACAGTCCACAGCACTTTCACATACTAAGCAATTATGTACATAAAGTGCATAGAAAAATAGCAGTTTTTCATAAGGACATGGAGTTTGATGATTGTGACGTGTGATAAATGAAGGTGAGACAGTTTCTTTTAAGACACACACACAAAATATATACGTTTACTGAGGGGCTGGCATGTGTCAGGGACTCTTCTACAGGAATGAGTGAGACAGCCAGAGAAGATCCCTGATTTTGTGGTGCTTATTCTAGTCAGGGGAAAAGGTAGGAAAAAAAGTTAAACAGGCAAATTGACAGGGTAATTTCAGATAGTGGTAGGTGCTATGACAAAGAGAAAACAGGAACGACCTCATGGTGGAGTTGGGGTACAAATTGAAATTGGAGAGGTCAATGAGGGGGGTAAGCTTTGAACCAGTGTCTCAGTGAATAAGGAGGTAGCTCAGGTTTCCAGGGAGATTAAGGCAAGTAGGTGTGAGTACTGGAATTCAGTTAGCGGTACTAGAAAATAGCCCTAATTTGAAAAGAAAATGAAACAGAGATGTGTTAACTGAAGAAAAAAATCAGGTAGTAAAAGTTTTTCAGAGATTATTTGAAATTGATCCAAAATGGATCCATTAGGTACTAAGCAAAGCCCTCCTTGTTCCGGCTGTAAATAATGCCCCTGGAGTTCCAGAAATGGCCCACCTGAAGAGTATAGCTCACAACCTTGGTGGCCATGTTACGAGATACCGTTTTCCCAAGGAAAACAATCAAGCAATGAAGAGTACTGAGATGGAATTTGCAACAATTTGTTAGCTTAGAATTTCCAACATGGCAGGAAAAGGGTGCATCTACCATGCTTAGGATAGTGGGTTACGAGAGGCTTGTTAAGCACCAAGGCCATCTATATAGACCTTTGCTACAGTCAGAGGAATAGTTATAGGCTCATCCTTCTCAGAGGAGTATGGAAAACTTGAAGACTATTCAGAGGAAGTCAACAAAGATGATTAAGAATTGAATAATGGGGCCTCTGAGAAAAGGTATAGCCAAACTGGAATTACTTAGCAGGGATTATTTATCTTGGTGAGGGACTCATCCAAGGTGTGGCTTAATATGGCTTTACAAATACGAAAGGTATTGGTGACTAGCTGTTTTTTATGACTTCTATGAAGAGAACAAGTTGAAATGGGAGGGCTTTCAGTTAAAGATAAGAGTATTTGGAGTATAAAGTATCCAAAACAGAGCAAGTACCAAGCAAGCATTTGGGGTCTCTTTCTTTAAACTCTAAAACAGAAGCTGTTAAAGATCTTTGAACCCCTTCCACATGGATGGGTTTGGTGGTCTTTGCCAAGTTCAATGCAACATTTTGTGGGTATATGTACACTCATGTACATTTTTTTTCCTGGGAAGAGGATCAACAGCTATTACTATATTGGGTTCATGCTTAAAAATCACTGCTTTTGGAAAACTGATTATATTCTCATTTGTTTGGATCAGCTGAAGAACACTTTGGTCTGAAAAAGGAGAGTTGACTTGATGTCCTTTCAAGTTTGCCTAGCATCTTACAAGCTGCTTACGAGATATGGATGGCTGCCCTGAGGATTAAACATTAAAAAAAAATTAGGAGACTAATATTGGGTCTTAAAAAATTATATTTAAGTGAAAAATGCACTTATGAGTATATATATAGGGATACTTGCCATAAAATTGGAGAGTGAGCAGTACTCCTTGGGAATAGTACCAGCTTAAAAAAACGTTTGCCACGTATGAACAAATGGGAGAAAGGTATTCCATGGAATATTTAAAACATATGGTTTTTGTTTGTATTTCTTCCAAATGTTTGAGAAACGTGAACAACTTGTACCTGTATACAGTCGTGACTATGAATGCACTATTCTGTTTTAACAAAAAATGTATTTATAAGCAAGCAGTAAAACATTGAAAGAAATTATAATGTTAATAAGTAGGAGGCTATCAAGTTCCATATTAAATTTCTCATACCTAAAGCTTACGTTGCAATGAACAGTAATTTTAACTTGATGGATTAAACAGTTTTAAATATAGTATAAATTTCAGAGATCCACAGGAAGTGATATAATAAAAATCCTAATCAATTGGGCATATAGATAGCGTGACAGGCAACCCCTTCCTATGAATTGCGCAATGGGGCAAAATTGCAGCTTTAGTGAAATAGGTTAAACAGAAAATTCTATTTTGTTCTTACTGCCATGTTTGAAGCATGAATAAAAGAAAGTTTAGGAGGCCTAAAAAGCTTATATGTATCTTTAAATACACAACTGGGCAAATGTGCTTGATTTTACATTAAGTTTGACATCATTTTCCTTATTTGCTCATCAGTGATCCATTTTCATCAAATTTCCATTTTGTATGTGTGTTAAGTAATTATTTTATAAAACACAATGAAATCTTAAATTTTCATGAGCTCTGGCTCCATTATTTATAAAGGGAGGGAAAGAGTACAAGGTAGCCAAAAAGCTGAGAACCAGAGATAATGAGAGATAAAATAGGATTAGAACACTTTTCTCTGGATTCCTGGTCTGGTAGCACAAACTGTAAGCCAGAGTTGTCACTGAGAAGGCTACGTGTATATCCCTGGGATGTATTTGGGACACTGACATCAAATCACTGGTCTCCCATTTTTACAGACTTGCTTGAAAAATTGCAGGCAATGAAACAGCAAGTCCAGATATAGTAAATTAATAACACATGGAGCTGAAATTTGTAAGGTTTCTTTTCCGGGGTAGCTAGATAAACAAATATATTTACACAAGAGCTGTTTGAGTCATACAAGTTTTCAGCTGGCACTTATGTAAGTGGCAATAGCTTTTCTGAAAGTTGCTCAAATCATGGTTTTAGCAAAGTAACTCCTGTTTTCCACCCGTTCATATCAAGAACCTCATTTAGACAGGTAAAGCTGCACTTCATTTTCCAGGTGTAAAATCAAAGGGAAAGTACAGACATAAAATCATTTCTGAACTGGTGATGAGCTAGGTTAAATATACATATTTGCAAAGCCTATAATGACAGCAGGTCCTATGAGTTTGATCTTCATATTAAGTATGCATGAAGGTACCCAAAGCTTTTCCAGGGAATATGTAAACATGATTGTTTTAAGAGGAAGAATTTCTATAGTCTCAATTTCCATATATACTTTTTTCCTAAAAATGAACTGTAGGAAAATGCACACACAGTTATGGTGTTCTAATAGCCTCCTATCCAGTTCCCCATTTGAGCACACATTTCTTTGACTTTTCAAAAGTACCTGAAACTTACATTGGTGTGTTACCCCAGGGTATAAAACGAGAAGCACCAAACAAAAGAATGATTCAAAATACTGGTTTCAGTGAAAACTCCTTTAATGAAAGTACCATAAACCCAAACTTAGAGTTCATGTCTTTCCCTGTTTTGTGCATTTTTCTGCAAAGACAAAGTACAACTTTAAAAACGGGAGATTCTGCTCTATGTAAAGCTATTCTGAATCCAGATGTATTTCATAGTGGACAATGGGAATCATGACAATTTTCTCTTAACCATTTTGTCTCTTCCATTCTCCAACTATTGTCAAAAAATGAATCACTTCAGACGGATTAAGTTGAGAGCAAAGCAAAGCAAAGAGAGTTTGGTAAGGTAGATCATACAGACATTAACTTTATCTAGGTCACAGGAAATTCTCCATGGTATGTTTGTATGCGTGTAAGTATGTATGGGTATATGTATGAATGAATGAATATATGTAATAATCTGTCTCTTAGAATTAAAAATGTTATGTACCTAAGTATTAACACATCCATTTCCATTAAAAATGAAGTCAGACTCCTCCAACCGACTTTGCTGATTAAGTTCTATGGCAAATTTCCATTAAAGTTAATTCTGCAGCTACAAAATGGTTTATTTTTTTGGTTCTTCTTTTTAAAGATAAGCTTTATAGAGATGTAATTTATATACAGTAAAACCTACCCATTTTAGGTATACAATTCTGTTAGTTTTGACATATATAAGTTGTATAACTACCCTGACAATCAAGATATAAAATTATTCCCATCATTTCATAATGTTCCCTTGCATCCCTTTGAAGTTTGTCTTCTCCCCTTTTTAACACTGAATATACATCCATTGTATGGATGGACCATGATATGTTTATCCATTCACCGCTTGGTGGACATCTGGTTTGTTTCCAGTTTTGGGTGATTATAGAGCTGCTACACACATTCCTATATATATAATTTCCTGGATGTATAGTTTCATTTCTTGTAAATACCTAGCAATGGGATTGATGGATTTTATAAGTGTTTATTTTAATTTCATATAAACAACTGCCAAACAGTTTTCCAAAGTGCCCATCCCATTTTTACATCCCCACAATAATTTAAGAGAGTTTCAGTTTCTCTGCATTCTTGTCAACACTTGCTATTGTCAGTTTTTAGAATGTTAGCTGTTTTACTGGGCATGAAGTAGTAAATCAGTATGGTTTTACTAATGCTGTTAAATATCTCATCATGTGCAGATTTGGTATTTATTCTCTGGTAAAGTATCTGTTTAAATTTTTTTGTCCAGTTTTAATTTTTTTTCTTGTTACTGCATTCTGAGAAGTCCTCATACATTCTCATATACACAAGTCTTTTATCAGATATGTGTTTTGTAATTATAAGGTTTTGATAATATCATATTTAAGATACAGGATGTGATAATACTATTTTATCAAAATATACTGTATTAGCAAAGCTATATTAAATTAACTATCTTTCAATTTCCCCAATTCTTCCTGAATTTATTAAGTTAAATAAAATGGCTCTAAGAAAAATAATAATAAGTATAATTAGCAGTCATTGGGTATGTCTTGGTAAAGACAAAAACTGAGAAGGTAAATGGCTCTAGTGTTACAAATTATTTTGCCAGTCAAACCATTTATAATTCTTTGCTTTTAAATGATATAATTGAGTTGTTATCTGATAAAATATTAAATATAAGTTTTGATGGTTAATTATCATGAGATTTTTGGCATCTAGTTCAGAAGGAGTTCAAAGAATTAATGAGTCATGTTATTTACAAAATTCCTTCAACTCTCAAATTCATTCCTTTTGTGTTTTCAGCACTGATGTGAATAAATGTGAATCAATGTTTTCAGCACTGATGTGAATAAATGTGAATATTAGAAATAGGATTTATGAGTAACCCTGTCTCATTCTAGCAATAGATGATGGTTATCCTCTGATAGATGAATTCTTTGGAAAAAGAAAAAGCCCCATATATCCCGTTTAGGCAAGTATTCACTGAAGCATATCACTTATGAAAATATGTATAATTTGTATTGTTGTCAGAGTACTACCAATAATGGAAAAAACATCATCACCCAGAAAAAACCTTTCTCAAACCTTACAGACTTGTGAACATAGAAAATTTAACAAAAACTAAATTTTATTTTGTGTACATATTTCTGTTTTTGGAGAAAATATGATTATTGGTGATCACACCACTTCTTTTTCATTTTATAGAAAGGGAAAAACTTTCAATCATGAAATCTAACGTACTATGACCAATTTTAAATATTAACTTAAAAATGTGTCCATGGTAGATAATTTTTCTAAATTCTTTCAGGTAGTTTGAAAGTAAAAATTTGGAAAGATAGGTCATGACCTTTATAATTCTTTCCCTTTTCTCCCTGGCAGTTGTGACATTTGGCCCCGGTCTCATTGTGCTAGTTTTCAAGCTTCTCAGTTTGCGATTACAATAGCAATAATTTTCCCTGGACACTGAGTGGATGACTAGCTCATTCAGTGCCCTGTGTCCTTCCCACATTGGCTGGCCCCACAGCCTTAGCTGTCCATGCCAAACTTCTTTCTCCAAGGCTCGGTCTTGACATTCTTCCTGAGCAGCTCAACAAAAGCATCATAAAAGAACAAAACACCCGGAGTGATTCTTAACTGGGTATTCAGAAATTTATAAAAGGATTTATTATTGAGGCTTCGGGTTTTGTTTATTAATTGATTTGGGTTCTCTTTTGTTTTCTGGTCAAACAAATACTTTGTGTACATGGGAGGGAGGGAAGGAGAGAGGGAGGGAAGAGGAAGAGAGAGAGAGAGGAAGAGAGAGAAAGAAAACAAAAACTCTTGCTTTTGCTGGAGTCCCAAAAAGTGTTTTCCAAGCTTTTGATGGAGACCTATAAACCGAACTGACATGCTCGCATCCCACAAGTGCACAACCGTGTGTACCTGACACCTGCCATTTTTTTTTTTTTTAATACATCAGAGTTTGGGCTCTTCCGCATTGGAAGGACTGCTGTCATCGGCCCCTGAGGGGCATACATGTAGAGAAAGGAAGCCAATTCATTTGGCAGAAAGGTGTGTCAAACTCTGAGAAGGAAGGTATTCTTTTTCAAGAAAGAATGGACAGAAAGACATCCAGACAGCTCCATGAGGGCACAACCCCTCAGTGTCCTGCTAAGCCTCTAAACACACACTTCAAATTGTGGGACATTTTGTTTCACATCAGGTGGAACAAACAGCCCGATTTCCCTGTTAATGGTCCTCGGGACAATGCCCTTGCTTTGCTTTCTGTTCAATACTGAACGGAGGTCTGTGTGGTGTCTCCCTCCCTCCTCTCCTACCCATAGGTTTGGCACTCGTTTTCCCCATTATTTCAATGAGTAATGACATCAAGGGCATGAAGCCAATCCTACCGGCACTTTACACTTTCCCCTTTCTACAAAATAAAGGAGAAGCAAACCAAACAGGCTATAGCATTCAGGTTTGGGGGATTGTGACTAATTTCTCAGCTCTCTTTGCTCTGTCATAAAATGCTGGCTGTCATTCGACATTTGACTTTTTTTCACAGAGCCCTTGAGCAAACTTTATTTACAGTGCATGCTGACTTTTATTACTACATAATACAGAAAATATTTGCTTCATTATGAAGCCAACTGAATATTTATTTTGATTTCTGTTACTTGTGGTAAACAGAGTTCAAAACACTCTCTACTACCATTGTTCCAAACTGGGCAAAAAATATGTAAACAATCAGCATAGTGATTGTGTGGCCCAGACCCCGTGATCGCCTCACGTACCCTTCCAGCAAAAGGAAAGTTTTGTTGGAAAAAAAAAAGTTCATGTAAATTTTTAAATTTTAAAGCAACTTTCCACCTTCAGGACTGTCTTTATAGTCCATCCTGGTGGTTGCCTTTTGTGGGAAGTCACCTCACAACGAAGTCTTTTCAAGGTAGTTTTAACTAAACCTTCTCTTTGGATAAAGTCCAAGGTAGGCCTGATTCTAAGACAAACATTATTGCCCCAAACATCAAGAGTCCTATTTTTTAGATGACATAGGTTAGAACTTGAGTTATTGGAAATATATGTCTGTACCCAGATGCATTTTGTCTATATTTAGATATATGATACTGGCTTGGCTGATTCCATTCACTTCCAGAATCAACCTGCCTCGTCTACCTCAATGGGCTTTGAATGATTGTCCAGACTTGAAATGGACCCATTTGGCCTTCTGAGTGGTCTGGTTTCTTCATATTCACATTATGATAAACATGTCAATCCAGACTGTCTGCATTTGCAAACTTGCTCATTGATGTTTTGTGACTCAGTAGACTTTTGAATGATTTTTAAGTCCCACTATAACTCCCATACCTGTTTGTTTTTTTGCATTTTAAAGAAAGAAAGATAAATCCAGAGTAGCGGAACATTTTTAGTTCGTATCTTTAATCCTGAGAAAATCATATATGCTAGCACGAATCCAGACCAATATTTATGTCAACATTTTTCCAACCGTGGATATACCTTCCCACTGAGAATTTGCAAGTGAGATTTAGTTTCTGCGAGTGAGATTTAGATTTTAGTTTCTTAAGCCCACATCTAGAGTTTCTGAGCTTCAATCTTAACAGATCACTTTGGAGTTGCTTTTTCCTCTCTGTACTTTGTAGGACGTTTATCAAACTTCTGCCTTCTCACTGGAGGTGCTCACACAATTGGGCCAAAGGGAATGTTGTACCAGAAGAGAAAAAAAACTTGTGCTCTGGGATCAGATCTGGAATCAAGCCTTGGGTCTATCACGTCCTGGCTGTATAATCTTGAGCAAGTTACTGATCTTCCCAAACCACAGTTTCTTCCTTAAAATAAGGGAAATAATATCTATATCGTAAGATTACTATAAAGGGTAAACATAATAATGCCTGAAAAGCATTTGACACAGGGTTATGTGTCTACCAAGCATGTAGACAATTATTCTGATCATTCTGATAAGAGTAACTTTTTAAAATGTAGGTTTTGAAGAGTACGGGACTTTCTACATACATACAAATGATCTCAAAGATGTCCTATGAAACTTAAACTGATGTGAAAAACTTCCAAGATACCTCCAAGTAGGGCATCAAATACTATCAGTATTTTGTATATGAGTCTCAGGTGGTATTTTCTTCTTTGTTATCACTTGGTAAAGTGTCTTTATAGCAAATCTTTTGAATCTTCAGTTTTCCCATCAATAAAATGGAACAACAAAACTTGGAAACCTCAGAATAAAGAAAATACCAAAGGTCACTATAAAATGCCCATTTTGTAAATAACGGGATGTTGAAGAACTGTTTTATATACTGTGACTAAAAGATGCACCCCAGTTTATCATTTTTATGTTTAAGAATGTAGATGAACAATGAAGATTTCATCTTATCAAGTCCAACATTCAATTTATTTTTTCATGCTTGAGAAGCATGGTCAAAGCCTTTATTACTGATGATCTTAATTCATTTTTCCTGAAAATGAAACATATCTTTGATTTATAATGATAGTGACAGATCAGTGAACTTTGAAACCAAAATTTATATTTTTAGGGGTCACTAACCTGAGCCAGTGAAGAGAGAATATGGTTATCACCATCAGAATAATCCCCTAAGAATGTCAATCTTGAGAATGAAACATTTCTACCACAGAAAAATGAGTCTGTACATTAAGTTTATTGACAAACAGCACAGGGTTTAAGAACTTGAACTTTGGAATCTGACTGGGTGTGAATCCTGGATCCAGATCATTCTATTTAACCTTAGGCAAGTTACCTAAACTCTCTGCATTTCAGTTTCCTTACCTGGAAAAGGAGGTTAATCATAATACCTACACTACTGAATTATTTTGAGAAAATTAAATAAGATTAACAAAGTCTATAGAACATTGTCCTTGATAACACTAGTGGTTGCTGGTATCATTAGTGTCTTGGTAAATTTGCACACTTTTTTAATTGGTAAGAGGCATGACATTAAATACAGTATTTTGGCATTAGGTGAAAATTTTAAGGATGTTTGGCTACCCTCACATCCGAGTAGGCCCTTTGGCCCTTATCACAATACTATTATCACCCACATCTGTTATCATTTGCCAGTTATTTAAGGTAAAGCAAAAGATGTAATCTTGTCCTCAAGAACTGAATATTCTCTTAACGGAGAAAAGGAATGCACAGTCGAAATACTGGGAATCAGTTTGAAGACTAATCTTAAAGCTTGCTTCTCCTTCTTTTAAGGCTGAAATTCAAAATAGTGAAGACCGGTAGAATCCTACTAACTCATAATATGCATTAGCCCCCTTTGGCTTGCATTTAAGTCAACACTGGAGGAGCATGGATTTTGGAATCCAAAAGATCTGAATTCATATCCCATCTCCACCATTCAGAAGGTGCATGAACTTGGGCAAATTTGTTAGTTACTCTGAGTTCTAATTTCCTCACCCACAAAAGGAAAATAGTAACTGTTAGCTCAAAAAAATCAATGTGAGGATGATAAATGGCCCACAGACACATGAAAAAGTGCTCAACATCACTCGGCACAGTGAATACCACCTCACACCAGTCAGAATGGCTAAAATTAACGAGGTGGGAAATGACAGGTGTTCTTGAGGATGCGGAGAAAGGGGAACCCTCCTACACTGTTGGTGGGAATGCAAGCTGGTGCAGCCATTCTGGAAAACAGCATGGAGGATCCTCAAAAAGTTGAAAATAGAGCTACTCTGCGACCCAGCAATCGAACTACTGGGTATTTACCCTAAAGATACAAACGTCGTGATCCGAAGGGGCATGTGTACCCGAATGTTTATAGCAGCAATGTCCACGATAGCCAAACTATGGAAAGAACCTAGATGTCCCTCAACAGATGAATGGATAAAGAAGATGTGATACACACACACACACACACACACACACACACAGTGGAGTACTATGCAGCCATCCCCCCCACCCCCCGGTGAAATCTTGCCATCTGCAAGAGGGTTTTATGCTAAGCGAAGTAAGCCAATCAGAGAAATCAATCAGAGAAAGACAATTATCGTATGATCTCATTGATATGAGGAATTTGAGAAATAAGACAGAGGATCATAGGGGAAGGGAGGGAAAATGAAACAAGATGAAACTAAAGAGGGAGATAGATCATAAGAGACTCTTAATCTCAGGAAAACAAAATGAGGTTTGCTGGAGGGGAGAGGGGTAGGAGGGATAGGGTGGCCAGGTGATGGACATTGAGGAAGGTATGTGCTGTGGTAAGAAAATAAATAATAATAATAATAAAACAAAAATAACTAAATAAAATAAAGTATTTGAAAATAAAAATAAAAAATCAGTGTAAGGATGAAAAGGAATGGCATTTGCAAAACACCCAGCATAGTGCCTGACTCTTAGTTGGTTCTTAATTTTCCTTCTCTCATTAACTGCAATAAAATGGACATTCTAAAACTTCTCTAAATCCATGTCGGCATTCTCATGTTTTCTTGATTCCATGATATACCCCTGTAGGCTTTCTTTAGTCCATTTTTACCTCCACATGAAATGGCTTCCAGGTATGTGCCCCACCTCAGAATAATATCAGATCTATAGCAGAGGCCACACAATTCTTCTTTAAATTTGAAAATAATCTATGTCTTTGTCATTAGAACACAAAATGACATCCCACTCACAGCCATTTATTTCTACTCCACAATTAATGAATGAATAGAAGGGTTTGCTACTCTATACTTTGGATCCACTTCTGCTTGTGGCATATAGAGACAATCTTTTCAAATAAATTCTGGCAATATTTAAAAAAATACACAGCTTTGGGGCACCTGGGTGGCTCAGTGGGTTAAAGCCTCTGCTTTCGCTCAGGTCATGATCCCAGGGTCCTGGGATCAAGTCCCGCATCGGGCTCTCTGCTCAGCAGGGAGCCTACTTCCCTTCCTCTCCCTCTGCCTATCTCTCTGCCTACTTGTGATCTCTGTCTTTCAAATAAATAAATAAATAAATAAATAAATAAATAAATAAATAAAAACCTTAAAAAAATATACAGCTTTTCCCCTGGAGGATAGGAGTGATGATATGATGATATGGATGATATGATGATATGATGATATGGACCTGTAAGCCATGCACACTGAATCCGTGTGGGCCACAAATATACAGCAGCTCTTCCAGACCTTAGCAAGAAATGAAAAATCAGTACACACCTAGGCTGAAAAAGAACTTGAAATTAACTTGAAAGAACTTTGATTCATTCCAAACTGATATACAAAGTCATTTGCTCTCCTATAACCTCCAGCCTACATAGGTTTACCAACCCTCCCTCCAGTTCACCCTGTAGCTTCTACCTACCTATAACCTCCACGGCTGATTATGGAGCCAAAGATAAAACCCTGGAAAGAACACCTCACTGCCTTTGCCTTTCCGACTTCTAAGGAGATTCAGTTTTCTTTTGCAGATAATTCTACATTTCTATAAGCACCGGCATTCATTATACACTGAAGGAAAAAGACAAAAGTAGCGTACGTTCAGCTAGATCGTAAAAGGTTGTCAGCTCATCAGCAACTTCCTATGATATCATCAGCAACAGTTAAGCTCCCCAAATACTGAAGATGAAATTACTACTTCAGTATTGACTCCGTTATGCAGCCTAGGGTCTACAGCAGGGCTGACTTTAATATATGTTTCCTTATCCTTATAAAATACATCAAAGGCCAGATTTTCAAAGCTCTGTATGACTGGCCATTTGGAAAGAGGTATATCCAGGCCCCCAAAGCCTTCATTCCAAGCAGATGGCAGGGGCAGTGGCGAGGATAGAAATATCAAGTGCAGGCATGTCAAGACACTGTTTAACACCAGTCCTGACAAGGGAGGGGCAGGCATGCAGGGAGCTGGAACCACTACTCAGTTCCACAAAACGAGGTAAGGTGCTGATTTGCGCCAGGTAGTGGAAGACCTAGTAGAAAACTCAGTTCCTATTTGCTTCTCACTGGGCCCTACCCAAGCTCTTTTGGTGGAGACCACCAACCAAACGACTGGTCTGCCACTAGGTGGCGCTCTCTTGTACTACCGAATTTATATGTATTGTTTAGCCGTTCCAAAGTAGACATTTACCCTGTTCAGTTTTTTATTTGGCATCAACATTTGTTAGTCTATTTTTTTTGTCTTTTAAATATTTGCATACTTGTGTAGCACCAAAAACTTGGTTAAAAATTGAACTGAGGACCTTTTCATTGCAGGTACAATACCTCAAAACTTCATATGCAACCATTTGAAGAAACTGGATTTCAGAATGTTATTCCTCCCAGACTGAGATCATTACCTTCTAAGCCTCCAGGGACACACATATCTCAAGTTTTTTTTTTTTTTTTTTTTTTTTCTCCCTCATATTTCCTATTATGGGGGGTGGGGGAATGATTCCTTTTACAAACTCAGCCAGCCTTTGAAGAAGCATCATGCCATTCTTCATCTTCTGACATGACACAGGAGGTTTTAGCTTTGTTTGTATTTTCTGTGGTGAATTCTTTTCCTTCTCATGCCAGTCCACAGTGAATTTCCCAGATCTTCCTTTTTATCCCCAACAGAAAGAGAACACTGAATCTGAAATCCTGTCTTATTTTAAAACTGATTAGCAGTAAGACATGTAGAGTAGCCTTGTGACTAAGAACCAATATTTGCCAGCTCACATGAATCGCTCACTCATCGGGGTTTCTCTGCAGAAGTTCAGCTATTGGAAGAATGAAGGGAGTCAGCATTTTCCTTTTTTTTTTTTTTTTTTTTTTTGCTTAAATAGAGATATAATACACACTCCATAAGATCCACTCTCTTAAAATGTAGAATTCAGTAGTTTTGCCTATGTTCACAAAGTTGTGCAACCATCACGACCATCGAATTCCAGAACATTTCCATCACCCCAGAAAGAAGCCTCATATGCCTAAACTCCCCATTTCTTCCTCCTCCCAGCTCCTTACACCTATTGATCCACTCTTTATATGTTTGGATTTGCCTTTTGTGGAGAGGAGATATAAATGAGATCACGTAATATGTTGCCTTTTGTGCCTGGTTTCTTTCACTGAGCATGTTATCACCTATTTTGTAGCATAATCAGCACTGCATTCCTTTTTACTGCTAAATAATATTCCAACATATTCATTTCTAATTGGCCATGATAAATAATTTCTCACTTTGGGTGAGTAATTAATTTGGGCCTTTGGTCATAAAGCTAAAATATTTATAAGTAAATATTTTTAAAGCTAGAATACTATAGTGTAGTCAAATAGATTTTGAAGTCAAGAAATTCCTGGTATTCTGGTAAATAAAAATAAAATTCCTTTGCTTTTCCCCTCTCCTGTTTTCACTTTTCAATAGTTACTACTGGGAAAATCTCTAAAATATTATCATCTCTTCAAGGGCATAGGCATAATACTCAGTTTGGGCCACTATTAAGGAAAGCCTACATATAAGAAAGAAACATTTGGCTTTGAAATCAGGAGACATACAACTGAAACAGTCTTTTGCTTACTAATAGAAAATGTCACTTTTATTTACCCCAAAATTTAGCCATAGAATAATTTTTGGAAGTAAGTGTTCTAGACTGGTAACTGTTTCCTAGTTCTTAGTGGGGTGCCTGGCCCATAGTAGGCGCTTGTTGAATGAATGGACAGATGGATGGATGGTAATGATTCAAAAATCAAACAGTATCCTTTTCTAGCATTGAGTAATCTTTAGTACAAATCTGGCATACCTTCCATCATGACTTACAGGTCTATTGTAAATAACACTATACAAAAAATCTGAAGCTAAAGGATATATATGAAAAATACACCACTGCTAACTCTTACATGCCTTCTGAAGGACCCAAATATTTATCAGAGACAGTTGTATCAATTACATATGCTAACATCTGTATGTACATGTATATGTGTGTGTCCTTTGATGAATGAGGGAAATGAAAACTAGTATGATTTGGAAAGCTGGTGAGCACCAGCCACTCTAAATAAGGAAAGGGCTAAGCATCGGAGATAGTAAATGAGTAAGATACATTCCTCGCTTTTCTAATTCTTTAATCTCCTATCGGAGGAAGAATTCCGCGCTACCACGTGTTCCTCTAGGGCAAAGCGATGCATATGTGATTGGTGGGGGAATGACGTCAGAAGCAGAACTCTTTCTGATTCGTTGACACTTGGTTTCTCCAAGTCCTGTTCTATGCAAGTTGTGCTAGCACGGCCTTACTAAGCCAGTCGTGAAGGATTGCGGTTGGGTGCCCTCCCGCTATTCCCTCCGTCTCCTTCCTGTGGGCTACTGGGCCACGTGCTCTGCCTGGAAGGGCTTGTTGTTCCTTCTCCTATCTTGGTGCATTTTGTCTCCTCCTCTATTACTTAAATGGCTCAACGCTTCCTTATCTCCCCTTCTACTAAGCTACTTTTGCTTTGTGTTTTACTTTTAGTAGTTTTTGTTAGGAATCTAACACACCTTTTAAACGGGGCTAGTGTTTTTATAGGTTTGTTATTGTTTTGGGAGGTGTTCTGGTCACAAAGTTCCATGGGTGTTGAGTGGCCCGCTCTGATCTATTTTTCTTATAAATCCTGTTAGTTTTAGAGTGTGTTCTCCAGGATGCAAGGTTTTCAGAAATGCCTATCACTCTATGGTAGAATTGCCTATATATGTAAACAAAACAATACGAACAACAAAACAAAACAAAAAACCATAATAACAAGTATAATGGAAGGCAGGCTACTTGGAAACGTTGGAAGCAGAAGAATTCCACGCGTGATCTGTAGCAGCTAGCTACAGTGATGGTATCTCAGGGTTTGAGGGAAGATTTAAAATTGAGGACAAATAGCGAGTTCCTGGGTGGTATGAAGCAACACAGCGTAATGATGAACTGCCATGATGCTCAAGCCAACTTGGGGTCAAAGGGTCAACCACTTTCTTATTCTAGGACTCTGGGCACACAAATTATCCTCTACATCTCTGTTTCATGACCAACTAAATGACAGAACTGTAAGAAGCTGAAATGTGAGGATAATGCAAAGTGTTAGCATGTTGCCCAGCAGTCATTCATTGAATACTGATTAAGCGTCTGGGAGCGAGGCTGAGGATACTGCTGCAAACCCAGTACAGCCTAAATATTCCATTTTTTTCCAAGTTAGCTTTTACGGTGGTGTCTCATTTATTATATTTGCCATCTATTTCTAAAAAAAAACAAAAACAAACAAACAAACAAAAAACTGAATATCTTCCGTAAGGAGTAACAGTGAGCAAAACCAGTCCTTAGGAAGTTATGTATTCTCATTGCCTTGCTGGAACCTGTCTCTAAGGGAAAATGAAAATGAAGTTACCAGGGGTGACTGTGTTGCCAGGAGGACATGGGATTTACTGGTGCTGGACTTGCAAGTCCCTGCCAGAGTGGCTGGTCATCACCTAGTGAAGAAGGCACTGGGCTTTCAGCATAAAATGCGCTTCTAAATGGAACTTTGCAGAAAACCAACATGGATCCATTTAAAAAGGACAAAGCAGAAAGAAGGAAAAGACCTGCCAACCCCTCAGCACGTGCAGCAAGGGTGTGAGACTAGACGGGGGAGGAGGGCACAAGGGCTCTGGAAAGGAGCTATGGCAGCTGAGCCTGCACATTTGGTGAAAGGCACACTTGGTGAAATGTACATATGGGCTTGAGAATGTAGAAGCGGGGGTGCGGCGGGGATTGGGGGCAGTGCTGCTGGCGTGCACAGCATCTCTCGGCGCTGGCTTGTCTGTTTGCCTAAGCAGAGCACAGGGTCCTCGCTGGCTGCCGAGACTCTGGCGCCAGGCAGGGGACTCGAAGCCAACAACAGCAAATGGTGGCGGTGAGGAGGAAGCCTTCGGTGTTGCAGCCCCCTCTAGGGTAACATTCAGGAGCTCAAGAAGAAAGCGAATGCAAGAGGGCAGCTCGGAAGCGACAGGCTTGAAACCTGAGCGAGGGGATGGTGCTGGGGGCTGGGGCTGGGGAGGGGGTGGAGGGGGATAGTAGGAGGAAGCCAGCCTCAGTTCCAAAATATTGCCCTCAGGTCCTGCTGACACCAAAGCAAAAACATCCCTCACCACCCCAGGTGCTGGGAGGCCGGGTTCAGCTGACCGTGGGGGTTGAGGGTGGGTTGTCCTGGCAGTGTTGGGCTCCCAGCAAAAGATCAAAAGGGGCGCTTGCTACCCTTAAAGCAGAACTTGGTGCGCACTTTTCAGAGAGGGGTTCTGGTTTCATCAGAAGTTATTTTTCAAAAACAACAAGCTTGGGGGTGATCGCCTTTCCCTCCCTCCATTTCTCCTATCATTCATATTCTAACTCTTTCTCCCTCCTCCTCCTCCTGTCTCTGCCCAAAGATTAAGACCAGAAATGTGCAATGAATGCTTTCCTGTCACCTCAGGCCAACGGAGAGAATTAATATTCTGCTTGATGTTATCTGGCCTGCTGTGGAGAATCCACAAGACACAGCCCCCACCACCGGACGCATGGTGGCAAGAGTTGCCCACTGCTCTCATTGTCTTGGGGGGTGACCTTGCTCCTCTCCTTTCCTCGCCTGCAGACAGCCAGGATTAGCAAGCAGGGATGCGTAAGTGCCCAGGGAATGACGCCTGGTCTTGGCACTGAGAGTGTATCAGTGTTAACAGCTGGGTGCCTAAGTCATGCTCAATCAGGATTTAGTGGCAACATTTGGTCTCAGCTTAGAGCAGCTAGCGGGCAGGGGCTGTCTTCTTGCCAAGGCCGGCCAGCTCAAAAGGTCACGTGACCCCCAGGGATTAATACTGGCATTTAATGAAATGCCTTGCTTATCACTGTCCTGGGCCAAGGGCTTTGTTTCTGACTGAGAAGATATTACTTCCAAATAGAACATGATCTGTCTAGTGTTGTGGGTTGCCTTCTTAAACTCCCAAGAATCGTCTCTGTAAGTCAGACGCTGGAGAGCCAGTTAGTTAAGAACGAGTATTGTGTGACATCCTCAGGAGATCGGACTTGATCCTGGAGCCCTCAGAAGTCAGTTAAAGAAATTTAAGCCTGGACCATGACAGAGGAATAGACTGTAGGCTACACTGACCAGAAAAAAAGGTCCTAGTGGGAGAAAGGGGAGGAAGAAATGAGGGCTGGACCAAAGTAGCAGCAGCAGAAATGGAGAGAAGTTGATGTAAAGATGTTAACGAGGTAAAACTCATAGGATGTGGAGACGATCTGGGATGGTGATGTGAAGAGGAGGCTGTCTCTGGACCTAGTAACCCCCTGCAAGGAGGCTGCTGCCGCTATCAACGATGGGGAATTAAGTGGATTCTCAGAAGGATTGGAGAGGAGGTATTAAGTTCCGTTTCGATGTGCAGAGTGTGAGGTTCCCATAACAGCCAGTATCTCTCCTTGGGAATCCCTGCCAGCCACAGGGAATTGCCTTACCCATGATCACAACTCTCCCAGATGGTGGCCACAGCCAAGGACTGGCTGATGCCCAGATACGAAGGCCTGGCCACCAGGCTGCGATGTGCGGCAAGGCTGAAATGTTATTCCAACTGCAGAGCTCCCTCAGACTTGGCTATAACCTCACTGTGGGTCAGCTTTTTTTCTCTGCCCTCTCCTGCCTTCTTCTCTTTCTTACAGGTGTGTCTGCCAAGGATTCTCCCCAACAAACCTTCAGGCAGCTCTCTACCCCATAGTCTGCTTCCAAGGAATACAGGGTAAGAGAGTATGATTAGAGGAAAAGAACTCCATGAAGATGCTAAGAAGAAAGAAAAAATATGGTTCTGAAAACTAATAGAGGAGGAGTCCACAGTCAAGATGTATAGTAACTTAAGGGCTGAAACGTCTCGTCTTGGTGCGCTGAACACCCAAGAAGTAAACCATGGATAACCTTGGTGAGAACTGTTCAAAGGAGGTAGTGGTGTGGAAGATGGTGAGCAGTGGGCTGAGGCCTTCAAGAGCAATACCGGGAAGTGCAGTCAGTGTAGACTACTGCTTGAAGAAGCTTGTCTGTGGAGAGGAGGAGAGAGACAAGGTGGAAGAAGTTCAGGAAGAGTGTCCTAAGCAGCAAAGACCCAAGTTGCAGTGATAGAGCCAAAGGCAGATAGAGCTGGGGGTCCTTGGGGGGCTCAGTTGATTAAGCATCCGGCTCTTGATTCTGGCTCAGGTCATGATGCTATGGTCCTGAGAAGGAGCCGCGTGTTGGGCTCCACACTCAGCGGGGAGTCTGCTGGAGAATTCTCTCTCCCTCTACCTCTCTCCCTCCTCAGGTGCACACTCTCTCCCAAATAAATAAATAAATAAATAACTTAATTAAAAAAGAAGAGGATGATGATATTGGGTAAAGAGCAGAACAGTAAGGGGATGAAGTACTTGGGGAGCTGGGATAGGGTGATCGGGGCCATGTCCTTCCCTGACACTGGCTGCAGGGAGGTAAGAGATAGAAGAGGAAGGAGGAGCTCTACCATCTCCTACATCATTCCCTCTCTTAGCACTCAAGGTCCTGTCCAGTCTTCTTCAACCTCCTTCTGCCCTTATCGGTCACAATCTCCTTCAGACTTTCAATCCTCAAACCAATCCAGACCACTATAAGCCCTCCAAGTTTCTCTAAATTCTATTATTCTAGTACTAAGTCCTATTACCTTTTATTGCCATTTCATTGGCCTGTCCTTCTGGATTTACCCTGGGTTTTCGCTTTTAAAATTTCTACCTATTCTTTAAAGTAGGAGGTCAAATTTTTACCAAAGTCCTTCCTCTTTGCTCTCTGTCCTGGCCTCACAGACCTCCTCTCAGGTTGAAGTTCACTTCCACATCTGTCTAGTGTAACTCTGTCCCAGCACCCTTTCTTGGACTTCAGTTTTCCGAGTTGACCAAACAGATCAGATCCCCCAGTCCCAACCCCTATTACATGTTCTCTTAACAGCATGTTTCTTCATAAAATATACCACACTAGCAGTTATATATTTGAATATTTGACTAAGTCTGGTTTCCCTAGTCGACCATAACTTTGTAAAGTCAGGGACTCACTGTGGAGTGGTGCCTGGCACATTTATTTGGTTGGATAAATGAATACTTGCTATAGTCTACTTTTGTTTCATTTATGAAAAGACTAGAAGAGTTACAAACTCCATAAGGACAGAGGCCATGCATTTTTATCTTCTTACCTCCTAAAGCATGTAATACAGGTCTCTGTATACAGTAGGTACTCAACATCCTTTAGCTGAGTGAGCAATCAATGGCTTTTTTCTTTTAACCATAAAAAGAATGGTTCGTTTGCCCAGCCATGGAATTGGCCAGTATCAGGAACAACTGTGTCACAGTAGCCAACACTGCTCACTCTACTCTCGCAATGTGTTCATGCATTCCAAACGTGTATTCAGTACTACCATGTATCAGAAGTTGTGTCAGGTAACGCAGTGATGAGCAAAACCAGGTATGGCTCCTGTCTTCGTGAAGTTCCCAGTCAAGAAATGGACTCAGACTCCAACCAAAGACTCATGCAAATAGATAAAAGAAGTTCAGTGTGTCTTCACAGAGGAGAACGCATTAGCGACAAGACCACTCTCACAGTCCTCTGACTATTCTCCTCAATCTGCAGGAACTTCTCAGATATCCCACCATATCACCCTGGTTTATGTTCATCAAAACCTTTATCACTGGTGAACATTTTCTTTTCTTTTTCCAGTTTTCTGTTCTCATCTATCCCACACCACTTCTCCAGTAGAACATAGACTCCATGGAGACCAAGAATCTTGCCTTCTTATTCTTGACTATAGCATAGCTCCTGATAACATAGTTTAAGTGTCCATAAAGATTTGCCAGAATTGACTTTAAATTTTTATTGTCAGGAAGTGAGACAGAAGGAATGTGTGCTTGGGCTTCCAGGAACTGTATCATTTCTTCTTTACAAACTTAGCATGGCCTCCTTGAAAATGATTTTACAGGACCTTGCCCGAGGCTTGTGTGACACTCTTTTAAACAAGGGGATTTTGAAATCTCCCAATAGCTCTCTGTCTTGATGCAACAAAAACAAGGGCTAAATATAAAAGTGTACCCCTCCCCCCATATGATGTTTTTTTTCTAAGCTGCTGAAGCTAGGATCTACCAAGTACCTTTCCTGAGTTTGGAAGGCTACATAAAGGCTCAGCGTTTCCTTGCCAGACAACTTGTCATCATAACCAACCTATGTGAAACACTGAAATTTATAGTTTCTAACAGTTCTTTGGATTGGTGGAAAGATATGAGAATTGCAATTAACATTCCCCTAAATAGCAGAGCATTATGTGGACACATTCCGTGTTGAATCCAGTGGAAATTCCATGTTCTGTAAGTCAGGACATACACAATTGATAGATGAAGTCTGTTGGAGTTTTATGGGTTACTCTGTTGAAACTTGTGGAACTATTTGAAAGTTCTTCCACTCTATTGTTAAGTGTGTAGTTTTGATTCTAGCCAGTACTCAGGCTTAATTAGCTCTGTGTGAATAAATGGAGTTTTCTGTCCAGATCTCTGGGATTAATATAAAACTGGTTATAAAATCATGGCTTCCTTTTCCAATTGTACCTTTAATTTGATCTGTATGAGTGGTTGCCCAGTTTTTTCTGAGGTGTATTACCATCTTTACATACATCCAGATCAAGTCTATTAAAAGTGATTTGGCTTCCCTAATTTCAGTGCCATCAGGGAAGTTCAAAAAAAGATTTTTTTAAAAATGGCAGGATTAAATGAAATCAATTCACTGCAGTCCCTGAGAAATTCCAATAATTTATATTACAGTCCATGTGTAAAATTCTCCAGTCCAGAATGGAGGGAATAACAAATAATACTGTTATGTTTCATTTCATAAAGCTATATGTATGCCCTTTCAGGGGAAAGAAATATGAACACCGATACCATTTTGATCATAATGGGCTTTCAACAGAGTCTATATGAGGAATCAATTTGTGGTCATTAAAATTGTTCATAACATTTGGTTTTTTTTTTAGATTTTAAAATTGTTCATAACTTTTAAGGTGTGAAGCATACAAATGAAGATTTTTGGTTGCTTTCTAGTTGTAGCTAGCACGGTGAGGGCCTATAAGGGCCTACTCAGTTACTCACGTTTTGCAGGACTTGTGCTTCTTTTAAAAATAAAATTACCAGAAGGTGTGTTGCTTAAAAAAAAAAAAAATCTAGCCAAAATTACTTTAAAGATTTTTTAAAAAGATTTTATTTATTTATTTATTTGACAGAGAGAGACAGAGAGAATGGGAACAAAGCAGGGGGAACAGCAGAGGGAGAGGGAGAAGCAGGGTTCCCACCAAGCAGGGAGCCCCAATGAGGGGCTTGATCCCAGGACCCTGACATCATGACTTGAGCCGAAGGCAGATGCTTAACAACTGAGCCACCTAGGCACCCCTATTTTAAAGATTTTGAATAATATATGTGTCCACAGTAGAAGAGATGTAAATATTTTATTCGAATCCTGCTGCCTTCTAAACAGTGTTCCTTGTTTTGAATAGACACACAAAACCCCTGAATTTTCCAGTATAGTGCAGGTTCCCAAAAACTATGTCAAAGCTGGAAACAAAGAAGGCAGGGACTTCTGGTGGTTTCTGAAGACATCAAAGCCCCAAACTGAAGGTCCTGGCATTAGTGAGAGCTCACAGAAGAACCATGGGTTGAAAATGCTGCAAATGATAAGCACCAGCAGACAAGAAATAAGATACTCTTTCTAGTATCACTCCTCTAGTTTTATACACATATTAATTGTCAGCCTCACCACCTGCTTTTTATTTTTTGATTTTTAATTTTTTTAATTGTGTTATGTTAGTCACCATACACCATTAGTTTTTGATATGGTGTTCCATGATTCATTGTTTGTGTATAACACCCAGTGCTCCATGCAATCTGTGCCCTCCTTCCTACCCACCACCATCTGCTTTCTAAAAAAGGAATGAATCATGAGAGACCATGGAGACCATGGACTCTGGGAAACAAACTGAGGGTTTTGGGGGAGGTGGGGGATGGGTGAGGCTGGTGATGGGCATGAAGGAGGGCACTGATTGCATGGAGCACTCACTGGGTGTTAAGGGCAAACAATGAGTCATGAAACACTACATCAAAAACTAATGATGTACTGTAAGGTGACTAACATAACATAATAAAAAAAATAAAAAAGGAATGAAATCGATGGAGGACTCATGAGAAGAAAAGCTTTAGAATTAGAATGAGAGCTGCAGACTAAATACCAGCTAGCTCCAGATCCAGAATGATTGCCTCTGAGACTCCTTTGTGAGCACGTAGAAAAATAAAGTGCTGATCATTAGCACCCACTGTGTTTCATGAAGGACAAGTGATGTTAAACTCATCATACCTTTTTTTTTTAAAACCTAAGTAATATCAGACTGAGTTGTAGATCCAAGGAATGACATAACGTAATCATGAACCCTAACGTGTGTGTAGTCAGGACTTGGTAATTTATAGATCTTCACACATTTTATTACGTTTGCTCTTTATATAATTGTATGGGTATCTGGGCAGATAATAGTAATTCCTATGTGGAAACAAAGACTAGAAATTGTTCTCTGAGGCCACAGCAAACAAGTACTAGAATTTGGGTTTACTTATTTAATCTAGTACTCATTTCTAATATATGACTGATTTTAGCGAAGTCTTTGATAATCTTTGGTGAAGTGTAATGGGCAAGATAGAACAATATGAGCCACATGAGATTCTAGTTGAAGCATACACAGATGGCTGAAAACCTGTACAGTCAATTCAACAAATATTTATTGAGCAATTGCTATGTTCTGGGCTCTCTGCCAGGTCTAGTGAAACTTGTAAATCAATGCCAGTATAAAGAGATATGTGAAAGACTCAGTCATTTTGGCATTTTCATTAATGATTTGATTAAAGACATGGAAGATACTTTTTATGTAATCCGTGGGTAGCACCCAGTTAAGATGAGCAGTTAAAAAATTCTTGATCAACTAGAACAACAGGCCAAAGCTAATGAGCTGGCCTCCTTCAAGGGATATATATTAGATTCTAAATTTGGATTAAAAAGAAAAATCTATTATTCAATATTAAAGGAGGAAGAGACCAGTGTTTTGCCATTCATTGTTTATGTGGAAGCATATGGATTTTGTTTGTTTGTTTGTTTTCTCTAAGCTCAGTAAAAGCAAGATCATATGGCTTGTGGAAAAAAATTCGCGATTTTATGCCACATGAATAAAAATAAAACTCCAGTTTACCAAGACAATAGTTCTGCATCAACACTGGATTTGATCACTTTATTACCATGTTCAGTTCTGGGGATCATGGTTTTGGGGTGTTGATAATCTGCTCATTTGGGTGGGTAAGGTTTGAGTCATGAAAATACAAGGAAGGAAGACGGACAGAGGCTATTAAATTGAAGCAGACAAGACTTTGGGGCTGCTGAGAGATTTTCTCCATCAAGGCAGATGAAGGTGAAGATTTGTCCTCTATGGTTCCACAGAGCAGAAATTGGGCCACAGGGTAGAAATTGAAGAAGGGCAAGTTTGGGTTCTGTATTTGCAAGAATGTTTTCACACTTGGAGTTGTCATTAGGGGCTGCATTGTCTTGAAAAGAGGTATGTTTCCCATCGCTGGAAATGTTCAGGCAGAGGCCGGATGACCATCTGCCAAGGAATGCAGCAGAGAGATTCCAGCTTTGTGTGGGAGTTTGGACTAATGACCTCTGATGTTGCTTCCAATTCTAAGATCTGGAATTCCTAGTATAGTGTCCCATACACAAATTCTTATATCCAGCGAAATTTGTTCCAAATCTTAGGAATCTGTGGCTTTAAACATCTCAGAGGATGCTTATAATTGTCCCTGAATGAACACACAAGTTCAGTCCAAAAGAGACTTGTAAATAATGGGCCACATCAGCACACTTTTAGCTTCTTCCACAAATGGGATGTTTTATGGGATTTGCCTCTAACAGAGCTGGATTCCTGCAAGTCATGTAACCAGCACTCCTTTGCCTTTGTATTCTAGACTTATAAACTCAACATCTCAATGAATAAAAACACCTCCAGGGCATTTCTGAACCTGAGCTGGTCTCCTAAGATTGTCTTCATTGAAGTCTATTTCCTTGATATCATCTGGCAGGTGACTGGTGGCTGGTGGCCCAGGTGTGGCGCAGGGGTGTACCTGGTGAGTACAGGTGATAATCGTTCTGCATAGTTGGCTCTCATGGTCCATCTGCCATTCAATATTAGTGTATCCATCTTGACAGTTTGGCATTATTTCCCACCATCTCTGTGGGGACCTAGAATATGCAAATGTGACACGACCCATTCAGCCTGCTAGTTGATGTCTATATAGATGATTTGTGGCTAAACCAAACAGGGCTAACGATTTGAATCCCCTCACCCTGCCCCAACTAATAGTCCTTATAAATACTGGTTAGTGGTGCAAGTCACATCGCCTTCTTGCTCCTCTTATTCAAGCATATTCAGCAAACCTTTCCCCCCTTTGTGATGCACAATTTTGCTTCCACCTGGAGGGGTCTGCACCTGGTGCAAGGGGGTTTTGGGGGGACTACGACAGGCATTGTCCTGGTCTTGGCCTTGTCTCCGTATCTCTGGGAGAAAGGAGTTCACGGAGCAGCTTTCAGTTCTATGATGCCTGGCGGTCAGTGACATAGTAGAGGTCAGCTTGGGGTGAGACTGCAGGGGTCACATTAAACCCATGTACATGTATGTATCTGAAGCACGTTTTAGTTTTGTGCACACAGCCACAACATTTTCAAAATCTGTATAAGATGCATGTGGCAAATGGTTAGAAACAGATCAGTTCCAGGTCCCTAAAAGGTTTACTGGGGGCATTCCTCTGGATTGGCAACCTCTACATAAGCAACTTGGAGTAAGAAATGCTGAACTTGGCATGAGGAGAACTTGGGCAAATACACTGGAGGAAGCCAGTGTAGTTCACAGAAAAATAACGCTATCGATAAACTCTTGCAATAATCCATGCCTCTGAGACTTGAAAACCTTGGTATTCAGAGTGTCATTCCTGCAGCAGAGATGTATCAGCTGATGACTGTTAAAAATGTAGAATTTCAGGCTTCACTCCAGACCTTGTGAATCAGTATGCACAGTTCAGAGACATCCCCGGGCGATTCTATGTATATAAAATTTTAAGAAGCTCTGCTTTAAAACTTACTACAATTGGATCAATATAAAGTTAAAATGAAATTTCATTTAATGAAGAAAAAAAAAACTTTGCAATTTGAAAACAGAAACAAAACTCTACAATCCCCTCCTCCTAAAGGGGAATGATAAATTAGTAAGAGAATTACTTATGCCTAATGAATTAAATTAATGATGTTCTGCATTTTAAATTAATGTTAATCTTTTTTCCAGGGTAGAGGGACCTCTGAAAGCATTGTTCTGGGTGATTTGACTTTAATTTAATTAGTGACCGGAGAAGCAATAGAGTGAAAATTTCAGTTTAATTTAAACACGCTCCTTTATGTAACCTCCTAGTTTATCCGCTCACACACTAGCACACAAAACATGTCAACCACGTCACGATCCCAACACCAAAGAGAAATCCAAAGCAATTTTTTAAGGTATGTCGTGAGAAGTCACTTTTTTTTTCTTTTTCTTAACCACACAGAGCTCTTTTGCAATCACAATAAGGTTTTGCAAAGCATGGGGCAAAAGCTATAAAAGTTATGAAGTCATATTTAGATTGACTAAGAGGTTATGATTTCCAAGTCAAGAGAGTAATGTTTCCAAAAATAGTGCAGCTGATCTAGTGGCAAAGAATATGCCATTATGAAATGCAGAATTTATAGATGCAAATACACATGTGTGTGTATGTATATTTATGTATATCTAAAAACGTTATGAACTAATGAAAATAGCAATCAGTGGTGGGGTTTGCAAAAATATTATAATTCAGACACACACCATTAAAAAACTCATTGATAAATCATTGGAACTTATAGCTGACTTCTGATTTATTTTTACGCCGACTGCAGTTGTGACCCAAGGGAGATGTTTATATACCGACAATTTCAGTGAGGAGCAGCAATAGCTAATCGGCTCAGATTTTGAGCTCTGAGAGTTATGCTTTGAATTAAAGAAGATTTATGGAGGGAGCAATGGCCTTTTATGGATTACATGCTAAAGATCAGAATGAGTAAGAAAGAAGGCATTCAAAAGAACTGAGGCTTTTTATTTACGCACATTAAAGAAAAATACAGTCAAAACGGTCAAAGTCATGTCTACTGCCTCATTTTTATATAGAGCATAATTTACCTTCTCCTATTTACGTGCTACTGTTTCATTGTGTTCTGACTTATGATGCCTTGGAATTGTTGTATGTGGATGATTTTGGTTTTCCTGAAAATTAGATCCTTACTATCTTTAGTAATCATGTTACCTATCATTTGTTTTCTCCTTAGTGTCAAGTACAATGCCAGGTAAACAATAGATTTCACAAAAGGCAGTTGAATTTTGGACAAAAATTATATAATGGTCTAAAATTGCTTTACCATACTTGGAAGACTATAAGATGCTGAAAACAAAAGGTAACCCTCAAGAAATAATGTACTGGGGTGGGGGGCAGAGTAGGTGGAGAAGGAGGGTGGCAAACTGCCTGACAGCTCCAGCCTACAGAATTTTGCAACACGAGACATCAAAGACCTCGAGTAGGTACAGAAAAAAGGATGGGGGCTCTTTTCTCTGCCATGTACGGAGCACAGACCACATCCACCTGAACACAGTCATGGAAAGCGAGAGGGGACCAAGTGCATTTCACCAGCTACAAATTCATTTTGAATGGCATGGCAGGCCCTGTCCCTTCTTGGGAAAGGAGAGCCAACACTTGGCCACAAGCTTAAGCAAACTTTTTAGCTAATTGAAAGGTTTCGGTTAACGTAACCTGGAAGGTTTCCTGCTTACCTCTGAAACTTCAAGCCTCAAGGCAGGTCCCGGGCTCCTGCCTGAGCATGAACATCTGAGATTTTAAGAGAGCAAGAGAAGAACATGGGCAAAGACAGTTTGCAGGAGGGGAGAGGGATAGAGTGGCTGGGTGATGGACATTGGGGAGGGTATGTGCTATGGTGAGTGCTGTGAATTGTGTAAGACTAATGAATCACAGACTTGTACCCTGAAGCAAATAATACATTAAATGTTAATAAAGCTAAATTGTACTTAAAAAAAAAAAAGCAGGTTTGTAATCCAAAAGGCACACAATTGTGGAGGTTTTTAAAAACCATATTTCTTTTTGCTGTATACTGTTGTATTTACCTCCTAACAGTATCTGTTTATGGTGATCTTGTTTGCTTTGGTATAAATGCCACTTCTAACATTTTAGCAACATATGCCTATGAAATAGCTGGATTACCTGTTTTTGTGCCCTATAAAATTGCTTTCTTTCCGAAAGTACAGGAATTACCCATAGCCTGATCCATGGAAGCATCTACCAAAAGTGTATCCAATGGAGTGTATCCTTATTCAGCAACTGAACAACTCAGTAAGAATCTAAATTGAAATCTTACTAACCAAAACTGATAATTACTCAATTTTTAAGTAACTAAGAATGCTGTGCACTGGGTTTTAGTTAGATTTCTCTAATTCCAAGTTTTTCCAATTTGCTCCAGAATATGTCTTAGACTAGCAGGTGGAAGAAAAAGCCATTTGGGAACAGTGATCACAGAGACATGAACATAGCCATTCTGCTTAAAGTCTTTCAAGAGAGCTGTGATTTCAGGGCAAGATCTTAGATGAGATTCATACAAGTGATAAAAATTTTTCAAGATATCACAATTCTCCAAGTCAAGTACTAAAATCTTTTGTGGTGTTAACCTGATTCATTAGGAAATATCCTCTGTTGGAAGAAATAAAGAGGTAAACTGTTGCCCATTCTTCATTTGCTAAGGGACTGGGGCTAGTCTTTTCAAACTATTTAGGAAGTGTGCAGGTCCTAGATTTGGGCTATACTATGAATCTAGCTTGCCGAGTGAGCTCAGGCAAGTAGAAATGTCTCTGGGCCTCAGTTTCCTCACAGAAGACAGAATGACCCTGTGGTTGACTATGAGAGTCCTGGGCTCAGAGGAGCCTAATTACAGCCTAATTATTACTGTAACCCATGGTGGGTTGCCTAAACTCTCAACTTCTGAGATGTTATTACCTCAAAAGCAGAAAGTGGGTTTCTGTGCTTAGAAAAACTCCCAATCATAGCAATAATAGTAGCTGTTATTAAAGGATAGTTTCACAATTACAGTTGCCACTAAGAAGTCAAGAAGCTGAATTTCAAAATGCAAAAGAAATCCCGAGTTTTGCATACTCCTTTGACATTGTGATTTCTTATACTTATGAAATTATTTGCCAATCTAATTTAAGTTGAACATGTGGGTATTCTCTGAGGATGGGGAAATAACTTGGATGCAAGATGAAAAGTTGCTATCTGACAAGTTGTCTTCTACCCTGGCTCTTCCTTGTCGGTGGGCCATGGAGATTTCCTGGATATGACATCACCAGCCAGTGGACCGACCCCCTTGGCAAGGATTCTTGCTCTCATCCCTGGCTTTTTATTCTTACCCTAGTACCATGAATAAGGTCCCATCTCATCTGGTCTGTTTATGATTCGGAGAACTTTCAGGGTCAGTGCCCCTCCACCAAAGAGTTCTAATTAGGAATTCTGTAGCCACAACTTTGGTGGAATAAGTGGAGTATGTTAAGGGAAAAATACATGCACTATACACGTGAGGTTGAAGTTCCATCTATCTCAGGTGTGTAGACACTTTCCTGCAAAATTTTTCATTGAAGTTCTCCTGTTTCAGTACTAACACCTTTCCCCTACCCCCTTTTTAATTTGGCTCTATAAAGTTTTCTTTTTTAACCCACTCAAAAATATTACTGTGAAACTAAGAACTATACCTAACTAGTAACAGGGCCATAGTGAAGTAAGAAGCTGGCATTCATTCATTCATTCATTCATTCGTTTATGCCAAATTCTCTCAAGATTTGGAAGTTCTCTTGGGTATCTTAGTAATGGTTGGGGATTAGTAAACTTCTGATGGTTGTCTAAGAGTCTATTTTTGGGAGGCGTGTTGACAGAGCAAAAATTATTTTTTTTAAGATTTTATTTATTTATTTGACAGATAGAGATCACAAGCAGGCAGAGAGGCAGGCAGAGAGAGAGGTAGGGAAGCAGGTTCCCTGCTGAGCAGAGAGCCCGATGCGGGGCTCGATCCCAGGACCCTGGTATCATGACCTGAGCCGAAGGCAGAGGCTTTAACCTACTGCACCACTCAGGTTCCCCCAGAGCAAAAATTCTTAGAGAGAGTGGTAAATCTGGTTAAGAGGTGGCAGTGACAAAATTGAACGTGTGCATTTTATGCACATCCTCCTATGTTGCTCCACTCTAGTATGGGAACTCCCATGACTCCAGTTATGTTACGATTCTTTTCTAGGTGAGGAGAGGGATGGAGGGAAGGAGGAAGACAAGGAGCACACATGTCAACACCTCTAGCCAACTGGTAAAGCAGGTTTTATCAATTCCTGATTTCAGCCCCCATAACATCTCTTAGCTCTTTCAGTAGTGTTTTTAAAGGTTGCAATTCTTCTTTTTAGGAATTTAGAATTTTTTTAAGGCAGTTGCCAACTCATATCCAAACCACAGCAGTCAACCAAATACTTTCTGAGGGGTGTTTGGATAAGAGGTCTACCAAAGACCAAGAGATAATCCTTGAATGGTGGAGAATGATGGAGTTTCAAATACCATGACAGAGTGAAAGTATGGTGGGTCAGGAAGGGGTGGTTCAGAAGACTTCTTAAAATCTCAAGATTCCACTGGAAAATAAGCCTCACCCCAATGATATAGGAACCTCGGTAGGTAAATCCAAATGGTTCAACAAAAACCACCACTAGAAGGATGATCTAAAGCTTCTCTTTCTAGACTGTGAGTGAATCATTTTAGTTCCTCATAATAAGCAGGACAATGTGGGTAGGGTTTACCTCTCATCATGTATGTTTGGTGCTTTGATTCTTCTATTTTTTCCGACTTCAAGGTTCATTATTCAATATCTGATGCCATCATTTCTACATAAGCTTTTCCAGAGAACTGTCTACTCCACAGTAATTGTGTCACTTTTCTTATGAGCTTAAGTTAGATCTTGATTTATGGTAATGAGTGCCCATTCCTGCCCCACTAAGCTACATGTGCTCTCCCAGGGACTGCAAGATTCATCTTTCCAGTCCCTTAGCTTAGCACAGTGCTTAGCCAAGAGTATGCACTGACGGTCACTGGGCACTGCATGACTTTTCTCCCAGCATGAGTTCAACAGGGCGACTGTTTTCCAGACTCACTTGCTTGTGCTTTCATTGGCTGGGAGGGTCATCAGAGAGTCTTGAAATGCAAGGTCATTAATAGCTCAGCTCTTGTACACTCCTTCCCCATTAAGCAAGGCTGTATCTAAAACGTCCCAGACTGAAGGAAATTGATCTTATTTTAGAAGACATGCAGAGATACCAATGAAGTAATAATTTCTTTGAGGTTAAATTTAGCATTATCTTTGAATAAGTAGCTCAAATGTTCTCATGTTGAGTTACATTTTTGCCCTTTTCTCAGCAGCATTATCAACATACCAAAATTGTACTCATTAGCCTGTGGGATCAAGACGTGGAGGATAAATGTTATTAAAGGATATGTTTATCTTAACCTTATCCTGGAAAACTGAAGATATGAAATTTGGGATTGAAGATATGTGTATATTTTAAATCTCCAAATTCTTTTGAAAAGGCATGGAAACCATCCTAGTTCGTCCCAGCATTGCAAGTAAGGCATAGATTTCCTGCTCATTTTGTAAGAAGATTTGGCTTCAATATCTAATTTTCTACCATGCTCCTCAGGTAAATGTGCCTTTCTCTACCTCTGACCTCCAAGAGCACATCCCTGTATTTCTCATAGGAATAACAGCTTTTAAAATCTTGTTTTAGAAATGTTTCTTATTTTGCCAGTTGTGACTCTATTGTCCCTTAAGGAACTGCATTTCTCTAAGTAACTTAGTACAGTGCTTACCTTAACAGATTTTTAATTAATATTTTTTGAATGAATAAATAATGCATTCATGTCAGCTATTTCCTCCTTAAGATATGTCACAGAAAGAGGGAAAGTGAGTACATGTGTTTACATGTTTAATTATTAATGGGGATGGGAGTGAGGATCTAAGGGAATATAACTGGACCAGAGACTACAGGGTAATCAAGGCTTTGTTGGCATATCTTAAAATGCACATTTCCTACACAGGTGACCTATGCCATACAACAAGTGTAAAGCCTTCTTTCTTGGGTTCTGGTTAATTTATGATTTTTTCCATTATTATCTAAAACATACACAGAAAGAAAATCCAGTTTAAATTGTCCAGAAAGTAATTTCTCTCCCCGAAGCAATAAACCATTTTTAGGCTCAAAGCCAGGTTAGTTCCTACACACATAATCCCCTGGGGCCTTTAGGTCACTAGCAAAAGAACCTGGAAAATTTAATTAAAGAGATTTCCAGGAAGGGGAAAGAAATTAAAAAAATTGGCCACCACAACATGAAGGAGTTTTTATATCCTATACAAAGGTCTTAGACACAGGACACACCAAAGTCTGGAAGGCACAAGTCGGATCATCCAGAAGGTTCCACAGTTAACACTATTTACTAACTCAGTTCTTTTGTTAACCTTGAGAAAAAACTTTAGAGGGCAAGGAATTTCACTTGCTCACTCACTAGCATTTAAATATTGTCCGTTCTGTGTAAGACACTGGCATAGGTGTTAGGAATACAAAAAGAAGCAAGAGGAAGTCTTTATCCACAGGGGATTAGGGAAGGGAAGGCAGACAAGAAAGCAATCAGTTACCCAACAATATAAGAGCTGTGAGAGAAGCTGTACCAGACACTGTAGGAACAGAGACGAAGAAAGAGTGAATCCTTTGATGAGCACCCAGGAAGGCTTTCCAGGGGATGCCTCAGTTGTCTTTCATATAGACAAGGAGAGATATTCTTTGTAGCAGAGCAAGATGGGAAGTGGCACAGAGGAAAAAGGGGTGCCCTGCATGTCAGCTGCAAGTAGCTGGAACACAGCAGACATGTGGATGAAAAATGAGTTCTAGAAAGCAGGACCAAGCTCATGGCTTCTTTTGCTAAAGAGAAGGATGATATAGAATTCACAGAATACCACGGAAAGGATAGGTCTGAATGCCATACAAACATGGTGTGGCATTACTCAGAGAGAACTCAATGTATATTTCCTGATCCATTAGAAGGGGATTCAGTGAAATGTATGAAAAACTCACAGGATGCAGGAGGTGTTACACTATTAGATCAGAGAGACAGTGTTTCGATGTGGCTGACAATTTTAGGGACCTCACCCAAATTCAGAAAACGGCAAATATTCTAAATATACTTCCCAATGGTTAAGGTTCCTTGCATGTGTTTAAGATTTCATTCAATAGCCAGAATATACTGCCCTTCTACCTAAAGAAAGCACCAGGGAGAGTTTATAGGGAACGAGGGAGGAATGAAATGGGGATGAGCAGGATGCAGCTATAAGTTGTCAATTTTATGGCATTGTTTAACAGACACAGGTGATATAACATTTAAATGGCTACCATTATTCTACTTGGTTCCGTATAACAAAGCTATCACCAGTTTCAGCATTTAGCTAATTAATACTAAAATTACTCTGCTGGTATTATGCAGTAAAGTCTGATGAAAGAAACGTCTTACAAATATTACACCCTGAAGTCCTTGACCATTTATAATAGCCTACTTCCATAACAAATACTCCGTTGATACTGCATTTGAGCAACTGCTATACTTGTAATAACTCCCATTTATTAAACACCCATTTTATTGCATGCTTCATCTGTATTACGGTGAAATCTTCTAAGTTATTACTATTCTACTCTTAAAGTTGAGAAGAGCTTCCCTGAAAGCTGCTCTGAAAGATTAAGGTGTCCAGTATCACCTAGCTAGTAAGTCATAGCACCAGGATTCAAACCCAGTACTGGAAAATTCATGCCCTTTCTGTGTTATTGATGACAACCTGTACTTATAATATTAAACCTGTCTACATAAGAGAAATAAAATACTGACAGCCATGCTTCCCACGCAGCCCAGTGGAAAGGTGGCTGGGAATTAAAAGAGGGAGCCAAGGAAGGAGTTCAGTAATATGTTACCTCTCATTGCGCATTTCCTCTCCCAGGTGTTCATCCTCCTGGAAAGTTCCAGCTTTCACCTCTGCTGATAAAGTACGAGTTCCCTTCTGACCTCTTCCCTACCTTGGCTTACCCTCCTGTTTCTTAAAGAATGTGAAATAAATGGGATCATACAGTCTGTAATTTTTGAAACTGACACTTTTAACTCAGCATAAAGCTTTTGAAATCCATCAGAGTTGTCATATGAATCAATAGTGTGTCCCTTTTTACTTCTGATTAATTGTCCATAGTACTGGAATATTCTAGATGTACTGGTTTGTCATGGCCGGTGCGACAAATTGACCAGGAACGTGAGGACAAGAGGATGAAGAAAAGAACTCGAGAAGTAGAGAGATGGGGGCAGGAGGAGCACTGAGGAGGATGGCCAACAGTGCTAAGTTTATTCAAAGCATTAAGGCCATATATATAGTGATATTACAATAGGAGAAGCAATACATCTGTGTCTAGTTAAACAACCATGAGTTCCCATAATAAGTTTCACACTTAACTATAAGCAGATCTCGTGACGCCAAATAGCTGATGCCAGTACAATTGTTCTGTATTGATACAGCAAACCTGAAAGTAATTTATGGGCTGTACTAGGGCAGCAAGGACCAGCCACCAACTTATGACCCCAACTGAATTGTTCTCATTTGTTTAGCAAGCGTGTGGGAAGTCACGTAGGCGAGCGCACAACACATAGCACAGACCCTTTCTCAGTGCTACTCGACTTTATCAACCTAAGCCTTTTGTTTGGCTATTCAGCCTTTAAAAGGAGGCACAAGTCAGGGCCTGGTTTGGTCCTCGTCTCAAGCCTTACCGTGGCCTCCCACACTGGTCTGTTTATCATTCCTCTGTTGAATGTATCTTGGTCAGTTTGGGGTAATTATGAGCAGAGTTGCTATAAATATTCTTATACAGGTTTTTGTGCAAACATAAGTTTCTATTTCTTTAGAGTAAACACCCAGCACTTTTCCTGGAACTATGAGAGCAACCCATTTTAATTTTAATTAAGTCCAATTTATTAATCTTTATTTTTAATAGATTGTGTTTTGGGTATCATCATGTCTAAGAACTCTTTGCCTAATAGTAGGTCACAGGATTTTCTCCTGTTTTCTTTTGAAAGTTTTATAGTTTTACATGTTACATTAAGATATATGATCCATTTTTGAGTTAATTTTTATATAAGGCATAAGGTTTAGATTAAGGTTTTTTTTTAATACGATTGTCCAATTTTTTTTCAACAAACTATGTTGAAAAGATTTTCTTTCTTCATTGAATTGTTTTGCAACTTTGTAAAAAAATCTATTGTCCCTATTTGTATAGGTCTAATTTTGGACTTTGCATTCTGTTCCATTGATGTATGTGTCTCTCTCTTTGCCAATACCACACTGTCTTGATTACTGCAGCTGTATAGTAAGTATTAAAACCAGGTAATGTCATTTTTTCAACTTCTTTTTCAAGTTGTTTCAGCTGTTCTAATTCCTTTGCTTTTCCATGTACATTTTAAAGTCATCTTGTCCATATATTCAAGAAATCCTCCTTGGATCATGACTGAAATTGCACAAAACCTGTGGGTCAATTTGGGAAGAATTAATATCTTCACTATGTTAAGTGCTCCCTTCCATGAATAAGCTATGTCTCTCCATCAATGTAGGTCTCACTTGAATTCTTTCACCGGCATTTTTTAGTTTTTAGCAAAGAGCTGCTGTATGCATTTTGTTACACTTAACCCTATTTCATTTTTCCTCATTTAAAAAATATTATTAGTTTTCAATTTCAATTTCCAATTTACATGGCTGGTATATGGAGTTACTATTAATTTTTGTGTGCCTCTCTTGTGTCCTGTGATCTTGCTAAACTCACTTAAACTTCTAGGAGTTTTTTTGGTAAAATTTTTTGGATTTTCTTCACAGATGATTATAATTGTGTATTCTGCAAAGAGTTAGTTTTGTTGCTTCCTTTCAACTCTGTATGCTTTTTAAAAATTCTTTTTCTTACTTTATCACACCAGCTAGGACTGCCAGTATAATACTGAATAAGAGTGGTGAGAATGGATATTTTTGCCTTGTTTCCAGTGTTAGGGAGAAAGCATTCAACCTTTCACATTAAGTATAATATTTCCTGTAGGTTTCTTTTTTGTTGATGTCCTTTATCAGGCAGATATTCTCTTTTATTCCTAGTTTGCTATCTATCATGATTCTATCATGAATGAATGTTGAATTTTGTTAAATGCTTTTTCTGTACCAATTGACATTCTTCCTTTAAACTATTAAGGCCATTTTTTTTTTTTTTTTAATGATGAATCAACTGTGCATTTCCAGGCTAAGTTGTAGTTGGTTTTCCGTATTGCTGAGTTTGATTTGGTAAGAGTTTGCTGAAGACTCTGAGAAACAAACTGAGGGTTTTGGAGGGGTGGGGGATGGGTGAGTCTGGTGGTGGGTATTGTGGAGGGCACATATTGCATGGAGCATTGGGTGTGGTGCATAAACAATGAATACTGGAACACTGAAAAGAAATAAAATAAGAGTTTCCTGAAGATCTTTGTGTCCTTTAGTGTTCTTTTTTCTTTTACTATCTTTATCTGGTTTGGGTATCAGGTTCATTTTGGCTTTATAAAATTAATTGGGAAGTTTTCTCTCCTTTTTATCTACTGGAAGAGATTGTGTAAAATTGGTGTTTTGTTTTTTGTTTTTTTCCTCTTCTTTAAATGCTTGATAGACATTTCTAGGTAAGCCATCTGGGCCTGAAGGTTCCCTTTTGACAGTATTCTAAATGCACATTCCATTTCTTTCAGAGTTTAATAGTTACAGGATTACTCAGGTTATCTATTTCATGTTAGATGAGTTTAGGTTGTTTGGGATTTTCTAGGAATTGTCCATTTTATCTCTGTTGTTGCATTTAGAGAACAAAGTTGTTATAGTATTCCCTTATCCTTCTAATTTTTGTGCAGTATGATATGGTAATTTAACACTTCTTTCTTTTGTCAATATTGTCAGACATTTGTCCGTGTTATTATTTTTGTATTATTTATTTGTTTTTATTGATTTTCTGTCTTTAAATTAATTTCTGCTGAGATGTTATTTCCTTTCCTCTGGGTTGTTTTAGATCTCATCTTGTGTTAACTTTGTTTCTAGCTTAAAGTGAAAGCTGAGTTCATTGGCTTAAGTAAGACCTTTCTTCTTTTCTAACATATGCATGCTGTGCTACAAACTTCTCTTCCCAAGTAATGTTTTACCATCCCACAAATTTTATTATGCTGTGTTTTTGCTTTCACTCAGTTCAAAAAACTTTGAAATTTCCCTTGATTTTTTTCTTTGACCAATGACTTACTTAACAATAGTTATTTCATTTTCAAACATTTTGAGACTTCTGCAGAGATCCTTTTGTTATTCAATCACATGCTAATTAGAAAACATATTTTGTGTGACTTGAATCTTTTTTTCATTTATTAAGACTTGTTTTATGGCCCTATCTTGGTAATTGTTTCATCTACACCCGAAAAGAATGTGTATTCTGATGGGGAATTCTACAAATGGCAATTAGTCAAGTGAGTTGATTGTGTTGGTCAAATCTTCTATATCTTGCTGATTTTCTGTCTGCTGGCTCTATCAATTATTGAGGGAGGAAGTATTTAAGTCTCTGACTATAATTTTGGATTTGTCTATTTTTCCTGTAGTTTTATCTCATTTTTGTTTCATGTATTTTGAAGATCTTTTTTAACTAGGTGCATTATTAAGATTGTTATGTCCTCCTGATAGATTTATTCCTTCATCATTAAGAAATGACATTATTTATTCCTGATAATATTTTTTATTGTGCAATCTCATTTGTCTGATATTAATATATCCACTCTAGCTTCCTTTTGATTAGTGTTAGCATAGTGTATCTTTTTCTATTTTACCTTATACCTACTTGTGTCTTTATATAAAGTATACTTCTCATTTTTTAAAATTTAAATTCAAGTTAGTTAACTAATATAGTGTAGTATTGGTAGAAGTAGAATTGGTAGGAATAGAATTTAGTGAATCGCTTATATTTAACACCCAGTGCTTATCCCAAATGTCCTCCTTAATGCCCTTTAGCCCCCATTTAGCCCATCCCCCAACCCCCTTCCCTCCAGCAATCCTCAGTTTGTTCTCTATATTTAAGAGTCTCTTATGGTTTGCAAAAAAAAAAAAAAAAATGTGTACTTCTTGTAAACAGCATATGCGTTGCTCATGCTTTTTCATCCAATTTGACAATCTCTGCCTTTCAATTGGTGTGTTTTGGCCTCTATATTTAATATGATTATGGTTAGCTTTAATTCTACACTCTTGGTGTTCATTTTATGTTTCCCACATTAGTTCTTTGTTTTCATTTTTTCTGCCTCTTTTCTATTTTTCATAATTCTATTTCAGCTCCTTCCTTGGCTAATAATAAAATTCCTTGTTTATTTTAGCAGTTGTGTTAGGGTTTGCAATATATATCTTTAACTTCTCATAGTTAATCTGCAAGCGATATCACTCTATACTCATATACTATAAGAATCTTATGATAATATACTTTCATTTCCCTCTTCCTGATGTTTGTGCTATTGTTGATGTGTATTTCACTTTTACCTATATAACCTTCCCCATATTACACTGTTTTTGTTTAGTCAATTATACTTTATAAACCCTTAAAATAAGAGAAAGTATTTCATATTAACTCATGTGGTTACCATTACTATCACCTTTCAGCTTGAAGCTCTCTATTTCCATCTCGTATAATTTTTATTCTTTTTTATTTCCTTTAACATTTCCTGTAGTGTGGGTTTTCAAATGATAAATTCTTTCAAATTTTGTATCCAAAAAGTCTTTTTCTTCACATACATTTGTGAAAAATATTCTACTAGGTATGGAGATCCAGATGGACACATTTTTATATCAGTACTTAAAAAATATTTGTCCATTATCTTCTTATATTGTTTCTGATGAGAAAATTTGCTATGATATTTACCTTTGTTCTTCTGTCCAAAAATCATTTTTTTCTGGCTGTATTTAAGATATTCTGTTTAACTCTGATTTTTAATAATTTGATTATGTGTATTGGTATAGCTTCCTTCATGTTGTTTATGCTCAGAGTTTGGTGAGATTCCTGGATATATGGTTTTTGTTTGTTTTTACTCAAATTTGGATAATTTCTAGTTATTGTTTCTTCAAATAGTATTTCCTCTCAACCTCATCCCATCATCAAGAATTCTAATTACATGTCTATAAGGCCATTTAAAGTTGTTTCACATCATTTGATGCTTTGTGTTTATAATTTTAAAATTCTGTATCTCTCTGTATTTCATTTCAGATCTTTCTACTAGTGTATTTAAAGGTGACTAATCTTTTCTTCTGCAGTATCTAATCTGTTACTAATCCCATCCAGGGGACCTTTTATCTTGGATATTACAGTTTTTATCTTTAGAAATCTAATTTGGTCCTTTTTATCTTCCATGTCCCTACTTCATTTTTTGAACACATGAAATACAACTATAAAATCTTTTAATATCTCTGCCTACTAGTTTTAACATCTATGTTGATTCTGGGGTGGTTTTGATTGATTTTGTTCCTTTTTTATGGGTTGTGTTTTCCTCCTTCTTTCCATAGCTGCTCATTTTTCACTGGATGCCAGACATTGTGACTTTCACCTTGTTGGGTACTAGAAATTTTTGTATTTATGTAAACATTCTTGAGCTTTGTTCTAGGTTGCAGTTATGGGGAATCAGTTTGATTCTTCTGGGTCTTGCTTTTAAGATTGTTCTTCAGGACCAGAGCTGTGTTAAGACTAGAGCTAATTATTCCCTGTTACTGAGGTTAAGACTTTTCTAGCACTGTACCCAAGGCCAATTCTGAGGTTTTCCAGGCTGGCTTGTGGGAATACGCATAATTTCCTACTCTGTGGGATTGTCAGGTATTCAGGTATTCTTCTTTCTAATCCTTTCAGGGAGTTCTTTTCCTGCCAGTGAGTAGTTTTCTCAAATGCAGGCACTGATCATTGCTTTGCTGGATACTCCGAGGGGACCCTCTGCATGTCTCTGGAGTTCCTTCTCTGTGAAGATTTCTCTTCACTACTACTCTGTCCTGTGAAATAAGTCTTGGTCTTCCCAATTCAAAGATCATCTTCTTAATTCAGGGAACTTGCCAGGTTTTGCCCAAGTGCCATTCCTTCCACCACAGGCTAGGAACTCTCTCAAGGAGGTAAACTGGAGCAGTCACAGAACTTACTTGGTTTATCATCACTGAGAGGTCACTGCCTTTCATTGTCGGATATCCAGTGTCTTGAAAACTGCTGTTTCATACATTCTGTTTGTTTTCAGTTGTTTCAGGCATAAGAATAACTTGGCCTCTGTTACCCCATCTTTGCAGAAGTGGAAGCTCTTATTTCTTTTAAAAAATGATTAATAGAAGCTGCTTATGTTGCAAAAAATAATCTATCATCTCAATATAATGAACACATTCTCATTTTTTTGAAAGGCTATGTTTCCAGTATAGTAACTTTTTAGAACCAATCAATAGGGAGAACATTCTATGTATGCCAGATGTTGATAAATGCATTAATCAGGATATTTTATGTGACATCTCAGATTTAGTTTCTTTGAAGCATAAACCTCTTTTGAAGAATTAGAATTTAAAATTGATTAAGTGACAGAATTTTATGATATGAGCATTAGGGACTATACTGCACTTGTATTTGAGTGGTCAGCTGCTGAGAAAATATCTTCTGTAGAACCAGTTAAAAATACCAACTGTACCAAACATCTCACTGCTCTTGCTCAACTGGCTACTTCCTTTTACTACTCTCTATAATGTACCAGCAATTCAGATTCTGTAATTTTATAAAAGATTTAGTAAGTTTAGATAGAATTATGCCATTTTAAAAATCAGTATCTAAGAAACAACAATGACAAAAAAAAAAATTAGCCAGGATATAATACTGTGGCCAATCTTCTATTTTAAAGCTCTGTTGGAAATCCCATAAACACGTCTTAAATAATTCTGCCATGATGGAAAACCAAGAAAAATGGGACAGGAAGTTGTGTGAGGAAAGAGACTTTACAACCAATACTTTGAAGTCACAACAATTCAACAATAAAAGGAATGAAGAGTTAGACTCTAGGGTAATTGAAACTTTTTTCTTCCATCTCTACCTCACTTAAAAAAAAAAGATCACGAGTCAATATATCATACCAGATGGGCTGAGGTAACTCTCCCAGTAGAAAACATCTAAAAATGCTATGTAATAGATTAAAAATTACTTCTTTTATCTAAATAGCAATTGAGATGTTAGCAGACTAATTATTTAAGAAATACAGTCAGTAAATAAACATGTTTTCATGAAGAAATCACCATCCTGAGAAGGTTTATAAGGTAAATACACCAAACACGTAAAGAACAGATAGTTCCACTCTTATACAAATTCTTTCAAAGCATAGAAAAAAAAGAGAAATCACTCCTTAAATTTTCTGTGAGGCTTCTACATCACAACAAAACAGGACAAGGCAATGCATGTTTATGTTTGTGTGTGTGTGTGTGTGTGCGCGCACGCTTGGGTTTATAAAAGATTAATTTTACTCTTAAACATAGATGCAAAAATTACATTCAAAATATTAACACATCTTACCTCATAAGAGTTACCAAAGCTTCTTAGAGAAATGGCTAATTTCATGACTTGTGAAGGAAAAAAATAAGCTTAGCCTGGGAAATCCAGTCATGTCAGAAAGTAAAAAAGGCTTTTAAAGATTAATGGAATCATGTCAAAGGGCAGAGGATAAAATGTAAAGGGGCTCCTGATGGTGTAATATGGAATGATTTGAGAACAAAAACAGTAACTATATTGGGCTAAAAAAACCTCAAAAATATAAAATCCAGAAGGCCATATTAACACTAAAAACACCAAAACAAAAAACAAAAACACCCCATTGCCCATCAAAGGTGGTTGCGAAGACAAAAACTCATACTTGAAAATGAATAAAGGGAAGAAATGAACATTATCCTGATATTCCTGTGTGAATTGTACTACATTTGATCTTAGCCAAGAGGCTGAGAAGCGATTCCTGTGTGAATTGTATTCTGTTGTACCTTAAAGGTTGATGAGAGAAAGTTCTATGAAAAATAATTTAGTTAACAAATATGAAATGAAGGACATATTATATCATCATTATTTTGAAACTTGATATGAAATCATACATGTGGACAATTATCATGAATGCATGAGAAAACCATTAGGTAAAGGATGGTGGGGGACTTGACAACAGAGGAATTAGGCTGATTACACCTGGGTCCACTAATCAATCTTAACATCATTAAGTTTGAGACAATCAGATACTTTGTACCTCTCAATGTGATGTAATAGGAAGGACACAGCAGCACCTGTGAACTATTTCTGACCAAAATGTTGAACTTAAGTTCAATAGAGTGTCTAAATCTCGGTTTCTTTTTTTAAGATTTTATTTATTTATTTGTCAGAGAGAGAGAGAGAAAGAGTACAAGCAGGGAGAGCAGCAGGCAGAGGGAGAAGCAGGATCTCTGCTGAGCAAGGAGCTTGATGGGACTTGATCCCAGGACCCTGGGATCATGACCCATGCTGAAGGCAGACACTCAACCAACTGAGCCACCCAGGTGCCCCTAAATCTCAATTTCAAGGAAAAGTGGGAGCTAGAAGAATAAATGAAATGACACCATGAAGAAGCAATGAGCCAAATTCAGAGTGCAGAACATTCTAGAACAAATAAACCAAATTCCCTAACACATCCACACCCTGAAAAAGAGAGAGAGAGAGAGAGAGAGAGAGAGAATGGAACTTAAAGAACAGAGAAGACTTGTGAGTCATAATTAAGATATACAATTTGCAATGCATGGATCTTATTTAAGTACTAATTTAGAAGGGAACACAATAATGTAAAAAAGATGCTTTTGAAGCTCTGGGGGCAATATGAATATAAAATAGGTGTTAACTTATTAAAGAATTCTCGTTAATTCCTGTTGGATGCAATAATGGGATTGTTGTATGTTTTAACAATACCTTATCATTAGAGATGCATATTGAAATATTTGTGGATGAAATGATTTAAAAAATCCATTCTAAGAAAACAAATTGGAGTTGAGAGAGGGGTAAATAAAGCAAGAATAACAAAATATTCATAATTGTTGAAACTAAGTGGGGATAATATTGGGATATATTTTACTATTCTCTCTTTTTAGTGATAGTTGACCCTTATTATAATAAGTCCAGAAAATTTAAAAGGTATAATCAAGTTGAACTGACTAAAAAGTTGTAAGTTTGATTAACTTTGGAAAAAAATCTACCAATGTAATTTAGTATATGAATAGATGAAAAGATTCAAATATCTCATTAGATCCAGGTATAATCATTTAAAAAATTCAATAGCTATTCATAATAAAATACCTCAACTATGGATAGAAGGAAAATTGTCTAATGTAATAAAGGGCAGCTATAAAAATGTATATTAGCCATTAAACTCATCATTGAAATATTAAAAGTATTGCATTTAAACTCAGGAGGATATCATCAGTACTTTATTATATGTTCTAGCTAGTAATTTTGAAAAGAGTAAAAGAAGCAACATAGAGGAATCAGAAAGAAAGAAACAAATTCTCATTGTTTGTATGTATGTTATCTCTCTATACTTAGAAAACCTTAAAATTGGCTACCTCAGGTACTGAGAGTACAAGGGGAAAAAATGGTTAAGCTGGCATGTTGCAGAAAATTGGTAATATATTTTTAATCCTATATTAAAGTATCTTCTTGTTTCATTAAACATTAATCTGTGATTAATGTGTAGATCTATAAATCAATGGCTATAAAACATGCAAATGGAAGTACTTGATTAGGTTTGTAATTTTAAAAATTAAGTTTGTGGGATTTTAGGTAAGTTCCTCATTTCTCTGACTCTTAAGTCTCCCTACTTGTAAAATAAATTTATGTATCACCTGATCATTAGGTTCTCTTACAGTTCTAACTTCATGTGATACTAGTTTAATTAAAAGAATTGAAATGTCTTGCATGTATCACAGCAAACCCATAGTACTCCTACAAAAAGTGCCTTATGGCTCATTTAAACTTATTATATGTGATCCTTTATTATATTTTACTCTTAAAAGGTTTAAGTTCCGTTTGCACAATTAGGGATAAGTTGCATCACTGCAGAGTGTATGTCTTCCAAATTCTTGTTTCTTCTTATACCTCCCCAATTACCTGACAACGTTCAATGCCCAGTACATGGCTGTCAGAATACAATTAAAAAGCTTTATGAGTGGTGATGAGGGTGGTTGTGATATTTGAAGACTGAAAAGTGGAAACATGAGGTTACATATCTAGGAAAGAACTGAACATGATTATATTTCAATAATTTTTTCAATAGTTTTAATAATTTTATAATTTTTAATCATAAAGATTCTATAATTTTATAATTTTTTCTTTTCTTTTTTTTTAAGATTTTATTTATTTATTTGACAGAGATCACAAGTAGGCAGAGAGGCAGGCAGAGAGAGGGAGAAGCAGGCTTCCTGCTGAGCAGAGAGCCCGATGCAGAGCTCCATCCCGGGACCCTGAGATCATGACCTGAGCCAAAGTCAGAGGCTTTAACCCACTGAGCCACCCAGGCACCCTATAATTTTTTTTCTTTGGTATCTTTCTCTTACATTGGACTGTAAGTTTGGGCTTGGCAAAGACCATGGTTACCTCGCCCACACTGTATCACTAGGACCTAGTATGATGACCGGCCCACAGTACATACATAATATACTTCTTAATGTAAGGATGGATAGCTATCCATTCCAGCTTTAATTAAAAAAAAAATTCCCCATGTTTCTAGAATTTATTTGTCAGCCATATTCTGTGATAAGTATACTCACATTTTAACTGATAAAGTGCCAAGATGTACTTTGTAGAAATTCAACATATATGCTATATACGTGTAAAACATAAAAACAGGTTCCAAACTTTTCCCCCTGAACTGAAAAATTCCCTGTAATAGTTTTGTCTTCCCCAGTTATAGTTGGCTTTTTTCATAGCCTAGCTGCTGGAAATAGTCAACATTCCCTAATACATTTAACACCTAGATTATTCTTCTCTGGCTTCCTCTTCTTTTCTCCTCTTCTCAGCCACAGGAGAGCAAATACGCTTTCACTTCCTGACTTCCTATTCACACCTCCAAAACTTATAATAATGTTTCTACATCTCTTCATTGATCTCATACTACGGTTATTAAGGATCTCTGGGTTTTTAGTCCAGCGGATACATTTCAGTCTTTTTCTTACTTGATCTCTTAGTTGTATTTGACACTGTTGCCACTCCTTCTTCCTAAAATTCTCTTCTCCATTAATTTCTAAAACATTAATTTCCTCTGGTTTTCCATCTACTTCTGGGCTCCTACTTCTCATTCTCCTTCATGAGTTTCTCATCCATAATCTGAAACCACCCTTAGTTCTCATCTTCTCTCAGCCTATCCTGCATTCAATTGTTTCCTTTATAATAAGAACTGCTGTATCTATCCTTCCATTTCGGCTCTTTTCCTTCAGCTCTGGTTTATAAATGTGCCATGTTCTCCCATACTTTTGTGTCTGCCCACATTCTCTTTCTTCTCCCTGGACTGTTTGTTCATTTGGCAAAATTTTATTCATCCTTCAAGTAAGTCAAATGCTTATCTCCTCTGTGAAGCTCTTCTCTACTTTCTTAGGCCAATTTCTTCCTCTGTCCTTCCTTTGCTTTGCAAACACTTTAATTAAAGCAATTATCTTCTTGTCTAATTGTTTGGATATGGCCTCTTCTGGGTGGCAAAGTGCCATTGAGATGGGTTTCAATTTCTACCTTTGTAGTCTTAGTACTTAAGTCAAATCTTGATACTTAGCAGGAACTCAATAACTATGCTTGTTGGGTGAATAAAGGAATCTTTTGTCGTTTTAAACCTGTTTTTCACATTCATTCTCAAATTCAATCCTTACAGCCTTCTAAAGGCTGTTATGACTCGTACTTTACAAATGATGAAAAACCAAATGTTCTTATGAGCATACCATTATTAAATGGCAGACTAAGGAAATGAACTCAAACCTTCACTCTATGTTAAGGGGTAGAGGCACTGTGTTGGGGCAAAATGCAATTAAACAATTTGAGTAGAATACATCTGAAACTAATGTTAACAACATTGATTATTTAATCAGTTAAACACTATTATTAATTAATGGTAACAGGTGAATAGTTTTCCACTGAAATGGAAAACCTCCCTGATAACAGTGAGGCACAAAATTTTACTTTTACTTTGATGAGCAAGTTCTTTGAACATGGTATTCTTTACCCAAAGCTTCAAGAGTTCTTTTCTTGTCATACTTTTGGAAATGGAAAATGGGATTGAGTTTTAGACCAAACCTTCATGAGTTGGCAAAGAAAAGATGTATTTGTGGGGGAGTATCTAAAACATGGTTGGATTATTTTCAATCTTCATGTCTTGCCAATTTGATAATGGATATATAATTTGTTCAAAATTTAACATTGCAAACAAGAGCTAAATAATCTGGTTTAAAGATGTTTATGATAAATTAGTGAAGTAACTTCTCTGTAAGTTTCTCTGCTTATAATCCTTTAAAGAAAGCAGAAACATTTTCCAAAAGTTGTTTTTTAAAAATAATTAGAGCCAAACCAAGCTATTCAGGGCCATGAAACTGTCAGGCAAGGAGGAGTACCCACAAGATTACACTAATTGATATGAGTGTTATTTTGCTTTTCTTTCTGTCACTGCCTTAAAATTTCCTTTATCTGAAATTTTAGTCACTGCTAGAAATTATCTTTAAAGTAACTAATGCCATTATGCTACATTTACATGAAATTGAGCCATGAGTAACTTTTTCCCAATTTTTAAAATTTTCCAAGTTTTCTCCTTTCTCCCTCCCAGAAGGAATACTTGCAGGAATACAAGGGTGGTATGACCCTTTCACTTCATCCGAGAAGGATCTTTCTTCCTTCCACCTCTCCCCTCCCCCCAGCTTTTGCATGGTCTGACTAGAATTTGCAATTCCAGCATCCAGGGTGGCCCAAGGCCAAATTTGTAGTTAATTCTGGAATTTAAACTGTAGATGTTCACAGACATTTGGAAAATGCCCTTGCCATCTGTTGCTTGATTTTCCTTTGTCATCATTATCATCTCCCATTTCCACCCTCTCATGAGCCTGGGGCTGGGGGTGGTGGTGGTGGTGGTGGTGGTGGTTTGGAAACAACTGAGTTGTCATCTATTTAAGCAAATGGAGAAAACACAGAAGTGTGTGGAAGGTGAGGAACAGATGCTGAAGGGTACAGAATAGGAGTTTGCTGGAGGTAATGTGATTGGAGAGTCAAGTGATTCTTTGCTTTTAGGGAAAAAAAGATTTTTTTTTTCTGTTGCTGTTTGAATATTGTTGGAACTGTATTGTTTCATAAGAAAAAAATGGAATCATGAAAATTGAGCCTTAATCCTAACATCATGAAGATGGAGAGAGGTAAAGATTAGAGGTACATAGGGGCCAAGGGGGAAGTTTGACTCTGGAAATAAAGGAAGAGGGAGAATCCAGGAAAGTCTCGTTAAGAATGTTGCTGGCCTGTTATAGATGGAAGACTAAAGCCAGGGACCAAAGGGAGAGAAAGAGAGAGAACCAAAGGAAATGGGGAGAGGGGTATGTGGAACTATGAGAAACAATCTGGAAAAGGGGGGAATGGAGTAAAGAATGAGTAATTGTTTTCCAATCAAGGGAGTCAAGAATGTTGAAAACACCTAGTTTGTTTAGCTTCTGTAATGGGAGACTTTGCGACTCTCAGTGGTGGCACCTAGAATCTAATGGAAATCTCACAGATGAGCTTACATGAAAATTTACTGTCTTTTCCTCCACTAGGCACAATGCCAAGGTCCTGGCAGGAGAAGTGACTAGAGGAGAAAAAGTGATTAAGATACTCAGATTATTTGCTGAAAGACACTTAGGTGGGTTGAAAGAAATGAAGCCGACAAAGAAAATTTGGGTGAATTCATCATCTGGCCATTCTGAAAGAGATCAAGATTAAAAGGGCACCTCCTCAGAGGGTGATAGAAACCTGGTAAATAAAACTGATATGATTTAGACCTGCATTCCTTGTGGGTTCAAAGCAGTTAGAAAACATTAAATCTACATTCTTTGAGCTATGGGAGAATGGTGCTCCTTAGATTCAGATAGTCATAAAATCCTTCACAACTATTAGTTGCCATGATTATACATCATTGTTTAATGAAAAAAGGAGAAAGCCTTTGAAGTATTCAAGAGTTAATTACACCAATTAAAAAATGAAGGATCAAGCAAAAAGATAAAATGTTTCTACAAAATAACAACTTAAAAAGCATAAATTCATCTCAGATAATCAAAATAAAAGCTAGTTGGTTTAGATTTAGAGAAACTAGGCTGTGTTGGAGTAGAATAGTAAACTTCACCCCTACAAAAATTATATAGCATTATTTTATTGTAGCCCATAAAATGATGGAACAAGAGGCCTCATCTTTCTTTCTATTGATCTTTTCATGGAGAGCTACATTTGAGAAATTCCTTGAAAGTTCATTTTTATATGAAAGGCTCATGTATTATAACCAGCCCCCACCCAAAGAAAAAACACTCAATGTTAATGCATGTAAAAAAGCTTAATAAAAATATGAATTAAAAAATTTTGGAGTAACATAATAAATATTCTTAAACTTTAAAGAAAGTAAGATGCCTGAAGAAACTCAAGGGCTAGACTGTGCTAATTGATAAAGAAATAGACATCTAAGATGGACGGGATAAGTGTGGTAAGAAGATACAAAATGCACCTACTATAGGTCTCTACATCCAATAAATCAATATTATTAGAATAGAATGCCAAAGTCATTATTTCATTAGTTAATTTTTCACCACTCAGTTTTACCACTAAACACATTTTTAGTAATAGCTTTCAATGTGTTAGGCACTGCTAAGATGAAGAAATTAGGCACACTCTCTTGCCTTGAGGAGCTAGATGAAAGTAAGAAGATCGGAACTTGCCATTCCATCCTAACAACTAGAAAGCTGAACAAAGTGAAAAATCAACCACTCTCCTTAGATCCATAGGAGAAATTCAGTCATAGGGCAAACTGCTGTCTGCCAAATTGAAGAGACAGACAAGTGGCTACGGAGAATCACAACTCACTAGGACAGAACCATAAGTGAAACATCCATGGAAACCAGTGACATGGTCGGGAGACCTAAATTGTAACTGACAAATTGCTAGAGGCTTCGTGTGAACGATCCTAGTCACACCTAGTCACAGGGTGATTCCCCACACTTTTGTGAGTTTTACTTTTAGGAGCTTAATCAGGTTCTTACAGTGAACGGCAGAAATACCCCCTCATGCTTTTGGCAAGGGGAAGGAAAAAGAAACCATTTTGAAATACACCAGAGTATTCTGTTCTTCTTAACAAAGTCTGCCTTTGGGAGAAAATATTTCAACAGAGCCAAACCTGCTGGGGTTTTATCAGAGCCTAGCTGACCTCGAGGAGGGCAATAACCAACTCAGCCCATGGTACCATCCTGTCCTATGAAGTGGGGGAGAACAAAGAAGCACTTGCGAAGTCACAGCTCAGAGGCACGGACTCACTAAAAGACTTAGACCTCATCATAAGACTATTGAATGCCTCCTCCCCCTTACGTCTTTCTACATTAACTGAATACCTATAATACAATAAGTAGTCCCTTTTACCCAGTACATCATATCTACCTTCCAACAAAAAATTACAAAGCATACTAAGAGGCAAAAACACAGTTTGAAGAGACAGAGCAAGTATCAGAACCAGACTAGATATGGAAAGTATACTGGAATGATCAGATGATGCATTTAAAATAACTATAATTATTATGTTAAGAACTCTAATAGATAAAGTAGACAGCATGCAAGAATAGATGAGCAATGAAAACAAAGAGATGGACATTCTATGTAGAAATAAAAAAGAAATGCTGGAGATCAAACACACCAAAATGGAAATAAAGAATGCCTTGGATGGGCTTATCACAGGAATGGACACAGATGAGAAAATAATCTTTGGGCTTGAGGATATAGATATCTCAGTAGCAAGTTCCAAAACTGAAAAGCATAGACAAAAAAAAAAAACTGGGAAAAAGAAACAGAATAGAATATCATTAACTGTGGGACAGCTATAAAGGATGTAACACATATTTAATGGGAATACCATTAGGAGAAGAAGAAAAAGGAATAGAAACAATATTTGAAGTCATAGTGACTGAAAACTGCCTGAACTTAACGCGCAAAACCACAGATTCAGGAAGCTCAGAGAACACCAGATAGGATAAACATAAAAAGCTACACCCAGGTATATTATATTGATACTGCAGAAAATGAAAGATAAAGGAAAAATCCTGAAAGAAGCCAGAGGAAAAAAACTGCCTTCTCTATAGAGGAGTGAATGTAAAATTTGTATCAGCTACTCCATAGACCACGCAAGCACAAGGGAAGGATATGAAATATTGAAAATGTTGAGAGAAAAGGGTGCTAACAAGATTATCCTTCAAAAGTGGAGAGAAATAAAGACTTTCTCCAACAAATACGGAAGGAATTTGTAAAGACGTTCTTTAGAGAAAAGGAAAATATAGGCCAGAAGCTTAGTGTGGAACAGGTGAAAGAACAAACAAATACACCCATGAAACAACAGAGAACTCAGAAATGGATCCACATAAACACAGTCAACCAAACTTTGACCAAGGAGCAAAGGCAATACAATGGAGCAAAGACTGTTCATTTAATGAACGGTGTTGAAAGAATTGGACACCAACCTGCAAAAAAATGAAGCCACAACAGACTTTAACACACTTTGCAAAAATTAACTCAAAGTGAATTGCAGGCCTGTATGTAAAAACAGAAAACTATTAAATTCCTAAAAGATAATGTAGGAGAAAAATATAGAATACCCTGGGTTTAGTGATGGTTTTTTAGATATGACACCAAAGAAAGAAAGAATTGATTAGCTGGACCTCATTAAAATTAAAAACTTCTGCTCTGTGAAAGATAATGTCTAAAGAATGAAAAGACAGGCCATGTACTGGAAGAAAATATTTACAAAAGTCTTATCTGATAAAGGATTGTTATGCAAAATACATAAAGAACTCTTAGAATGCAACAATAAGAAAATGAACAACTAAAAATAGGCCAAAGACCTTAGCAGACATCTCACTAAAGGAGATGTATGGGTAGCAATTAAGCATATGAAAAGATGCTTCAAATCATATGTCATTAGAGAAATACAAATTAAAATAGCAGTGAGGTACCCTTATACATCTATCTGAATGGCCATGCAGAGTAACACAAACTATTATTTATTGCTGGTGGTGATGCAAAATGGTACAGCTGCTTTGAAAAACAGTTTGGCAGCTTCTTGGAAAACTGAACATATTCTTAGTATATGATCCAGCAATGATGCCCCTTAGTGTTTACTCAAAGGAGCTGAAAACTTACAAGCATGCAAAAACCTGTACGCATATTTTTATAGGAGCCTTATTCATAATTGTCAAAATTTGGAAGCATCCAAGATGTCCTTCAATAGGCAAATGGATGTACTGTGGTACAACAAAACAATGAAATATTATTTGTTAATAAAAAGAAATGAGCTATCAAGCCTTGAAAAGACATAGAAAAATTAAAATGCATATGACTAAGTGAAAGAAGCTGAACTTAAGGGGCGCCTGGGTGGCTCAGTGGGTTAAAGCCTCTGCCTTCAGCTCAGGTCATGATCTCAGGGTCCTGAGATCGAGCCCCGCATCAGGGTCTCTGCTCAGCAGGGATCCTGCTTCTCCCTCTCTCTCTGCCTGCCTCTCTGCCTACTTGTGATCTCTCTCTGTCAAATAAATAAATAAAATCTTTAAAAAAAAAAGAAGCTGAACTTAAAAAGCTACCTGCCGTATGATTACGACGATATGACATTCCAGAAAAGTAAAGCTGTGGAGACAGTAAAAAGGTTAGTGCTTGCCAGGATTAAGGAGTGGAAGGGATGAGTAGGCAGAGCATAGAGGATTTTTAGGGCAGTCAAAATATTCTGTATGATGATATGATGGTGAATACATGTCATTAGACATTTGTCCAAACCCAGAGAATATACAAAACCAAGAGTGAACCCTAAGGTAAACTGTGGAATTTGGGTGATAATGACATGTCAGTGTAGGTTTATCAGCTGTAACAAATGTACCACTCTGGTAGAAAATGTTGATAATGGGGGAGTTATGCATGTATGGGGCAGAAGGTATGTGGGAAATATCTGTGCCTTCCCCTCAAATTTGCTATGATTCTAAAACTATTCCAAAAAAATAAACTGCCGTACTACAAAAAACTTTTAAGATGATTACAAGAAAGTGTGATGAATGGGCAGCACTTGGGCTGAACTTAGCATTAGCTTTGGAATCCACTAGATCGACCCAGTCTAAAAATCATAGCTCTGCCACTTACTGCTTACTAGTAGTGTCATATTGGTCAAGTTCATTAATCTCACAAAGTCCCAGCTTCCTCTCCTATAAATTATAAATTAATGAAGTCAATCTTATAACATTGGGAGAGGATTAGTGAAGAATGTATATCAAGTACAGAAACTAGCCTCCAAGGAATGTCTGCTTGCTATTGACTATAGCAATAGCATTTCTGCTAGTGATTAGAGCCTAATGGCTGTCATGGTACAGGTAAGCCTAGGGTAGGTTGGCAATCTCTAATTTGGACTGTTGCATGGGGCCTGATGTCAGGGTAGGCTTTCTGGAAAGGATGGCACTTGAGCTAAGGAACGGAAGACTAAAAAGTGTTTTAGGAGGGGATATCCAAAAGATGCAAGGAAGAGTACAGCCTAGGAACAAGAAAGAGTACAGCCTCTTTAATGGGCTGAGAGATACTAAGAACACCTGGATAATGCTGGTAGGTAAGCTCTGAAAGTTATCCTAGGGATAACTAAAAAGTTTGAGCTTCATCTGCGAAATTCTAAGCATTTCTCGTGATACAGAGAGATGATTTAGGTAGTGATTTAAAAAGATTTAAACCAGAAATGAGTCATAGATTGGCCATTTAGAGAGCTGATGCCTTATTTCATCAAGAAACAATGAAAGCCATGTTAGTGATAGTAGCACTGAGATGGAGAGAAGTGGGTGGGTTTGGGAGATACTCAAGTGTGGAATTGATTCATTTTATTAACCAATTAAATGAGAAGGGCAATGTACAGGTCAAATTTAAAGGGCTTCTTCTTTGTCTTGGGAAGTAGACATGGAAGAAAAGTTGTGGCTTTCACTGTCAGAATAAATAATAGAGCAAAGGCAGATTTGGAGTAAGCATGGTTTTAGATGAATGAGTCTTCTGGATAGGGGCATGGAAAGAACAGAGGAGGAAGATCTGGGCGCAGGCAAGGATTTGGGAGGTGATCTACATGGGAATGAGAAGAGTGAGAAGAAAATAAACTTACATTATCACCAGACAGCTTGCAATAATACTGCTTTCACTTAGATGTAACCAATTCTGAAAAATAAGGAACCCTATATTCCATATGCATAAGTATTTAAATATTTACTTGTCCTAGAAATGCAAGTCTAGGATCCTGCTTGCCCCCACACCCCTCTTCATGAAAAAGATCTTTCCATACCCTTCATTAAAAAGAAGCCCTCAGAAGCACAGCTGACGTCAGAGAAGCAGTTTCCTCTCCCTGAACACACTTTCTCAAAGTGGTGTACTTACAAGCATTTTAAAGTTAATAAATCACTATTGTAATGAAAAAGATTCATTGTGATGGAAAGACTGAGGGAAACATCATCATCAAGAGGTGATATTCCTTTAAATGCTCTCTCCCCCACTAAACAAGAGTGGCAGATATCACCACCCAGTCAACCTAGTTCATGGACTCACTGTCCTACTTTACTGATACTGGATCTGGGTGATGCCTTTGGGCAGTCCTATTCAGAGCCCGTGACACTGTCTCCCACTCTCCCCTAGCCCTGTTACAGGCAACTGTTCTAGACATGGGTACTTAAACTAAAAGCAACCATGTCTGGAGGGAAAGAAGTAAACAGTGAGACTTGAAGGCTGACAGCTGCAGTGAAAGAAGTTTGAAGGTAGGACTGGACTCCATGGGAGTCAACAGAAACTGAGCAAGAGGAAACCAAGCAATAGAAAATGGTATAGTGTGGATAGAAAAAAACCTAAGTCAGTTGAAAACAAGAGAAAAATGAAACTCAGGTACAAAGCTAGCAAAACTCAAGCTTCAAAGCTGTCAACTACAAGAAGCCCTTCCAAGACCCTGGACCTATATGTGTTCATAGGAGCCTGTTTTACAAAACATTGCAAGAATAAAATATTTAAACCACACTTGGTTAAGCCTGGTGTCTCTCTCCATTTTAATTTTTTTTTTTTTCATTATACTTTCTCTCCGGTCAGTTTTCACCGGAGTGATCGAGAGCATTTGTGAGATCCAGCTAACAGGGAGTTGAAATTGAAGTAGATTGAATTTGTACTTAATGAGGTGCATTTATGTTGTTTATTCTTCACTTTTTGCTACTGTCCTGGTGTATGAATGGCTTCCAGGCATCCTCAAACTACTCACTCTATCGACTTACTCAGTGTATGACAAGAAGTGCAGGGGCAGAAGTCCTTTGAGACTTACTCTGATGTAAGGGGCACTTAGCACCAGAAGTGTGTGGATAATGAATAGAAACAAGGTTTGGAATGTATGGAGCCAGAAGCTAGTCTGTGGAAAATTCTTCCATTCATTAGACACATAAAAATTTTAAGCTGAGGATTTGGTTTTCATTGACACCAAGTCAAGATGGAAATTCACTCCTGTTAGAAATATATTCCACATACAATGATAAATGCATCATACATTTGTAAGGGAAGTACAAAACAGAATCTGTGAATTCCTATGTCTGGAGACCACAACCTGTAGCAGTACTACAAACAGAAACTATGTTTGCAAGAAACTCGATAAAGTTTTTCTAAATTTGACAGCAATCCTAAAAGCCTACATAGCATTACCAATAGTGAGAATTGAAATTAAAAGAAACATTTTAAAAATATCAGTAAAAGCTGTTTTGGTTACCCATACTGAAGGAAAGACTGAATTACATTTGCATGTTTGCTATAAAAATGATATTACCAACTTGTTGAAATGTGATAGAGTGATCAAGGAATATACAGCCCACACATTTAGGAAAAAGTCTTATAGAACTGTGCCAATAATTAATAAAATGTGATTTCTGTCATAGAAAAACTATGTTATACCTTAAAGCCTTTGAAAAGAGGGAGTTGCTAGGGTTAGATTTCAGTACAAGAACATAGTGGAAGTCACCATCTTGAGTCCCAGCAGCTAAAAATCACATTCCTAAGTAAAGCGTTCTTATTTTATTTATTTATAATTTTAACTTCAGATATGCTTTCTTTTAATTATTCTTATTGATGACCACTAACTTTTAGTGCTACAGTGCATCTAATTAGATTATTTGGGTTGTTGTTATTTGTGATTATTGCAGGAAAAGGGATCTTTCCCCAAGTTATCTCCTAGAATAAGAGAGTTTGTTGTAAGAACCTACGTGCACTGGAACCCAAACTAGGAATCTGTCAGGAACCGAGACAACCCTAGGAAACCTTGGTCTCTTGTCATTGAGCAGGCCAACAACACGGCCATTGGTTTATTTAAAGTTTCATTTTATGCTTTTTAAATAATCTTTTGTAATAAAATATATTATTTTCTAAAGCTATAGCATAATGTATTCTAAAATGGGAACTTAAAAATAGTACATTAATTGCTAGAGAAGTTTATAGTCTCCTTCAATCCTTACGCTTATGGATTCTCTCAGGGCAAAGAGAAGACTGCTCTGCCTTCTTCAGTCTTGAACTACAAATGTTTCTGACACTTGGCACCAAACAATGTGGCTCTGCTCATGAGCTTATAAGCTCCCCTGTAGCCTGGAATGTAGCAGATCCATCTTTGTAACTCTGGGACAGAACAGCTATGTAGCCCCAAAATGGTACTACAGTGGATGCGTGTTGAATTGGATTTCCTTGCCATGACATTTCTCCAATATCCTGTCTTAAGCTTCCGACCCTGGGGATGACCATCATCTTATCAGTTTGTTTTACCATCTACTCTACCACTCAGGTCTCACTCTTCAGCATTTAACACAATGCCTGGCATATAATAGACACTCATTAAATATTTGTTGAATAAATGAATAAATGAGGCATAACAGATTAAATCACTCCCTTTTAGAAAACCCTTCAGTGGTTTTTTATTAAAATAGCCCATAAGGTCCCACCTAATCTTCCTCCTATCTGTCTCTAATCATGGTTAAGAGGATCAAAATGAATGATGGTGGTCTAGATCAGCATCTTAAAGTGTGTAACGCAAAGGGAGAACAGGTTTTATGTGAAAGACATGATTTCAGGGTAAATGACTCTAAAGAGGTGACCAGTCTTCCTTACTATAGGGTTTCTCAGAGCATGTAATACTCACTTGTGTATTGTGATTTCTGAAGCAGGGAACAGAGCGTGTAGAATTTTCCAAATTTAATTAACACTAATCACTAGACTGATGCCTTAGAGTAGAAAAACCTGATCTAGACCAAAGTAGAGAAAAATCTACATACATCTTGTATCTGATGGATACGAAAGTTTCCAGGTCATTCTTAGTATTTAAAGAAGAACATTTTTAAGTTATTTAATTCAATATGATCTCATACTTCTATTTTATCATAATGACACCATTTTTTTTCTGATACCATGGGAGGACATATGGGTCAGTAATAAAGTAATTCAAAAGTACATACATCACATTAAGCATCAGGGTATTTCTTCAGAGTCAACCATTCAATGTGAATGAGGAGTCTGATCCCACTTAATTTGAGAAAATTAGTATTGTGTATCTGATGGAAAGAGAGTATTGAAAATCAATACCATAAAGCCAGATGTTGGGCTGAATATATTTTCAGTGTCATTTTACATCTGACAATTGCATCTTGATGTACACGGCCTTTAGTGAGACAATATTGCATTGCTCCAGGGGTCTTTCAAATGTACACACCTCATTATGAACATTAGCCTCTAAAATGTTCCATCTTTATGGAAGCTGGGAGAAAACATCAAGTTGAATCCAGAGAGGTTTATCCAGTGATAAATGACCTTAAGACATCTGGAAATCCAGTTTGGAGTAGAACAATGAGGTAAAGTTGCTTACCCAAATCTTTCAAAAGTTAAGAAAATATAGGCAAATCTATAAACAACACCAACTTCTAAATAATTAAAATTCATTCCTTTTATTAATTCTAGAACAAACTTTTTAAAAACACATTTCAACATCTCTGAAATTGAGATAGGTCTTATAAATTCAATAATGAGTTCCAAGCACTTTTGTGAATGCAGACTGCAAACCTGTGTTTGTACTGGGTTTGAGTTCAAATAATCAGGGAAGACTTTTTTTCCTCCTCTGCTCAGTGCTAATATTGAAAAATACAGGTTTTTCTGGCCAGCTGTCCTTTTCTACATGGTAGTTCTGTTGATTTGCTTGTCTTTTTGTTTACGCATATAGTAAGGAGGTAGCTCTCATTTGCAATGAGCTCTCTTATGTTATTAGGTTCTCCTAGATTATTAGACAACATTATTATTAAATTCCTTGCCTTGAGCCTTTTTCTTTTCAGGGTGCATGTAAAATAATGGTGTATCTTTCATCAAGGCATCATGGACTCATGAAATATAATATTTAATTAAGCTCAGAGAATTTGCCACTTTTTCCTGGACAAAGCGATACCAAAAGGCAGGATTTCCTTTTGGGATGATGATATCATACTGGAAAGGAAGCAAAACACTCTCAACTCAGGCTAAGTTCATAACTTAACTTCATAGACCACTGGGAGATCATTCAAGAACACTATTTGTGGATAAGAGAAAAAGAGTGGGGAGAAAGGGGAAATAAATATTGGATAAGAGATCTAAATAAACTTGAACCTAGAGATAAGGTTTAATTTATGCATATGGGTTGAAAACTAGGAGATCCCAAGCCCACAGTGAATAGCATGGCATGGAGAATAAACATTATCTACAGGGATTCTGTTAGAAACTACAAGAGCTAGATCAATATCAATAAACAAATAGTACATATAGAAGGAAAACATGCATTTCTTAGGGCCCCTCTTTAGGAATGTGCTGGGCCTGATGCCTATAGCTTAAAAATGACAAAGTGAAATAAAAGAGGGCTTGAAAAATGTGAGAGAGTGATTAATACTTGCCAATTAAGATCATCACAGCACAAACAAAGGTCTATTTTTTTTGTAGGGAGCACACTTTTCAAGTAGAGGCTTGTATTCTATTTGCACTGAACAATGTTAAAACAAAACTAACACCTGTAGCATAAGGGACTTGGGTTTGAGGAGTAATAACAAACTTCAAGGAGTAATAACAAAGCCAGAATCTAGTTTTGTGTTCGGTTAGTCCAGGGACTAACCCTATACCAGGATTCAGTCAACCTTTTGACCAATTCCATGTGGAATTAAATTTTCTCCGTCATGAGAACCAACTGTGGTAGCATTACCTGGGACTGGACAAGGGCAGAAGCACCTGAGAAGCAGGCCAGCAGCTTCAGGAGAAGGACAAGAGTGCTTTCAGCACAAAGGACAATCTTGTCCGCCTCATGGATTATAGCAGATGACCTATAAAAGGCCTTCCCAGAGGCAAGAATCAGCCTCAGGAATTGTCAGCTTTAAAGGTCTGATTTAAATGCTGATTAGCATCAAAAGTTTCCCTCAAAAGATGGAATACTGTTTCATGCTCCTGGATCAGAAGAATAAACATAGTTAAAATGTCTATACTGCCTAGAGCACTCTATACTTTCAATGCCATCCTGATCAAAATTCCACCGGCATTTTTCAAAGAGCTGGAACAAACAATCCTAAAATTTGTATGGAACCAGAAGAGACCCCAAATTGCTAAGGGAATTTTGAAAAAGAAAAACAAATTGGGGCATCATGTTGCCTGATTTCAAACTTTACTACAAAGCTGTGATCACCAAGACAGCATGGTACTAGCACAAAAACAGGACACACAGACCAGTGGAACAGAGTAGAGAGCCCAGATATGGACCCTCAACTCTATGGTCAAATAATCTCCAACAAAGCAGGAAAAAATATACAGTGGAAAAAAGACAGTCTCTTCAATAAATGGTGCTGGGAAAATTGGACAGCTATATGAATATATATATATATATATAAAATATATATATATATAGAATGAAACTTGACCATTTTCTAACACCATACACAAAGATAAATTCGAAATGGATAAAAGACCTCAACATGAGGCAGGAATCTATCAAAATCCTAGAGGAGAACATAGGCAGTAACCTCTTCAACATAGGCCACAACAATTTCTTTCAAGATATGTCTCCAAAGGCAAAGGAAACAAAAGCGAAAACGATCTTTTGGGACTTCAAGATCAAAAGCTTCTGCACAGCAAAGGAAACAGTCAACAAAACAAAGAGGCAACCCACGGGATGGGAGAAGATATTCGCAAAATCTATAAAGAACTCCTCAAACTCAACAGACACAAAACAGATAATCCCCTAAAAAAATGGGCAGAAGACATGAACAGGCACTTCTCCAAAGAAGACATACAAATGGCTAACAGACACATGAAAAAATGTTCATCATCATCAGCAATCAGGGAGATTCAAATCAAAACCACATTGAGATACCACCTTACACCATTTAGAATGGCCAAAATCATCAAAGAGTAAACAACATGTTTTGGAGAGGATGTGGAGAAAGGGGAACCCTTTTACACTTTTGGTGGGAATGCAAGTTGGTGGAGCCACTTTGGAAAACAGTGTGGAGATTCCTTAAGAAATTAAAAATAGAGCCTCCTTGTGACCCTGCAATTGCACTACTGGGTATTTACCCCAAAGATACAGATGTAGTGAAAAGAAGGGCCATCTGTACCCCAATGTTCATAGCAGCAATGGCCACAGTCGCCAAACTATGGAAAGAACCAAGATGCCCTTCAAAGGATGAATGGATAAAGAAGATATGATCCATGTATACTATGGAGTATTATGCCTCCATCGGAAAGGATGAATACCTAACTTTTGTATCAACATGGACGGGACTGGAAGAGATTATGCTGAGTGAAATAAGTCAAGCAGAGAGAGTCACTTATCATATGGTTTCACTTACTTGTGGAGCATAAGAAATAACACGGAGGACAATGGGAGATGGAGAGGAGAAGTGAGTTGGGGGAAATCGGAGGGGGAGACAAACCATGAGAGACTGTGGACTCTGAAAAACAAACTGAGGGTTGTGGAGGAGAGGTGGGTGGGGGATTGAATGAGCCTTGTGGTGGGTATTATGGAGGGCATGGAGCACTGGGTGTGGTGCATAAACAATGAATCCTGGAACACTGAAAAGAAATAAAATAAAATGGGAAAAAAAAGTGTCCCTCTAGAGAAAGGCCAGTATAAAAGGCAGTCATTTCAGAGCCATCTGGAGAGCAGAAGACAGTTTAATGAGATCTTGCATTTCCTCTTTCAGGTATACATGATCTCTCCAGAGAATTGAGCATTTATAAATTTTAGTGTAGCTTCTAGCACACAACTCATTCAACAGGCATCTGTGTCAAAAACACTAAAAACACCTACAGTGTGTCCCACTTAAGCCAGGCTAAATCAAGACTAGTTAAAATACACTTTGCTCCCTGTTCTATTCTAGATACACAAGCTCAGAGCCCTTGACTCTCTTGCTGTTGAGAGGTATGGATCTGGGTGAATCCAACTCAGGATGTAATTTGCTCTAGAGCTGCTCCAGAAACTCCAGATATGATTCTACTTTGCCTTTCCAACTATTCATTTATTTATTTTTGCCAAAAAAAAAAAAAAAACCAAAAAACCCTGTCAGAAAATGGATCTGTTTCCATTATGTCACTTGAAGTGTAAATTCCAATGTCTTTTTTGAAGAGGAATGGATAAAATCCACGAGTCCTGTTACAAAATAATCTTACTGCTCAGTGGATGGGATTTCTGAATAATTCGTGGGAATTTAATTCAATCCCGAATGCTATACACCTCAGGTCAAGATCTGGCCTTGTGACAAGCTATATTCATGTTTTTCATCTCTCTCTCTCTCTTTTTTTTTAAAGATTTTATTTATTTATTTGACAGAGAGATCACCAGTAGGCAGAGAGGCAGGCAGAGAGAGAGAGAAAGAGGGAAGCAGGCTCCCTGCCGAGCAGAGAGCCCAATGTGGGGCTTGATTCCAGGACCCTGAGATCATGACCTGAGCTGAAGGCAGAGGCTTAACCCATTGGGCCACCCAGGTGCCCCTCATCTCTTTACCTCTGGTGCAAAAGCTAGGATTTAAAGTCACCAGTGGTGAAACATATACTTCACGTTTTAAAAACTTAGTAAATTCGCTCTGACTTCCTCAGAGTACTGTTTTGAAATACAGTTTACAGGGGAGCCTGGGTGGCTCAGTGGGTTAAGCCTCTGCCTTCGGCTCAGGTCATGGGCTCAGGGTCCTGGGATCGAGCCCCACATAGGTCTCTCTGCTTGGCGGGGAGCCTGCTTCCCTTCCTCTCTCTCTGCCTGCCTCTCTGCCTGCTTGTGATCTCTGTCTGTCAAATAAATAAATAAAATCTCAAAAAAAAAAAAAAGAAATACAGTTACAAATCTTATTGTTGCTTGTCCATGACATAAATGCAGGAAAGCTGAAATAATCTCACAGACCTGGAAATGGCTTACAGACGATGATGTTGGAGTGAAGAGAGAGGAAGAGGAAACTACCTGACAGAAACCCCCTGCCGAAAAATGCACTCTTTACCAAGTCGGTGTAGCAAACCTTAGACTAAGCGATAAGCGGAACTACTTACAGCCAAGTTCTCAAAAGTCTGTGAGTTAGTCTTTCTGACCAATGTTGACTCAGTACCACTTTATGAAACAACCAGTCAACAGACACAGGTCCATATCCTTTCGGTTTGCAGGTATCTTCCCCACAGCCCTCTTTACAACTTAACAAAATGGGAAGTTCTCCTTTGGCAAAAAAGCTGATTAAGTGTTCCATTTAATAGCGTAATGTAAAGAATTCTTTCTTTTGCTTCAGACCTGCTGTTCTCATACTGTCTCACGCTGTCTAAAATGGAGATTCACACAGCATTTCCCGGGTTGGTTTGCCTTTGTGATGAATGTTATCTGGAGAGAGAGAATGAATAATGAAAGTCATGTTGGATTTCTAATCAACTTTCTTATATCTATGCTCAAGGCCATTATTTTAGCTTACCGTCTTGAGAAGAGAAAATGGGACTTCCCATATGTTTAAAGCAGAATCATTTATAACAAATTTCTCTCTCTCTTTCTCTCACCTGCCCTCATATCTCAAGAGTGTACTTTTGCCTTAAACTTTCCCACTTGTGTTACTCATCCGCTGTGCTGTGTGTCTATCTTTGAAATCCTCATCACAAGAATAAGAACCTTTGGTGATTCCTTTGTGTCCTGCTGGGTCGAGGCCTCAGGGCTGGGGCCTTTCCATTTCATCTGGCAACATTTCCGCAGTATAGTACAAGCGCTCTAGGAAGGAATATCTGTGTCTCCTGCATTATAGCATTATGCCTGGAATGCGACAAGTGCTTAGTAAATATTGTCCTGAATTGAGTAGCGAAATGTAGATAAAGATTAACCATCTTCTTGCCTTGAGTAGCATGTGAACCAGGCCATATGTAGCCTAAGACTGGCAGAGACAAAGTTTTTCTTTCTATTGGGAAAACTATTGGAAGTGGTTTGCTATTGGAAAAAGGAAGGATCCAGGCACCATGTTGCAGATAGGTAATAAAACATGAAGGAAGGTTGATATTTTTTATTTTGACCCATAATTAAGATTAATTTATTTCTTATATTCACTACCCTTTAGAGTAAAAATAAATGTGAAAATAAATGGTTTTGCATCAATTTACAAGTTACATGGTGGTTGAATTCAATTCGCCTACTATTTTTTTCTTTATGATGTGACTTTTCTTGACATGTAAGTGCTGGTAGTCTCAAGGAGAAGCTCAGAATGCAGGGGCCAAGGAGAGAAGTTGCAAAACTAGGGAGGAGCAGAGATGAAGATAAAGGCTATCAGTGTGGACAACTGTTGTCGGCATATCGAGCAAAATCAAGGGAAGTGAAATGAGTAGTTTTTGTAGGGCCTGACCAACTACACCAAGGTGTAGGTTTAAGCGAAGTGATGCTGATTTGAGAGCAAGTCCTAGGATGCCATTGTTTGCATGTTAAGTTGCAGATCTTCTCTAAAAGGTTTCCTTAAACAGTCTATACATGGCTTTTTTTCTTTCTTTCTTGGTACCAGAAAGCTGGGCTAGCAAGTGCCCCCTCACAAACAACATGCTACTCATAGCAGCACACTGATGGCCTTGTATTGCTTTAATGTTTTCACACCTATTACATCACGTTGGTCCTTATCACAACACTGCAAGCTACTGGGATCAATGTTTATAAATATGTTCTTAACAGATAAAGAAACTGAGACTCAGAGTTTAGGGGACTTGTCCTCTAAGCTAGGAAGTAGCTGATCCAGGACTTACACCCAAATCATCTGAGTCTTCAGTCACTGTCTTCTTTGCTGAACCCTACTCCCTTTCCAATTAGAGGTTCTTTGTAAGAACTAAAGAAAGTTGGTTTTTAAGACAGAAATGTACTCCTAAACATTGATTTTGGACAAGGCATGAAGTATTAAGCATGTGAGTAATTCCTGTGCCAATGAATATGATGTCCGGAGAAGCCCATATTTCAATTACTTATATTTGACTTTTTAATATGGTTGTCTTGCCAGAAAGTTCCAAACATTCTCATTTAAGCCATCCAAGGATGACTTTTCTCTTTGGAAATTTGAATAAAATCCTGTTAGTACTGAAGTTTGGGAAGGATAGGAAATATTTCCAAGAAAACAGTCCTACTTTTGCTAAAGAAAAAGAAAGCCGGAATTTTAAGCTTCTTTCTCATTTCTTTCTCTTCTTTCTCAAAGAGAATGTGCTCTTCTCTAAAGGGCCATCATGTCAAAATTTCTAGTAAAACTGGCATGCTGAAAGTTTTCAGCAGCCAGTTCCTGTGTACACACAATGAAGTGCTTTCTATTTGTCTTGTGAAGGTAACACAATATAAGTTTCATTATAATCGTAATAGTAACATGTGAAAGAAATATCTTGTTAGTATTGCCGAATATACCATTTTGTTCATGCAAATGTAAATTAAATATTAACATTGAATCATATAAAAATAATGAGCAAGAATAATTTCTTATGAGGAGCTAAGAAAACCACACTCAGGCTCTCTGCTGGGAAAAAAAAGACCAACTATATGCTGTTTCATCTTGCTTAATATTAATCATTTTAACAACCGAATTCTGGAGTAAATAAATGTAATTAACAAAATTTAGCAAATTAGTAAAAGGGATGCTAGTCTCAATTTAAAAAAAAGCTCTGACTTTGGGGCACCTGGGAGGCTCAGTGGGTTAAAGCCTCTGCCTTGGGCTCAGGTCATGATCCCTGGGTCCTGGGATGGAGCTCCGCATCAGGCTCTCTGCTCAGTGGGGAGCCAGCTTCCCCCACCCCACCCCCCTGCCTGCCTCTCTGCCTACTTGTGATCTCTGTCAAATAAATAAATAAAATCTTTTAAAGAAATCTCTGATTTTGATAGCAATTACACTGAAAAGGTTTTAAAATCCGAAAGTGCAAAGAAGGCAGATTTTTAAAATATTAGAGTTCTGACAGGAAATGTATTCAGAAAAATGAGTCTGATGTCCAAAGTGCCTACCATATTTCAGAACCAATCAAATAAATGAGATTCTCATCAGCAGAGCACGGTTGTGCTGTTATTAATTAGAATCGGTGTGGGTCTGCAAGAGACCCAGCATACTCGTGACTGCCCGGAAAAAGGGCTCATGCGGATTACTCATTTTACAGCCAAAGCAATCATTTTCACTAGATGACCCCAACATGGAGCCTAGAGTTAACCACTATAAACAAATTAACACCTCCAGTTATCTCAGCATACATTACGCAACCCTGTTTATCTTGGAGCCTTCCGGGAGACAGGCTTACTTACACTAGTAAAGGTTAAAGTTCTGGGGGTGCCTCATTGTGAATTTTTTGAGTTTTTTCTATATTTATCCGTGTGTTAGAGTGAGCTCCAACTTGCTTCCCGAACACAGGTATGTTGGTTTTCCTCCACCGGGGAGTGAGGAAGACTTCTCCTCAGGCGCTCTTGTTGGGAGTTTGTCAACACTTCTGAGAGATGTTGGCCAGACCCGGTGCTGCTGATTATTTCAGCCTGTGGTTCTGTACTAGAGCTAACGAGGAGGACGAGCTGTGCTCCAGATGCTTACCATGGGGTAAAGAATCTCATGCTTACTGCTGTGCAGTACGTAAGCAAAGGCCGACAGAGAGAAATATTTAGGTTGCATGAAGGACAGTCCAACAAATTCAGATCACTTTAGAACTCAATACTGCAGAATGCCTTTGTTGATTTATGAAGTCACTTGTCTACACTGAAAACCCCTGTGCATCTCATCGCAGAATTTACTGTGATAGTTGTTGAGATGATTGTGCCCTACATTTCAGTGTTTCATGATTGCCCAGAGGAAAAATTACTTTCTAGTCTCTGTGCCAGAAATGCTGTGTTTATCCTGAGCAATTTAAAAAAAAACCTCATAGACACTATGAATCATAAGCTGATCCCCTCACTCCCCATCTGCACTGGCTGCTAGGACGTCTAGACCCACAATTGTAGCCCTTCTCCAAAAAAATTAATACACAGGGCATCAAGGCAAATATTTTGCTAAATTCTGACTTAAATGAAATATTCTAATTTTTCACTTAACCAAGCGCATTACCTGCTTATTTATAATATCTTTTATCTCACTGCACGTATTTCTTTATATTCTCCTTTCACAGCCCTTTCTGGAACAATGCAAACTACACATGAATGGAATATCAGTTATTGCTGGGAAGAAGCTATCTGTGCCTCTCTGTGGGAGTCTTCAGCTATATTTATCTCTAATACATGCTCTTACAATGTATTATATTGTAATCTATAATCATCTATATCTGTATTTGCAAAGTGCTCTCTGAAAATTCACTCCTGTGTTCAGAAGTTAATATATTGATGAGAATGTATAACATGGAATAATTTTTATATAAATGGGCTTGTCAAAGTTTTCTCCCTACGTAGTGCATATACATCACCCAGACACTATCTAGGACACATGTGGAATCAAAAGAATTGCGGACCTTAAATTCCTAGTAAAAACTATTATTCAATTGGCTGCGTTAAGTCAGGGTGAAATTATTTCACTAATCAGAATGTAGGATAACTACTTTGATAAGATAGAAGAGAAAACCAGGTCAGGGCTTCCTTATATACCTCAGTACACTTGGTTTAATTCTAGATATACACTTGATGCTCAATCCAAGTTTTTAATTTGGTGACTGGACTGAAATTAGGTTGTATATATTAACCAGTTTACATCTTCTAGAAGAATCATAGAAAGCAATTCTTGGAATAATTTATTGATGATAATGGCCAATATATAGCCTGAAAGAGGCCTTCAGTAATTAAGCAAGGAATCTGAAACTCTGTTTAATTTCTTTGAAAAAACTCAGCAAAACAAAAGGAAGTAGAGGTGGAAGTGATTGGGGTAAAGAAAATTTAAATTATTTGTGTTGCTTGGCTGAAGTGTAGAAATATTAATTGTAAACTGATGGAAATCAAATATAGGTGCTAACATTTAATGTTATGCAACAAAAAAGAAACAGAATATTTAACTTCCAAACTAGTGGAGGAGGGGAGGAGAATAATGAAAATATAGAAAAAGAAAATACTAGACAGGAAGAAAAAAAAAAAGAACAAACAGTAAAGTCTGTTCAATATAAAACTATAAGGCTCAAATTAAGAATGTATAAATAGATACGTCATTAATAAAAATAAATGGAAAGACTAAATTATTAAATAGATGAAAATTATTAAATTAAATAAATATAGTAAAATATCAGTATATGTTCATAAAAAATGTGTGTGAAACTCAAAGCATAAAACGGTTGAAAGTATAGAGATGAAAAACTAGTTGGCAAAGACTGTTCAGAATAAAAAAAGGCCTATTTATGTTAAATATTAGATAGGTTAAACTTAAAGCAAAGAGGACTAATGGGCATGAAGAAAATCATTGCATATGAAAAAAAAAGTACAAGTCCTTCAGAAAACTACTGCAATTCTGAATGTTTAGAATGTAATAATAGAGATTCAAAATCCATAAAGCCCCAAATTCCCAGAATTATAAGAAAATGTTTAAAAATGGGATAATTAAAAAAAAAAACATGGCTGTAGGTAGACCAAACAAAAATACAGAAGTAAGAAAATGTGAAAAACCAATTCATACTCCTGCACCCACCTGCTAGACTTTGAATAAATATTTTCAAATCTACATTAAATAGTCACAAAAATGACCATGGAGTAAGACTCAAAAAACAAACAAACAAACAAAACCCTAAGGAATCATTGTTATATAATGTTCTCTGACCATACTTTAATCAAATTTGAAATCAATAATAAAAAGACAATATAAAACACATATGAAGTATAAACAACAATATATTGAAAATAAGTTGAATGCTTATCAAGGGGAGAATTGATACATCATTAATTGTATATTCATACATTAGAATATTATACTGTAATGAAAATACATAGACTAGAAGTACCTGTGTCAACATGGAAAAAATCTCAAAAGTATGATTTTTAAGAGAAAAAAGCAAGTTGTCAATGTTATGTACTAAGTGAAACCATTTAAATAAAATTTAAATTGTATAATACTACATATGATATATAGATGCCTATATGTTGGGTAATAATTTAGAAGTAATGCATGAAAATGATCAACACATGATAGCCCCCGGTGAGGAAGGAAGGGGAACAAGGTTGAAAAAGTCTGTACAGCCAATTTCAATGACATCATTGCTATGTATCTTTTAAAATGTGTGTCCAATAAATAAGTGAAACAGTAAATCGGAAGAAACTTGAAAGTGGGTACACAGGTGTGTAACCATTATATTATTCATTTATTTATATTATGTTTTATCTATGCATTTTATATGTTTAAAATATTTCATAACATAATTTTTTTATGCTGGATCTATCCCTACAGGGTTTTCTTTCTATATGTTACTTTCAAAATATAAAATATGTAATGTGCTCTATGCAAATACATAAAAATGGTACCCTCCTGTAAATGTTGATTTCAGGAAATTATTTTTTCATCTACAATATTTCCTGAACATCCTTTCCACATCAATACATTTATGACTTCCACATCATTTCTAAGAATTTGGATGTATGCTGACAAAATTGCTGTTTGGACACTTTGATTTTTGCCCATGGAAGCACAGAAAATTTCAGTAATTATGCAATGGAAGGAATTTGGGGTTTAAAAGCAAGAAAAATGAATACTAAAAACATTACTTTAAAGAACTTTGACTCATCATAGTCAAGAATAAGTGAGAAAGATTGGTGAGAAGAAATGTGAAATAGTAAAGAAAGCCTGTGAAGTCAGTTTAAAGAGGCCTAAATGTGGAAAGAAAATATAAAAGGAGATAGAATGCATGTAGAATGCACTATAATTTAAAGTAAAACATCACATAGTGAAGAAGAAATGTTGAATTGGATCAGATTATGGGCTAAGCCTCTAAGAAATAAAGGCAATTTTAGATAAAGTGGAAAGGAAAGGAAAGGAAAGACTAAGGCAGGAAGGGAGGAAGGGAGGGAGGGAGGGAGGAAGGAAGGAAGATGAAGTCCCTATTAAATCAGAAAATGTAAAGATTCACTGAAAGGAGAGAAATGTTTTAAAATTTTGCACGAGGAAGTCTGATAGTAAACTTGTGGGGAGGCACACTGCTACCTTGGAACAGAGAAATAATCTAAATCCCAGTATCCCAGGGTCTTTAATATGATATAGTCCCTAATTATGCCTGGCTCCAGTAATTACCTCACCACTAACCATCATGGTTGAGAAATCACCGAGGGCTAAAAGGCTGAACCATATCAAATCGAAGGTTCAACACTCAGCAATTTGTAATTTTGTTGCCATTATTTTGCAATGGTAGAACCAGTGATCATTTTCTATAAACCCACAGTATATTTTCAACTTTGTTTAAAATAATATTTTCAGCACTCTTTATCAAACAACTATTTTAGACAATGAATCCTGAAATAAGGCTATTCCTGCAGCAAAAAAGAAAGTAGTTTGAACCAAACTAATAATTTTTCACTGATTTTTAAATAAAATAGTAGTTAAGCACAGATATTATGAATTAATGGCTTTCGGATACTTGTTTTATTATACATTCTTTGACTTCACTGGCATTTATGTGCTGCCATAAAATTATCATTCTAGCTTGGAATAGAGAGGATGCAGGTGGGGGAAAGCTACTTGAGAAACAAGAATGAGTAACTGACATTCTCACATCATTTAAAACAAATCCTGCCTATCAAACCAATTGCCTATAACTCCCTTCCTGCACCATGTGTTGCTAGTTTGGGACCATAAATGTGACAAGCATACAGTGAAACTTCAGCCAAATAGTGCTGGAGTAGGGAAAACCACAATTCATCATGTATCGAGAATTTAAAAATCAATTTTGTGCTTTTCCAAAAGATGGTTAAACCTTTAAGGTGGATAATTATTCTTTTTCAAGTTGAAATTAAAACTTAACATTCATTTTACAGCTAACATTACTAAAAGCTTTTGGGAATCTTATACATAAAAGGTGTTGTAAAAAGAAGGGCTAGAAAGCTTTATTTTTATTATTACATATTGTTCAAATTAAAGGTAAATCAACACACTTTTTATAAAAGCATTACAACTAATTTATAATTCAAACTAAATCGAAGGAGTAACATAAGAGTAAAGCAAAATCTTTTAAACTCAAAAGAAGTAAATTTCTCATTACTTACAGAGGAGACACTTGATTCATTTCACCATGGAATGAGTCATACCATCTTTACCCTCAAATGATATCTGGCAACACTACATCTTGGAGGCGAACGTGGGAATCTGGATAGATGATAAAGCCAGAGGCCCAGGGAATTTTGTCCAAGAAATGCAGGCAATAGGTCAATTCTGAGGAAGGATTTAGGTGGAAAATTTGTTGGGTCATATTTTCTACAGTGGGTAAAAGAGAAAAATAACTCAGTGTCTCCACAATAGCATCACTGAAATGCCTTGTCCCTGCAAATTTTGCCTGCAGCCTGTCTCCATTTGACCATGTGCTCCTAGAGGGCAAGGTTTATGTCTGTATTTTCAGTAAGTTTGGCACAATAGGAGTTCAATAAATGACTACTACTGAGTAGACAAAAAAAAAAATTGGGGAGATAAAGGCCCAAAGCATAGCTTTAGCAGACGTATAGAGAGGTGGTTCTCTGAAAAATGGTTTCAAGGCGTGCAGGAAGCACAGGGAGGTGGTAGAGAAGATGGAGAGAGTGAAGAGCATATCCAGAAGAATCATGAGCAGCATCAGGAGAACTCCGTAAGCAGAACAATGAATGGAGAATGTTTCCGGAATAAAGAAGTGGCTGATAGTGACAATGGAGCACAAATACTAAGAAGAGGGGAAACTGGAAAAAATAATCTTATTGAGTTTGACCAGAAGGACAGCAGAGATCCGAGAAGATCAGAGGATGGCAGATGTGGTCATGAGCTGTCAGGGGGTGAAGGAAAGAACATGTCCTAGTGATGGAGGAAACTCATGCCTGATGGACTTGAGGACATTTAGGGAGTCAAATCTCTTCCTGTAAGACTTCCTGGCAAACAGCGAATGAGATGAAGTCACAGAAGGAGAAAGGAGCCAACATCGATTAAGTATCATCTGCCATGATCAGGTACCAAGCGTTTGGTGACGTAAAGCCTTACTACTCAAAGTGTGGGCTGCAAGCAGCAGCACCCACCTTACCTGGCAGTATGTTAGGAATGCAGAATCTGGAGTATGGCTTAAGAGATCTAATCCTACTGAATCAGCATCTGCATTTAGCCCAGGTGATTCATACCCACACTGATGTTTGAGGAGCACCATTGTAAATTTGCACTGAAAGATATTTAGCCCTGTGGGAACACGGTTTTCTATACTGGTCCATACTTAAACACAGCCTCATCACAAGCTTCCATGAGAACAATGACTACTTTACACGGCTAACTTCTGGTTGGGACATCATTCTGTTGAAAACTATCTTTCTGGGGCAAGTATCTCATTAACTCAAGATTCAACCTTAATCTCATGGGACAATCAGGGCAGTTACACTGTCTCAGAAATCTCCTATCTATTATGTATGGTGCACTATCAAATGATTCTGACACTCAGTGAGTTAAAAATATCTACCACTTTCTACAGCTTTCTGATAATTTTCTGGCTCAGCCGGGCAGTTCTGGCTGTGGCTGGCTTGACTGATCAGCTGATGGCTACAAGGTCAAAGAAATATTTCTCTCTTCTGGGCCTAGCTATTGCTAAGGAAACTCAGAATTTCAATATGTAGTCAAACATGTAGTCAATGTAGAGAAAGTGTTTTTTCTGGGGAGGTTATGCCCTCTGATCCATAGTTCTGTCTTCTCATCAGCCCTCCCCAGCACTCTCTAGGCAAGAACAGTTGGTCCAGAAAGTTCCCTGATCAGTGAGGGAGAGAAAATGGACAAAAAAAGTATGGAAGAATAGCAACATTTTAAATATTTAAATTTATTCATTGCATTTATAACTGAACACAAGTTACTTAAGGCTTACACACACAGGAAAACTCCACAACCCAGCAATATAGGTATAAACAGGTGAAGAAAGCTCATCTCTGTATTTAACTATCTTCCCATAGGGATAGTATGTACATGGTGGGCCCAGAAATAGAATCTTCTGGAATCTTCTTACCTCATTTAAGGAGATGTGTAAGGATAGGGCACAGTATTTTTATTCCATATTACCCTCAGCTATGCTCTATTCCCTGATAGGCTATTTCCAGGACAGATCAACTGCAGTTTTTACATCTCCTTCTGTGGATTTGCCATCCTTTTATTTGGCATCAGACTGTCCTCTGGAAATCTGTCCTAAAGAGACAGTCAACCTAGCAGAGCTGTGTTACAAGGAGCATTGCTCATCAGGGTTGGGAGGTAATTCCAAGGAAACCGCACGAAGTACACTGTGATGTTCATAATCCAATCTCACACATATTCAGGATATATCCTGAAGCAGTGGTCTCCTTCCTGCCATTAACGTATCCCTAAACAGGCTCTGGTTTTTATGGCTCCTTTGTTTCTTTGGAGATACTGATATTTCTTTCCTTTCCTTACTGTAAGATTCCATGTGACTGTAGAGCTTCTCCAAAACAAACATTCCTTCTACTCTTCCCAATCTAGAGCAGCTCTTGCTATTAAAAAAGGAAAAAAAAAAAAAAAAAGTCCTCTCACCACAGTTGAAAGGGAAAGTAGCTAAATTTAGACATGGGCTTTGGAGTCCTCTCTTCCACCAGGATTCTGGCAAAATTAAACTTTCCAAGCAATTCTGAATTAGAAAGTCACATGTGAGAAGACCAAGATATGTGGCAAGATGTTTAGCAATTGGTAAGGTGAGCATCACTGGAGTTAAAAACAGGAAGGGATCTTCATCGAGAGCTTTTTAAAAACAACAGATCCCTGCAACTGAGCTCAAAAACCCACGCATAATCATGGAAAGGTCTCTGTTTTAATAGCCAATCACTTTCCAAGCCACTTTGCTAGGAAGAGCAATAACTATCTGCCACTTGTCCAATTTCTCTAGTGGCAGCCTGGGACTCTATGCAGTCATTGCATGAATCTGGTTTATCACCTTCGTATGCCAGCAGTCATTGAAAAAGCAGAAGCCCTCAGGAAGGAGCCCAGATAGAGTACAGGAAAAAATATTTCATTGAGCTGTCTAGAAAAAGTATTTTACAGGCTATGGAAGGGAAAAAGGAAACAACTAAAACCACTACCTTTTAAATAAAAGGTGCAAACATTGATTTTTTTTTCTTTCATCCTTTGGCTGTCTTTAAAACGATCCTTACTGATTATGGTAAAATACTTCACCAGGAGAACGGGAAGAGAGTCAAAATCTAATTCTCTCCTCCCCTGCTCCAAAGCAGCTCTCAGTGATATACAGTTTTAAAAATGGGCTCGGTTTCTTTCCCTTCTTCCTTACAGAGCCAATGACACCATAGCCTCTCATCAAGTATAAATTCCAGATTTCTGCACACACCTCATTAAAGGATACTTCTCATTCTCTGTGGACATGAAGAGCATTCTTTCTTCGGCCTGGTCCTCCCACTATTACCAGACAGCATGGAGTGGAGGAATCAGAATGCCCTGGATTCCAATATGGCTCCACTCCAAATAGGCATGTGACCTTGACGAGAACCTGAACTTGTCCAAGTTCCAGCTTCAAAATTTATAAAATGGGGCTAAGACAACTGAACATAAAATATCCAAAACAGGACCTGGCACAAGGTAAGTACTAAATAATTGATAGCTGTTATTAATACTACTATTGTATCTTAAAAAAAAAAAACAGATACAAAGAGCTATTGATTTTTCACAACAGGAACAAAATAAATCTATAAACTTGAGGGCAAAGATGAGTGGACAAACCAAAATAATAATTTGTTAGTTAGCCTAAATGTCTTCTCCATCTTTTTTACCTATTCAAACCACTGATGTGAAGGAGGTCTAGTTTGCCTTGTGTCAGCTGCTGGCCTGCCGTGGAGAGAGGGTCTCTCCACATTAAACTCAGCATAAGCCTTCATTATTGGAGCCAAGCGTATGAGCATTATCATTTCACTCAAATTATTTCCACCCATTCAAATGCATTCCAGTTGCATGATTTCAGTCAGGAGGAGAACTGAGCGATCTAGAGAAAACAAGAGAAATCCAAATAAATACTTAAATATGCTAGCATACCTTATGGCATAAAGGCGCTGCGCTAGCAGGAACACATGCTATCCACATGAGTTTCCTATCAAGTCCGATGGGGAGGTTTCTGACTGTTTCAGAACAAAGGGTTCTCCTTGGTGGAAATGGGCAACCCCTCTCATTCCATTTTGTAAGGGCTCATATGCTGCATTTGTTTGTGGTATGTATTTACCTGAAGCAGTGTATTAAGTGAGGAAAATAGGATGGATAAAAATGGAGGTGAATTCAGCCTTAATGAGAAAAACATGAGAATTCTTTTTTTAAAAAATGAAATGCTTATATATAAAATGTGAACTCTCCAGATTGACTGAGTCATTTGGAATTTTATTCATGAAAATGTGCTCTTTCTTCCTTCCCCAAGTTTTTCATTAAACTGCTCTTTGCTTAATGCAAAAAGTAGCAAGTTTTTATGCTCTTTTCCCAGAAGGGATGATCAGAAGAGTAAAGTCAACCGGCAAAAAATTATTTATAACTCAAAAATAACTCTTGGGCTGTTGGTGGTGAATGGAGGGAAGCCATACAAAACCTAAATTTGCTTTATATTATCTATTTAAACTACACATATTCCTTAATTTTCTTATTCCGTTATTTCCTCAATATTTTTATTTCTACTTTTATCTCATTTCTTCTATTTATTCTGCTTCTCTCCCAATTATTATGCATTCACTGTTTTATAAATTGTGCATTCAGTCTAAAACTTTCAATCTCTCAGTCTATTTCTCAAAATTTTCTGTCTTTTGTATCCTTCTTCTCGATATTCTTCTTTCTGAATTCCTATACTAACAAATCCAAGTAAAAAGGGAAGCTCAGGGAATGGATAAATGGAGGAAAGGTTGTTATGGAAATAAATAGTGAGAAATCTTAAAAGCGAATCAATGGATAAAGAAAGAAAAACATACAAGGGAAAGGAGACAGCAAAGATTAAAATATAGAATGAGAAAAATGAGAAAGTAAAGCAATAGTCACTATTTCTTAACAGCCCCTGGGTACCTTCCAATTTAGCTGTCCCATTCAGTATGTACTTGATTTCTTTTTCCCAGTGGCATGGAAAAACAGGAAGGGGGACGTTAATGAAAGCATGTAATCTCCAATGGGATGATGGAGTAAAGGAAATGGCCCAAGAACACAAATATGGGCAATGCTGCTCATTTCTAATTTCCTCATTCACATTTACATTGCCTTATAGCAATCACGCCTTTTCTTTGTTGTTCCATGACATAGTTTATTTCTTCTTGCCTTTGTCCCATATCCATCATTTTTTAAATGTTATCTTCTCATCCCCCATGAAAAAAATCAATTTTTCTCTTTTCTTGTCCTTGAACTTTTGAGGCAGCCCATGGTTTCCTCAGCAGCCCCATCAGCTTCCCTTCCCATGCTACCCAGGGCTGTCCTGTTACTTCATCTCATTACCATCTAGCCCTGCACCCTGGTGACCACCATCCTTACTCCTAGAAAATGACCCTGTCCCTTTCTTCACAGAAAAAACCAGAGGCATTGGTCAGGAGCTCCCACAAGGTCTTGACCCTCTCATGACCATCTTCCACACCACTTACTTTCTGCTTCTCTCTAGTGTTAGAGGAATCAAATGTTCTGTAACCCAAAGCTTGTTCCTTCACCTGGACTCTCAGTCCCACTCCTCCCCAGGACCCTGCTACATAAATTATTTTTACCTCCACCCTTGTCTTGATCCTATTAAAAAAAAATTGGTTATGGGATTGGTTAGAGGATGACCTGACCAGAGAGAAAGAGGAAGGAAAGACTTAATGAATAAGAGATAAAGGTAATGTACATAATAAAGAACTAGGGTGAAGTAAAGAGGAGAGAAGAAAAGAGGGAGGAAAAGTCTTAAGAGGGAAGGTAAAGTAGGAGAGGGCCTCTTGTGAAGAGGCTGGGGATTAAGAAATGAGGTGGTGCTTTTGGATTGATTTAATGTGTTTTAGCATCGGAAAAGAGTCAATAAAGATACATTTTTCTGTTTGGGTGTGTTTCTTTGATTGTCACACCAAACAAGGAAATTGTCAGTTGTGAGGTGTGACTTCAATCAAGTTAGATCTTCCCAGTTTTAAAATAAAAGCAAAAACCAAAAAGTAATATTTTAAAAGCTCCCTCAATCCTACATCCCTCTCTGCCTCTATTGCCAAGATTCTTGAAAGATTTCTTTATTCAAGGTCTCTCCTTGCTCACTCTCATTATACTTTTGAAAAAAACCAGCTCAAAATAGTTACCATTTATTGAGTGTTTACTACGTGCCAGACACCTGAGCTTCATATACAGTATTTCCTTCAGTCCTCAAATAACAGTCCTTGCATTTTAATTTGGTTAAAGTCTTCTTCTCTAGGCCAACGGCAGAACTGAAAGAACTCCCTTCCCCCTTTAATTTCTGGTTTTACACAGATACTGCAGAGCCAGCAGGTATGAGTAAACAAAAGCAACCTTACCACCTGCTTCCACCTCTCTTAGAAAGAGGGAAGAAGGAAGGTGCTTTCCCTCAAGGAAGAATCATGCTCTAGCCAGTCGGGGGGCTCATTATAGATTTGGTGCCATGATTCCCACTGGTGGGACCCCTTGCAGCCTTCAGGATGCTGAGAAATATCTTGCCCACCTCATTTCATGAGCTCAGGGATGGAATTCATGGCTAGGGTGTCCTTGCACACCTTGGTATGGTATGGAGTTGGGAGGAGCGCTGGATTTAGACCTCCAGACTCTGCCTTGATTCTAAATGCTTTCCTGTTGGCAATGCTGAAGTGACTAATGGAAGATTATTATAGAGACAATGGGAGCCCAAGAATCAGCTGGCAGATTTCTGACTCTTCTGCTTACCCCCCAACAAAGGCAGATGTAAACCACCCTGAATGTAGATATTATTTTGAGAAGAAAAGGAGAGAAAACCTGAAAGGACTATTATAAGCTGAAAGGAGATGGTTGGGATATTATAAGGCAAGTAAAACTTTCCCACTATCTGTCCAGTAGTGAGGGACTTTTTACCAAGATGAATTCATTTTCTAAACTAATACTACATATACTTTGCATGTATTAGGTTGAAGTTCCAGAACCCACAAAAATGAAAAGCTCTTTGGCTGGTGTTTAGCCCAGAGTAAATTCTCAATAAGTGGCAGTTGAGACAGTTAATTCAGAAGTCTTCTTGTGACATAATGATTAATGATCATAATTCTGGGGACTGGGTGGCTCAACTCAGAGTAATGGGATCCTTGTGTTAGATGGGAAGGGATTGTAGAAATAATCCACTATAATCCTATAATTTTAGAAATCATGGCAGCAAGTTCCAGAAGACAAAGGATCCCCCAAGATCCTGGGAATAGCCTTCTTCAGGCCTTTCCTGACTGCCAGGTCCACTGTCTCCTGAGGAGTTCCAACATGCCCAGAGCAGAATCCCATTTATGATGTGCCCCTGGCCTGAGCATGTGAATAAGTAAGTGAGATGGTTCCACAGTTTGTTGCTTTGTCCCATTTTTTAATTTTTTTCTATGGTTATGATTTTATTGTGATTTGTCCCATATTTCAATCCGGAATCAGGAAGTGGTTGTGTGTAGAGAAAGCATATATTTTAGGGAGCCCCACATGTAACCCAACCCTTCAATACTGTATTATATCTATAATAGATGGGAGTAAGCCTTCAGTTAAGAGCCAAACCGAAAGACCTTGATGATAGAGCTTAGAATGTTTTTTTATAGTGTTGGTGAACACACATTAAATGTAGGAAAATGAGACTTGTGAAATCTGGAATTTCGATGTATGGTAGGGAAAGGGTCCTGAACTTGGGGTCTGAAGACCTCCATTCAAGTCTACTGCTAAGACCCTGAGCCAGCTGGTATTCACTCTTTCTGTCTCAGCTTTTTCTCAGCAATAAAATGTAGATTACTCCTGCTCTAGTTCTCATTAGATGATCATGGCAATCACATGAGATATTTTCTTGAAGGGTTTTGTAAGTTACCACAGCCATTCACATATGCAATGTTATTAGTCCAAAAGAGCACACGCCATGGCATGCAATTTAGCCCTCTAATTACCCATTAGTATCCTTCCTTGTGTCTCTTCACTCTTCTCCTAAACTTTGGTGATTACAGGTAGTGATTTTCTTGCTGGCACTACTTAGTCCTGAGAGCTGCCATCTCTAAGTCAGTTTCCAGATTATTTGATTGTTTTAGATACTGCATTGAAAACAAATCTTATCGAGCTACTTCCACGAACCCAGCTTTAGCTAAGTCAGTCCCTGGGGAAGTACAGTTAAAGGATTCCCTACTGACCTTTAAGTTGCTCTCTTGTCCAGGCTTCTTCTTGAATTGATACAAATTCCCGTTGTTGATAGTGTGTAAACAATTTGCCTATGTTACAATTACCTGGAAACTCACCCCCATTGTGGTCCTTAATGGTGGGAATGAATCATGTACATTCGGAGGTCTAATATCAGAGCTACGCCCAGAGCCCTTGTAGGGAAGGAATTTAGCTTTCTTTATACAACGTATCTACTCTTCAAGTTCTGGGTTTCATCAAAACTGCATCTGGTTCCAGAGAGAAATTTTAAACTAGAGTAAGATTTGCTCCCGCCCTCTTCTAATGCTCACATTTATTTGTGATGGTGAAATACGTTTTCTAAAATTCAGAACCTCATATAGAAAATGTTGATAAATTTTATAGTGTCATGTATTTGATGATTCTAAAATCTTATTTAATATAATTTTACTCTCCTTTCATATATAACAATATATGTTCAAAGAACTACAAAATCCTATCAGGACAATAAAACTATTATAGTTTAGCAAACATGTATTTATAAAGCAAATAAAAATACCCAGTAAACCTAAGAGTAACAACTCAGATAATATCAGATTCCATTAAAAAAAAAACCTCCCTCTTGTGCCTAATGTGTTTTTAAGGTTTGGCAATATATACAGTTTGCAACGTGATATAAGTTTCAGATGCACTCCACCCTTATTAAAATACCAACTGTTGGAGAAAGACATTTGGTGTATAATCATAAAGTATTATTCTAATGATGGAATGCATGATAGCTCTGCTGAGTTTAATATCAAAAAGCAAACCTAAATTGAGATCTTTGAACAAGGTCAGAATGTATAATGCACATACACAGAAGGCAAAGGAACATGACTCAAAATTCTGTGAGAACTGCAAAGTCAAGGACCTTATTCTGAGACACATATTGCTTAAAGCAAGGAATTAGTTTCTAAATTCTGATAGGTTGTTACCCAGGTATAGCAAGTAAAAAAAGAATCACACATAAAAATCAATAGAAAATTCCTATAAAAAGCATTTAGTGTCTTAAGCAACGTTTGTAGCATTTTGTACCAAATAGAACACTTACCAACATCTATTAAAATGGCTCTATCTAGAGGTGTGTGGGTGGCTCAGTTGTTAAGCGTCTGCGTTTGGCTCAGGTCATGATCCCAGTGTCCTGGGATCCAGCCCCACTTCAGGCTCCCTGCTCAGCGGGAAGCCCCCTTCTCCCTCTCCCACTCCCCCTGCTTGTGTTCCCTCTCTTGTTGTGTCTCCCTGTCAAATAAAAAAAATCTTCAAAAAATAAAAAATAAAAAAATAAAATGGCCCTATCTAGAATATATACATTCTAAAAATCTCCCTCAACTCATATGCTAATTTTCTGATTTGACATAATCACTTGAGATTACTATACTCAATTTCTCCACCATTAAAAAAAAAAAAAAAAAAAAAAAGCAAGAGGAATATCCAAAAAGACAAGAGCAATACCCTTTGCTCCATCTACATCCAGTTAGTTAGGAAACTGTGCCTGGCTCATACTGGCGTTGCTGAATTCAGTGTGAAAGTGCTATGCTTTCTTTAAAAGGAAGATGTTACATGCAACTAGTGAATTGTTGAACAATAAAAAAATTAATTAAAAAAATAAAGATGTTGTATAAACATGTGTATGTAGGAAATACATACATACATAATAGAGGAAATAGAGGAAAATATCACTTAGATACATAGGAATGCTAAATAAAATGAAGACTATAGCCATTTCCGTTATTAATGTGAATATGAACTGCTATTATTTACTGAGTTCTCAGCATGTATGAGGCACCATGCAAAGTGCTTTATATGGGCTATATCATTTACTACAACAACCCTATGACATAGATACTTTTTTTTTTTAAGATTTTATTTATTTGTTTGACAGAGACATCACAAGTAGGCAGAGAGGCAGGCGGGGGGTGGGGGGATGGGGAGCAGGCTGTCTGCTGAGCAGAGAGCCTGATGAGGGAGGGGCTCAATCCTAGGACCCTGAAACCATGACCTGAGCTGAAGGGAGAGGCTTTAACCCACTGAGCCACCCGGGCACCCCTGACATAGATACTACTACTATATTCATTTTACAGATGAGAAAATTAAGTTTAATGACTTTGCTCAAGATCTCATGAATAGTAAGTAATAGAGTTGAGAGTTCAACCACAGCATTCCGGTTCAAGAGCCCAAGCTAACTACCTAGTGAATAGAATATGAACTTTTCCTAAAATGTGAACTCTCCCTTAAAAAAAATGCTAAATTTAGCAAATTCTTGTTTCTATATAAACATTAAGGTTAATCAATCAGTTTCTAAATTACTCTATAACATTACAGTTCCATACCCACTCATTGTCATACTTAGATAATTTTTCCAAATGAAGAACAGACTCGAGAATGAGATTTTTTGGAGGGATATAAACAAAGTTAATCAAGAGCAAAGTACAAGGAAGACATAACAGTTTGAACCATTAGTGAAATATTGCTTTGTGCTTTCTCTGAAAAATCTTGGACCAAATAGTAATACCCTAACGTCTCAGTAGTAATAATTTTTTCATCCTGTTCAAAGCCTATGATTTTATTATATCTGTACTAAGTTTTATTATATCTGTGGCTGAAATGATCACAGCATGGGCTTATACACTGATCTCTAATTGAATCAAACACATATATCATCCAGAATTTATCATGGTATCCACAGGCCTGACCCACCGCAGAAGGTAGCACACAAGTGGGTATAGCGTACAAACCAATTTTGGAGGTAATCAGTTCTGTATTCCTACCAATCCTGTCTCTGCCACCTTAAGAGTTATGAGACACTGGGCAAATCTCTTAGCCTTTCTGGATCTCAATCTCCTCTTGCATAAAATGGTGATGATAAAATCTGCCTAAATAAAACATGGAGAAAGATAGTTCCACTGCCAGATACATTGTGCTTATGGAACAGGTATGAGTTCCACAGACCTTTCCCCTTGTCATGGACTGCAGTTGCCTCCATAAGGACATACTCCATACCATAGCAGACAGCATGGGACCAGGAGGCCCTTCCCATTTTACTACCCCTGAGAGCATCACTATGATCCAACATTGTGTAAGGAGCATGCTCATGATGAAAGTCCTGTCAATGAAAGATTAACTGACGTTTCATCTCTCTGAGGCAGAAATGCATGTAATTCATACCTATGCCCACTTTTCTGCCGGTCCATCCATCCATCTATCCATCCGTCCGTCCATTGCCTGATTTCGAAACATGGCTTTGACACTAAATGTGCAACTTTATGTTTACGAATGTTATGTACTCTCTTTGTGCCTCAATTTCTGCCTCTGTTCAAGCTGGGGGTAATAATATAATTCTTAGAGTAATTTTGAGGATTAAGAATTAATATATGTGAAGTATCCAGAACATCCGTGGCGGCTACCTTGTTCATTAAATTGTTAGTTTTAAAGTTAATGGTAATGTTTTAAAATAACATTAATTACTAGAGATTTAGAAATAGACTCAGCTATTACAACTTTCCTGGAGTTTCACAGCTAGTAAATGACAACCCTACGGCTTCAACCCAAATTCATGCCAAATTCCATTTCTTTCCATTGTGTAATCTCATTTCTCTGAAAAAAAAGGCCCATCTGCTATTATCTGAAAGATTCACTTTTCCAAAAATACTTTCATTCCAATAACTAAATCATTACAGTTTATTATAAATGAATAAGCTTGAACTTCATGCATTCCTGGAGACTCTATATTAGATCTATCTTTTTTAAACAAAATCCTATATTCATAGGTTTATAACTCAACTATGATATCCCATTTTTTTTCTTATTTTTGGCGGTTACCTTTCTCAGTTTGGACATTGGTAGAAACCTTTAAATAAGCACATTACATCAGTAGGTGAAAAGATAAAGATTTTCCAAGTAGAATAAACAGAGAGTTAAAGGGGAAAATGCCAAAAAACAAGGACTGCTTACATGAAGAAAGGTACAATTTTAATACTCAGTGAATACTAGGGAAGGGGACATATATTTGTCTGCACTTGAATCAGACAAAGGGAAAAGAGTTAATTATTGATTTTCTTATTTTTTAAATGGTTGTCAGTTGAAGAGATATCATCATTTTAAAAACACATTTTTCTGGAGGTTTTTTTAGAGGAGAAAATACTATACCACAACTAAAATGTGTGTTAATTGTACAATGCCACCAACTTTCTGAAGTTATATGAAAAACCTGTGTATCTCCAAAAGAGGAAATAGTACATCATAATACTCAGAAAATACATATAAATGAGATTTTAGTGCATAGGAGTAATGAGGAAACATAATAGAAATGGATTTAAAAAAAAAAACACGATAAAGTGGGGGGGCATAGTGACAGCCAGTCATGTACATATATGTAACTCATGGAGGTTCAATTTTTTTCCTACCATGGAATACCTATTCAAACAAAGACAACGAAGGAAGGCTATAATCCATAGTTTTGAACTACCTTATTTCTTGATTGGTTGCACTCAAGGAAACTTCACTCTGGCATCCAAGATTAAATAAAAAGTAGATTACATCATTATTACTATCTCTCAAGAAAAGGCCAAAGAGAAATTATACTTGAAATGCATACGAATACTCAAAATCAACCTGGATTCTTTTATTCACCTCCCACTTTAAGACTCTCAAATTCTTCCTCTAGCCCAGCCTAAGTCTTGTTTCTCTTGCCTCTTTCTTCTAATTGCTATTTGCATTTGCTTATTATTGTGAAATTACCATGCATCCAAAGAATGTATACCCTGGGCATATATGATTTGAATATGGTTTAAATACTGAGCACCTCTGTGCCTCCACTCAGGCTTATAGGCTTCTCCAACATTCTCTTCCACTACACTAAATTTTGTGTTGACCCGTTGTTTTGTTTTTTTCTTTTTTTTTTGTAAATATATGTATGAATGCATTCTCAAATAATGTTCTGCTTTTGAAATTTATATTAATAAAAACACACTTGATAAAGTTTTCTATGACTTGCTTTTTGTCTCCATATTTTTGAGTTATAACCTTGTTGATAAGCATAACTGTACTTCATTAATTTTTAGGAGCTCTGACTGTAAGTATTTCACTGAGTAAATATATCACACTTCACTTGTTTAGTCTATCGTTGATGGAAAAGCTAGGTTGATTCCAGTTTGGAGATAGTAAGAAAATTGCTTCTATTAATATCTTTTTACATATATCCTGGGGGCATATGCCAGTGCCAATCTGGAATATATCTGGGTCATGGAATATGGGCATGTTATTCCATATAATTTCAATCCCTGTAGGCTTTGAGGGTCTGTTTATATAGTTCATTGTTTTTGCTTATTGTACTTCCTGAGGACTATCTGGACTTAGTGAGCTTTGACTGTAAACTCACACTCCTTGGAATTTTCTCTCTGGGAATTCTTTAAGGTCAGAGATTAAACTTTATTGTTTGAGAGAGTTTAGGCTTGTTCCATTCCTGGGGCATTATCAGCATGGACCTACCTTAACCCAGATTGTTACCTGAGCCTTATTTGGCACCATTTCTCTCTCTCTCTATCTCTCTCTCTCTCTCTCTCACACACACACACACACACACACACACACACACACGAAATAATTCTTTTTCCCCATTCTATTCAGAGTCAAGGTAAAGACAAGAAGAATTAAAGTATTCCTCTGCCAAGTGAATTTTCTTACTGAAGGTACTGCCATTTAGGCGGGTGGGGGTTTCCTGAATTTGTGTCAGTCTCTACTCCCACCCCCACTCTTCTCTGGCTTTGTCTGTCTCTTGTCCCAGTAAATATATGATCATTAGGACTTGGCAGAAGGCTCCCCTCCATGCTTTCCTCTCTGTTTTCACACTTTCTCTTCAGTTTTAGCCTGTAAGAATGTCTTTACATTCCAGCTCAGATATGTCTTTTAAAAAAAACAAACCTGATTTTAATATTTTAGAATGTTCAAGTGTTCTGTACCTAGGATGCCTAGACCACAGTGTTGCTAGAAAGTGCAATTCTTCTTCTATTTTCAGTGGTTTTGCTTCTCCAGAGGACATCTCTGTACTCCCTTTATTTCGTATTTTACATTTCTTCACTTACTCCTTCTTTAATTTCACTTTCTCATTTGCCCTTGAACCAAGGGGGCTAGGTATTACCTGGAGGTGTAACATGTTAGAAAAGAGGAGCTGTCAGCCCTGATTTCCTCCTTCTTCAATCATTGATCGGAATGACTTTGTTACAGTTTGCCTTACCTATCGCACAGACTCACCACAAGTACCATAGCAAGATTCTAAAAAGATCATCCATGGCAATTGCAGCTGTGAGCCAGAGTTCTATGTTAAGAAGTTCAGAAGCATTTCTTACTAAAACTATGAGGAATTGCCTATTCTTATTTTGTAAATGAATACACCAAACCACAAACACTTAGGTAATTCAAAATCATGCAGCTTGAGAGAGGCAAATCAAAACTGAATGTCAGTCTGATTTCTAAGATTAAGTTCTTTCTATACTGTCTCCCCAAGAATTAATTAATTCCTGAATATGTTGGTCGGCTTATAAAAGGCTAATAAGAAATTGGATTGCCTGCACAACTCAGTTTTATGATCGTTTATTTAGGAGAGACCTCAGAAGAATCAGAGTAGCTCTTGCCAACAATTTGTGGCAGGACGCCTGACAAGTAGGTTGGTGGGAGTGGTGTCTGTCCCTCAGTCAACACCTCATTGAGATAGGAAGGGTGCTGACTTTCCTGGGGAAGATGGCTAGAGCTCCCACTCAGTCAAGCGCCTTGGGGTATTCTTGATGGCCTATTCCTATCACCATTAGCTTTGTGTCCAATAACACTCTCAGGTGTGAGGCTGGAGAGGAACTTCTGTTATCAACCTATGTACCCCTGGCTAGCTTGAACCCTTTTGTTCTTCAAGAAAGACAATGTTTAATACCCATGGTAGAGTAAGAGCTGAAAGGTTAACATCTATGCTCATTTGGGTTATTTTTCTCTGCCTACCTGGCTGGATTTCTTTGCTCATAGTAATCAATAGTTTGTTGCATTTCATTATTTAAGTTTTAATTATTGATAATGCCATAAGCCGGGGGTTCTGTAAGGTTATGTCCAATGACCAACAAACTCTAGGTCAGGTATTTTGGTTACTTCAGCCACAGATGATCTGATTCAGAGAAGGAAATATCAATTTGTCAATAGCACAAGTCCCAAGCTAGCTTTCCTTACCTTGCCACCCAGACCTAACTAAAGATGGACTCTCACAGCCCAATCTCTGATTACGGATTATGATTATTTGTTCAGGAATCTAATTATTTAGTCTTACCCATAGTGCACTTGCCTGTAAAATGCCAACGCCTTCAGAACAAGAACACAAAGCAAGGAACAATTTGCTGCTCAGGATACTTCTCTCCAAATAATTACAACAAATCCAAGTTGGATATATGGAATGTAAGAGAAGTGGACCTCTTTATTCTATGGAAAGAAAAGTTAATTGCTTGAATTTTCATTTCCTGAGTTGGCCTATGTTCAATCAAACAATTATTGTGTGTTACTGCAATACTAAACATATTTGAGATTTCTAGAGATTCATAATGTATCTGTTCCAACTTATTAGGCACCTCATCAAATCTGTGAAGTTTTTTCCCAGCTACCTTCTAAACCGATTTTGCATCTTTCCCTATATTCCGGCATTAGGCAAGTTGAAAAATTGCATGAATCTTAATTCACCTGTGCCAATTATAGCTTGGAAACCATCAGTGCCCATCAGTGTTGGAATTATCAAAATCTTCTGTTTGAATAAAAGACTTTTAGAGTGAGGAATTTCAAAGGGGTAAACACGGTTGACCTCTAATACCCACTTATTCCTAGATTCTTTGGGCTTGACAATACTTCTACCCCATCTCTTTCTAAATGTAACATAGCCTTGACCCAAGAGAATTGCTCCCCCTAGGCACAAGTATTTTTTTCTTCCCTTCTGCCCCAAACAGAGGGCCTCTCCTAAGCAGGGATAGGAAATTGTGCCAAATTGCACATAATTGTGCATAATGAATTTGTAATGCAGGCTAAAACTTGCTGGAAATGCAGCTGAGACCACCAAAATCATCTAGTTGGGTTTGGTTGGAGGCCAATGCTTTCTTTGCTAAGCTACAAAGTCTCTGGAGGTTTTATTTGCTCACAAAAATATCTAAATTCATCACTAGAATCTTTCTCTGCATGAAAACTGAATCAGTTTGATGTTGCTTTTCAGAGTTACACTCCTTGAAGTACTCTAGGGGATTAAAAGTTGGAAAAAAGAAGCGGCTTTGGAGTGAAACACAAACAACTCTAGATGTTGAAGAATTAAATTTCTCTTATTATTTGCTTCAAGGAGCAACATGTTGTTAAGTTCAAAGTCATTTAAATGGAAGAATCTACAATATCCCCACCTCCCAAAGCCTGCAGCCACAGATATTTATAAAAACAACCTAAACTTCAAATTTCAAAAGAAATCATATAAGTATTAGACATAATGTCCAGTGAGAAAATGAAACAAGATGGGAACAGGGAGGAAGACAAACTATAAGAGACTCTTAATCTCGGGAAACAAACTGAGGGTTGCTGGTGGTAGCAGGGGGAGAGAAGGGGTGGCTGGGTGATGGACATTGGGGAGGGTATAGACTATGGTTAGTGCTGTGAATGTGTAAGACTGATGATTCACACACCTGTACCCCTGAAACAAATAGTATATATATGTTAATTAAAAAAATAAATTAAAAAAATCACAAGAGGAAAAAATTTGAGAATACATCAAGTAAGAAAACACTAAAAGGAAATACACCGACATTTTAATAGTGGTTAGTTTGGGAATGGAATGATTATAGGTGATTTTTCTGTTCTTTTCTCTATTTTCTAAATTTCCTATAATGTGATTTTAATATTCTTTATGGTAGAAAAATACATATTAGAAAATAAGCCTAGATAAATTTCAGATGATTTTGTTTCTTCTAATGCCATTCATATACTGCTATAAAATGTAAATCTGTCAACAGTGTGAGATGAATAGGCACCCAAATTCGGGGAAAAAAATATAACCATCTTGCATTTTATGAAACTCAAAACACATTTAATGACTCCTCATTTCATGACTCCAATTACTATTTTTTCTGGGTTATGTGTCTCAACAACTATTTATTCCTGAGATTTACTCAGATTAAGATTTATTCACTTATCTGGTGGCGCAGAAAGCAGAATGTGGGAAATTAAAAAAAAAAAAGATATTTTCTTATTCATTTTTCCATGGGGAAAATAGAAAGTTTAGGATTATGCCCAATATTTGATAGTCACAGAACACAGGAAAGGAAACCTGTCTCCTGCCATTCAAATACATTTATTTATCTCAGGGGGCTTTCGTGTGACTTCTTCATGGTAGAGGTTAGATTTTTCAGAACATATTTATGAACTGCCATGTTTCTCAACAACAATGCTACTGGCATTTTAAATAAGACAGTTCTCTGTTTACAGGGCTGTCCCACACTGTGGAGTACTGAGGGTCCCTGTTGCTACACATTAAATTAGGCAGTAGTGATCTCCCCTCCACCCCTGTCACCAGAATAATTGAGATCATTGCACTAATTTTATAGCTGTCTCCCTTTGTTCATCAGTGATCTAGAATGTGTCACCTATTATTCTCAAACATGATGTAGTTAGTGCCAGTGCCTTCTAGAGGAGGGAACTGAGGAAGACCAGTGAGTTTAAGTACCCTGCCCAGACTCTTCGACCCAGAACTGGCAGAGCCAGTCTGGAGCCCAGGTGTCTGACCGCCTCCAGCCCAGTACATAGAAACCATGACAGGACTCTGGAAATTGGCTCCTTATTCCTTCAAGATGTTTTTGTGTAGCTCCTAGATCTTATGCCTTCAAGTTACCATTGTTTTACTTTGCTTTAAATTCAACTCAACTCAGTCTGGAGTTAAGGCAGTGGAGAAAATAAGCCGACAAATGCAGTGGCGTGGGGATGGGGAGGGCAGAGCACACCCTCCGAAAGCTGCAGCAGACACCTGAGCCCCGTCCATGGAGAGGTGGGGCCTAGGAAACCACATTCTGGCTTTCCCTCACTGAGAATCACAGTAATCATGAAAGCACTATTTACTGAGCACTCATCAAGTACGAGAGACTTAGCTAACCTTCATGATAATGCTGGAGGATTATTACAATGATGGCTTTAGAGTTAAGAAGGTAGGCTCAGAGCTGTGCATTACCTTTCTCAAGGTCAGCAACAAGGCTTGGGCCCAGGTGTCAATGCAGGATATGTGTGTGTGTGTGTGTGTGTGTGTGTGTGTGTGTGTGTGTGTGTATGGTGGTGGGGGGGGATATGAACCCCTCTAGGTGGGAACTTTGGGTATATTGCCAACACTTTAACAATGATCATCCTTAGAAAGGTGAAAAATAGTATGAATTTTGATTAATCTGTATCATACACGATCAAAATAGCTAAAGGTACAGAAAAGATGGAAAAAGACCTACAAACACAATTTTGGTGCATGAGAAAGCCAAGGATACAGTCACCTCACTGATGAAGAGCTGTGAACAGTACACAAGGACCCTGATTCAAGTATCTCCCTGGGGAGTAAAATGCCATCGTTAGTCATCATCTTTTGTGTTGGGCATTATCCTTATTCTTTGTTCTCCCCTGATGGGGAACTGTCTCTGGGGAAAACAGCACACGTTGAACCATAGATTACCAGTGAACAATTGAATCATATAACTTCATCAAAGATGTGGGAAGTCAAACATTCTTAGGGAAGAATCTCATTTTGGGTGTGGAGGAATGGAAAAGATGAGGGATGAAGGAATGAGGAAAGGCCCGGTTGGAAGAGTGGGGATATCATCACATACAAAACTCTAACATCTCACCCCAGGACCAGTCTTATATTGTACTAGAAAAGTCACTGGAGTTCAGTGGGCACATGTATATGTGTTCATAGGTGTGATATAAAATAGTATATAGTTATTACAAAAATGGAATGATGATTGAGCTGAAATCAACCAAAGTTCATTGACCAATAGCACGACCGTGTGTCTGCTTGTGACAATGCTCTAAAACAGGAGAAGGGATCAAACTGTCTCATTCTTAGAAATTTAACACATCCCTAGGGCTCCGAATGTCTGTTTTGGGCAATGACAACAATCTCTACTACCCAGCCTGTGATATTGGGAAGCGAATTCTTAAAGGTTCCAATTTAAAACATGTCCCACACAACACCAGTACATGAATGCTCATAGCAGCATTATTCATAATAGTTAAGACATGGGACAGCTCAAAGGTCCACCAAATGATGACTAGAAAAATGTAATATATGCATATGATGGAATATTATTCAAGCATAAAAAAGAATGCAGTACTGATATGAGCTATCATGATGATCCTTGAAATCATTATGCTGAATGAAAAAAGCTGGAGACAAATGGTCACATATTGTCTGATTCCATTTATATGAAATGTCTAAAATAAGCAAGCCCACAGACACAGAAAGTAGATTAATGATTGCCAGGGGATTAGGGGAGGGGAGGAATTGCTAAATGGTTATGGGTTTCTTTTTGGGGTGATGAAAATGCTCTGGAATTAGTTAGTGGTGAGATTATGCAACATTGTGAATATACTAAAAACCACTGAATTTTACACTTTAAGATGGTGAGTTTTATGTTTTGTGGATTTAATCTCTCTAAAAATTGCAAAACAAAAAAATTCTTAAAGGCCCTAATTATCCCATGGAGGGAACAAAGTACAGAAAAACCACTGAAGCCAACTATCATTTCTTCCCTATTCTATTCAATATGTGGGGAAAATAGTTCTGAGGTTAATTAGCGTTCATTTATTATTTCTTATGCCAAGCATTATAATGTACCTAATGCATTTCTCATTTATTTCTCAAACCAACCTTAACTATGTTCTTGGTATTCTCACTGTACAGATGAGAAAACTGATTAACTGATTTAACCAAGGTCATATGTGTAGTGAATGGAAGAGCCAGAATTTGCACTGTTTAGGTCTGTTTAATTCAAAGCCTGATGCTCTCATTCACTCTTCAGTATAGCTTGCTTGGAAAACAGGGCAAAAGGGAGCTTTAGACTGAGCAACAATGAAGTAAAACATATTCTCTTCTGGTGTCTAATCTGTTGTGAGGGGAAAGAGGTGGGCTGTGGGGAGGGTTTAGGGTCTCAGTGATAGCGCTATCATTTTACTAGAATATTAACTTTAGAGATGAAGTTTGCAAGATTGTAATGATAGCTCTGCATTTTCATGTTTTCCTATTCTAGGTTATGGAAAAACAAATAAAATACATATCCTATCTTGTAGCTGGAGATACTTACACTCTTGCACGTTGGCATCGTTTTCGACTCTACTTAGGAACAAATACATAAGTAAGGAATAAAATTCAGATGAAGAAAGAGGAATTAGATTCAGATTCTGAAATGTTATCCTTATGGAAACTTGAAATAGTGAAAAACTCCAGCAATGTCACAGGAACACTTAAAGCTAATCTCAGGTTACAAAATACCCCCAAAGAACTCCAAGAAGCATTTGAAGCATTCTCTGGTTAATAAAACCCTGATCTAGAACTCCTTGCCCTCTGGGAATCCACGAGCCATGGGAACTCAGTCCTTATCCTTTTTCAATTTTCTGTTGAAGGAAAATGGAATGTTAATAATGCTTCTACCAAAGGGATTACCAATTGTTGGTAATATCAGCGTATTTTTAATTAAAGCTTTTAATCAAAACTTTCATTTTTTCAACAGGGTTCTGCTGAATTAATGGAAAAAAACAACAAATCTGGGTGGCCCTATTCATAGATTCAATAAAGAGCCTCCAAAGAAGGCTTTCTGATTAGGGCATATATTCTTCTGCCCTTTCGATTAAAAAAGCACTCCCTTACACATTTCACATAGTAACTTTCTGTAAATTAAGACAGAAAATGTCCTCGTAGCCATGTCATGGCTGACATGTAGGCTTGAGAGATGGAGTCAAAGATAAATTTAAGGTCTCTCAGTCCTGGTAATTTTGTTTAATATGTATTCAGAGAGCTCCATGCAAGTATTACTAAGCAATTGATATAGGGATCACCAGGGCGAGTTGAGCTGGGAGTGATAGATTTTTAAACTCAGAGTAGATCTCAGCACAGATGTCTGCAACATGCATAGTATGTGAAAATTTTATGCTTTCTGGAACATGAATTAATGGACCACAGATCTTTCTTTCTCTGTGAGGCCAATTAGCAGCTTTGTACTAAATTCTTCATTCGCTTTGATACCCTCTTGCTACCTTATCCTTCTGACAACGGAGCTTATTCTCTACAGCCTAATCCTGAAATGTGTCAACTTTATTGATTCATTTTAACACCTTCTAGAAAGTAGTACAAAGTGAAGCACAGAAGGTTTTTTGTAAGGGAAGATATGAATTGAGTAGATGCAGGAGATTTTTAGGTTAGAGATAATAGAATTTTTTAGTAGGAATCATTGCTTAGTATAGTTAGGGAAATCTTAAAAAAAAAAAATTAGGCTTGATCCAAACAACCCTTTTAAAGTCTGGTGCTACAAGATGAACTGACAGTGGAAACTTGAAGATTTATTGAATAAGCTCAGGAATGCATCCTTTTTTGTGGGAATATTCATAGACTGGTCTAAAGTAAAATGGAGTCTAGGATACTATATGCATTTCTTATCAGTGTCTTTCTCTAACTACAAAAATATATCAAAATAGCTTCAGAAACACGCTCTAATTTCTATCTGAAAAAGGGTTTTACGATTTTAGTAAGCTTTCCTTGTATGGAATGATAAACAAGAAGGATCCAACACCACCTCTAATTTTTGAGCCAGCTTAATGTTCTTCCGGTACTCTTAAAATATACATATTTTGACAGAGTAAGTTATTTGATTAAATTATCTTACACTCTTAAAATTTAAATACACACACACACACACACACACACACTTTACATTATACCTTCCTACCATTAAAACATTGCTTCTAGAAGTTCAAGTTTCTTCAAACAATGTGTTTGGTTCATTTTTTTGTGGCACCATCTGAGAAAGCTGGCAAAGTGCTACCATATTACAAAGAGGAAAGCTGTGTCAAAGAGGTGAAATAAGCAGGATTGAGGGACCTCATTCATCAGTGAGGGTCTATAAGATCTGGCCTCTAAACCATGCATTTCCAGACCTGGTCTTCCTGGAGCTCTGCGGAATCCAGCATGGAGACAGGGGCAATATGAAGGTGTTTTATCTCTTTTGGCTACCCTAAATGCCTGTTTATAACCCATAATCAACTAGACATACACCACTTCCACCTTCTGCCTCTGCTGCCTCCTCTTTGCACCGGTATCTCTTCAAAAATGGAGGAAGATTGGGGGCCCCTGGGTGGCTCAGTGGGTTAAAGCCTCTGCCTTTGGCTCAGGTCATGATCCCAGGGTTCTGGGATCAAGCCCCGCATCGCATCGGGCTCTCTACTCGGCAGGGAGCCTGCTCCCCCCCCCCCCCTGCCTACTTGTGATCTCTGTCTGTCAAATAAATAAATAAAATCTTTAAAAAAAATGGAGGAAGATTGAAACCTTGAATACGACAATACATCAATGATCTCATTGTGTCAGCAGGAATGGAATCTGATTTAAAATAAAAAGAAGTGACCATTTCTCATAGCAGCAAAATTCCTGAACTATCTTTCTTTATGAAGATAGAAATTTGCTCATGGACTATGTAGTTGTTAGTTGTTGAAGAATTTAACAACCAGAGATGCACAAAAAAATGTATGTATACTAATATTTACTTATATTATCAAAACCCTTATGTTTAAAAGTGTATCAGTAGATGATTAGTTAAGTTATAGTATATCCATACAAGGGAACATGATACTATTATTTTAAAAGGTAATATAAATACTTATTTACAACAGGAACAGATACATGATGTGTTGTGGAGGGAAAAGTATGTAGAATGTGATCCTATTTTAGCAAAAGAAGAAAAAACAATATTTATAGGGTATATACACTTATAGAAAAAAGTCTGGAAGGATATACACCAAACTGTTAATAATGATTTCCGTTCTTGTGACGTTAGGTTACAACTGTTTTCCAAGATTTCCTTGTAAGAATTCTTCTGTTTTTCTGCAATGGGCATATATTACTTTTATAAAAAGCAAAAATAAGGCTATTCTTATTTTAGAAGAAAAGGACTATCACACCCACACCCCCCACACACACAAAGATGGTAACCATTGAGTTTATGCCTATGACCTATGAAAACTGAAACTACGACTATGACATTCCATTGCCCCCTGGTGGAACAATGTAGAATTTTATGAGCATCCTTACCGGCTAAATTTAACCCATTAAATATTTGAGTCCAAAGTCAACTCAATGCCAGCTTTAGGATGGAGGGATACTTGCCCATTTTCATTCTAAGCCAGTTTGATGAATTGAGCCAAGAAACATCCCCTTATACTCAATAAACAATTATGGAAGTCCATGAATTTACCCACAACTAATGTAAAGCTATCAATCCTATTTATTTGGGGGTAAATTCCTCATAGCAAGCAAGCTATGTTAGGCCTTCAGGTCTACTATAGGTTTGGTCCTGGAGTCCAGGTTTAAGTTTGATTTTTGCTTTAGCTTAAATGTCTTAAAAAGTAAGTACTTGGAATCATGTGTGGTACCTAGTGAGTGCTATGTTAGGTATTAACCATTTTCCTGCTACTACCATTTTTACCTCTGTCCTAAAGAAGGACTACAAAGGATATACATGAGATCAGTTGAGTTCCACAGTGCCCCCTTATTCCCCTATATAGGCAAGTGTGATATTCTGAGGCCAGAGGTTTCCACATAGAGTGAGACAGCACTACAGCAGAGGAACCCAGAATGGAGACTTTTCTGGGAGTGCCTGTAGACACATCATGCTAATACTCAAGGGTCTGTGATACTATCATATAAGGAATTTTCTGCTTGCTGTATTTTTATTTCTCACAGCATTAAGAGCCTATGGTGGACTCATAGCCTATCAAAGATATGTTGTCTATGTGCATATAAAATATCTCTGAGAGATATTCATAAGAAGTGAAATATTCAGCACAGGTTACATCTTGCTAGGGAAGGTAGGTGAGTGGGGGATGGGGTATATTTTTTCCTATGTATTCTTTTATAACTTTTATTTTTTGTACCCTGTGTATTTATTACTAATCAAAAATAAAATAACTTTTGATGGTTTCCTATAAGGAATAAAAAATTAAAACTGTTTAATATGGAATGGTATATTTTATGATTATTATCATGTTTTTTAGAGAGGGAGAGAGAGAATCTTAAGCAGGCTCCATACCTAGCATGGAGCCTGACTCAGGGCTTGATCTCATGACCCTGACATCATGGCTTGAGCCGAAATCACGAATCAGATACTTAACCAACTCAGTCACCTAGGCATCCCCTGGAATAGTACATTTTTAGACATGGCTGGCAAATAGAATAATATATTACCAAAGTACGAAGACAAAGGGACATGAACACTTACCCATAGAATTATCTTGAGTACTGGGGTTTAAAGAAAATTTAAACATAATCCCCAACCTAAAAAAATTATCAATCCAGTAGGAAGGCAGAGACTGTAAGAGTAATATACCATGAGACAAGGCCAATAGCAGAATGGCACAGAGTATAGACAAAGAATCACTTGACTTAGCACATGTTCTCTGGATAGGGATCTGTGATTCAGACAGGAGGAAGAAACAGAAAAATATCTTTATCAGTAGAGCACTTGTATATCAAAATCTTTATGTAACTACCTTTTGAGCCATTTCTCCCACATGATCAGTCAAATCTGTAATCTCATAAAGTTTACTGTGTATTTTCTTTCTCTTTTTACAATATTAGAAAAAGATTGCATCAATCTCTATAGTATGTTGTATATAGTATGTTGTTTCCCTACCCAAAGATGCACTAAAAATAATATCACAGGAGATATAACTGTATTTTAAAAATCAGAATAGAGGATAAATCCATTTTATATATTTTGAACTTGAGATCAAGAAAAAAGTTGTTGGGTCTTTTTTTTTTTTTTTTTCTCTGACATTCAGCCTCTCTCTGCCTTTTGATGAGGAGTTTAATCCACTTATGTTAAAAATAATTATTGATAAGGTTAGTGGTTCTTGGAAAACCGGACAGCTATATGCAAAAGAATGAAATCAGACTCCTTTCTTACAGCATACACAAAAGTCAACTCAAAATGGATTAAACCCCTAATAAGACCTAAAACTGTAAAACTCCTAGAAGACCAAAAACTGTAAAACTCCTAGAAGAAAATATAGGGGGAAAGCATGACATCGGTGTTGCCTCCGATTTCATAGATAAGTCACCAAAGATACAAATAATGAAAGCAAAAATAGACAATTGGGACTACATCAAAATAAAAAGTTTCTGCCCATCATGGGAAACAATCAACAGGGTATAAAAGCAACTTCCAGAACAGGGGAAATATTTGCAAAACATATTCTCAATATATATTGTATTTTATACTGTTTTATAAGATATGTTATATATTAATCTTTAAAAATATATAAGGAACTCCTACAACTCAATAGCAAGAAACTAATAACCTGATTTAAAAATGGGCTGAAATAGATTTTTCTCCAAAAAAGGTGACATACAAATGGTGACATACAAATGGGCAAGAAGTACTTGAAAAGATGTTCAGTGTCACTAATCATCAGAAATGTACATTGAAACCACAGTGAGAATCACCTCACATCTCTCAGGGTGGCTATTACCAAAAAAAGCAAGTATTGATGATGATGTGGGGCAAGTGGAACCCTTGTACATTACTGGTGGGAATGGAAAATGGTGTAACTGCTACGGAAAACAGAACAAACGTTCCTCAAAAAATTAAGAATAAACTGCCCTGTGATCCAGCCATCACCCTTCTGGTTTATTTATTTGAAAGAGTTGAAATCAAGATCTTAAAATGATATTAGCATTGCCCATATTCACTGTAGCAGTAATCACAATAGCCAAGATGTGCAAACAACCCAAATGTCCAGTGATAAAGGAATGGATAAAGAGAACGTGAAATTGGAATACGTACTATTCAGTCTTTAAAAAAAGAAGGAATTCTGTAATGTACAACAACATGGATGAGCTTGAGGACAATGAGCCTTGAGGACATGATGCTAAGTGAAGAAAGACAAGCATTTCATGATTCCACTTACATGTGGTCCCTAAAATAGCCGAATTCATAGAATCCAAGAGTAGAATGGTGGTTTCCAGGGGTTGGGAGAGGGGAAAATGAAGACCATTGGGCATAAAGTTTCAGTTAACATGCATATGTCCTAGAGCTCTACTAGACAACATTCTATGTGTAATCAACACATTGTATGTGTATGTGCTTTATGAGAGCAGATCTCATGTTAAATGTTCTCATCATAATAATGATAATTTAAAAAGTCATTAAATCCTACCAGTTACCTAGGTGCTAGGGCAAGAAATCACACCTATTATTTCTCACAGCTCTCAAAGATGCTGCAAATTCAGAATGATTATCACTGAATGAACAAACAATCAGGTGATCCTTGACATTTGAAACTATTACTTATGGCCCCTAACACCAAGAGAAATGCAAAATAATATTTATATAAATTTCCTTCTTTAAAGAGTCTAATTTTCTTGTGATAAAATTACCCTTATACTACATTGGCTGCTTCAAAGAACATTGTTCTGAAAGACCAGTGCACATATTTTTAAAGGACAATAAATATTGCAAAGAATCCTCTTCAGAAGATATGACTGGAGCACAGGTTAAGGAAGTCTTGTCCAGTAGACCCATCACAAGTCTAGAACTAGAAGAAGCAGACAAGGAGGAAGGTCAAATTTAAGCTCTCTGGGAGGTCTGACTTGTTCTAGTCAGACTTTCCCCTGCCTTTTGGTCTAAAGTCACTAAGTATTTATAATTATATTTTAAAAGTATAATATGCTATTATATGCCAACACCCCCTTGCTCCTGCTTGAGGACAAGCATTATTAAGTGCACTTTCTCTCATCGAATTTCCCAATACTCTTAGAATCAAATGCCAATAATAAAGAAAAGTTCTTATTTATGTGCTCCTCACATGATCAAAAATATGATGAATCATGCCTTGCAAGTCCATCATTAAAACTTTAAGAAAACTATCACCACATAGTTTAAACACCTTTGGCAAATTGTTAAAAAAAAAAAAAAAAAAAGGTTTGGACCACACACAGATTTCCCCCCCCTTTTTTTGTCTTTCATCTTGAAAGTTATTTTTCTCTTCTCCCAAGGAACATGACCTGCTTTAAATCTTCTTCTGCCAGATGATGTAGTGTCTTGCATCACCTTATTAATCTAGATGCAAGGCATTTATTCCAAACTAGAAAATCTATGTTCAGGCAGACCCCTTCTTATTTAATGTCTTTTTTTTTTTTTTACAATTTTAGTTATTTCAAGGCAATGAGTTTACAAATGGACTAACAAGCCCCATCCCATGGATGGGAGATACAATTTATTTTTCCATTGCTAAAAGTCACATAAAAGAAACCTAATTTTATTTATATATATTCCCTAAATGTATGGAATTATACATAGGTATATATGTATGTGTATGTATATATATATATATATATACACATACACATGTATGTGTGTATATATATATATATATATATATATATATATAAAATATGGTGCTCTGCCAATTCTTCTCAGACAAAATTCTATGAAGTTCTCGCCACCTTTCTCCTTATAGAAAAATTTGAGAATATCACAGACTGCATTTTGCCTTGAGACTAGTAAAGTTTTCCTGCCAATTCCATAAAAGAATGAGGTGGAAAACTGTTCTTTACAATTTACTTGTGTCTCTAATAATAATGTGAGGTCCCTGTCTGGCCAAAGTAATACATATACCCTCTTCAGGTGAAGGAAAAGTGGAAATTTCAGAATTTACCATCTTGTTATGATGGTTTCCAATGTGAGATGATTAACGCCAAAACAAACTCTCCAGAGCTTTCTTTATTCCTCCAAATCCAGATGTGGGAGATGGAATCCCAACTTTCCGTTCTGGCAACTGTCTTCTATTTCTAGACATAAACTCTTGAGTTTTCGAAGACTGAAGTTTTCTCTCTTTTCCTCTCCTTTCTCAATATGCAGCCGGTTCACCTGGACATCTGTTTCAGGCTTGAGGTTCAGGTTGGGGGGACAAAGGGGACAAAGGGGAAGGAAGACCTGCTTCATATTTTCCCAGGGGGATTTCTTCCTACTTTCTGATTTTCTTTTTTTCCATTGGAACCAAACTCCTCGAAGTACACCATTTCTTTCTTTTCGTTCTTTCTCCTTCCCTCCCTTCATTGCTTGCCTCCTGCAGCAAAGCTCCTTCTGCACTCAAACCTCTCTTTGGGCACCTGAAAGAATAAAGCCATTGTTCGAGGTGCACAGCCTGGCTTCCCCTGCACGAGTCTGGTCCGTGGCAGCAGCACGAACGGCATGTTGTGGCTCTGACACACCTGGGGACCAGGTGGGGATGTACCCAAACAAACCAGGAGAGGAGAGTGTGTGACGGACCATTTGCCACACTAGTTAAAACTCTTTTCAAACGTGCTCCCCCCTTCCAACTCTTTGGGGGTATTTTCCACTTCTGGTTGTGCTGGGGCCCAGATGGCTGCAGGCTAACACCCATGTAGTGCTTTTTGTCTTCAGAAGTCTAGGCTCCAAGAAAGGTAGAAGGCTTCTTGGAGTCTCAGTCTGGGCCCAGCGTTCCTCTGAAAGCTGAATGTTGCAAGAAAGTTCTGGGCAGCAACTCGACTTGTTATGTCCACTCAGTGAGTAGCTCAGGGCCTGCTGCTCTGTGAATAGGGCCTGTGCCCCAGGGCTGATGCACGAAGAACTAAATTTTGGTATGAATATATTCCAACCTGAAAGAAATGGGTAAGTGCGCTATGTGCGAAGTGTTATTTTCTAAAGCCGGTAGGGAAAACTAGAAAACTAGAAAAGCATATCAAATCATTACGATCTGCACTTTCCACTAAGGCAGAGGCCTTCTTCGGGGACGTCTGACACACCCAGTAATTCCATGTATGGCTTATTAAATTCAGGCAATAATACCTTAAGAGTCATCATTATTTTATTTTATCTTTTTAAAGATTTACTTATTTGAAAGAGAGAGAGCACATGGGGGTAAGGGAGAAAGGCAGCGGGAGAGGGAGAGAGAAGGAGAGAAGCAGACTCCAGGCTGAGCACAGGGCCCCATGTGGGGTGCCATCTCACTACTGTGAGATCACGTCCTGAGCCAAAACCAAGAGTCTGAGACTTAATCAACTGTGCTACCCAGGAGCCCTGAGAGTCATCATTCTTTTTTGTTTGTTTATTTATTTGACAGAGAGGGGCAGAGGGAGAAGCAGACTCCCAGCTGAACAGGAAGCCTGACATGGGGCTGAATCCCAGGACCCTGGGATCATGACCTGAGCCAAAGGCAGACCCTTAACCAACTGAGCCACCCAGGTACCCTGAGAGTCATCATTCTTATTTCACCAAACAGGTAAGAGAGGCTCAGCAAGGGTAAGGACACAAGTTTATCCTTCTCAAAAGACACAGAGGCAAGACTCGAATACAGAGCTTCTGACACCTGAATTAATGATTTTCCTTCTGAGCTATAGCTACCCATATTACTCTGGGCAGACACGTGAATAAATCCATCAGTTGTGATGAACAAGTTGCGGCTGTCCACGTTTACTGTTCTTTGCGACGTGGTCTCATTGTGTTTCAAGTCGCCTGTGAAGACAAGGGTGGTGACTATCCATGTGTGTCTCATTTACTCAGGACAATCACTGAGGTGTGGTCCATGAGGTCGTGAAGAGGGCTGACTCTTGCATTCAAACTTTGTCTCTGCATCTGGGAAATGTAGGACAATTATTTAAACTCCCTGTGCTTAGCTTTCCTCAACAGTGAAAGACAGGTGTCATGGTAGTACTTACCATGCAAGGTCATTATGAGGATTAAATGAGGTCATATAAGGCTTTAGTAGAATGAGTGGCAAACAATATATGCTTCAGAAGATGGCTATTATTTTATAGAGCTATTATATATACAGCAATAATGTATATTTTACATATGTATAAAATAATTATTTTATAATAGTTAAATTTAAAATAGCCTTATGTATTTATACCAAGTGGCTTTACTGGGAGAAGACAAAGACCTGGGTTCTTACCTCCGCTCTGCAACTTATGGGCCCCATGATACTGGGAGAGGCATCTTTATCTCAGTTTTTTCATGTGTAAAGTGAACAGCTGGACTTGATACCACTTCCAGATCTTTCCAAAGATAAGCAACTTAGTGTGTCCGTGACACATAGAATTTATTTACTACATTGCAAACATAACACTTTACATCCATTTGCCTTCTTGAATGTCACAAAAAACATTCCTATTTGATAGATGACGATGGTGAGGTTTAGGTGGGGGGTATTACAGCCGAAGGTCCCAAGCGGCTAGGAGTGCTAGGAGTTGCATTCGGGTCTGACTGACTTTGTGTGCTGGCCCCAGTCGCTGTGTTCCACTCCCAGTCTGCTCGGCTAGGGACCCATTAATAAAATAATAACCATGGTCTCTGTTTTAACCATCCAAGTAAGTAAAAGTCCATTATGAACAGAAAATACTAAATCAGTTCCCTATTAGCAACAATGGCCATTTTCACTCCTAAAAAGATTAATATGTGTGAGAAGCTCAATTTAAATCTACAATTGGCCAGAGATTAAACTAACACAGGTCTGTTTTGGAAGGAAGCTTTTAAAAGGCCAGAACTCAACTTTTCAAGTTAACGGGATTCAAGCTTTCAATGCTTTCCTTTCTCCTTCCCTTTAACTAAATTCAACTTTGTATTTTTCATCTTGTTTTTGGAGTCTTTCCAGGTCACCTCTGTTAAGAAACACAAGGCCCCTGGCACTGAACTTTTGGGAATGTGCCCACATCTGCCTCTAAATGTCTGCTTGCTTACTTCTGATGTTGCATTCAACACCTAGCTTAAAACAAAGCAGGGCTTGGAACAAAAAGCTACTCAGAGTATGATGGGTCCACTTCACCAGTCAGTGGCCCCAGTGATAGATATCATGAGCAAAAGGGCCTGAAAAGCCCCCAAATAGTTCAATATTTCAAGGCAGGGTCATCCAATTTCCATTCAGGGGAGGAAAAAGAACAGTACTACATTAGAGAGAAAGAAAGGAATAAATGATGGTGACAGCTATGGCTGATTCATTGTTTTTTTAAATAATTCTGGAACATTCTAACTATGTTGGTGTCCTATAGATCCTTCCCAGAGCTCAAGAGGTTTTGTTATATATATATATATATATATATATATATATATATATATATATATAT